>NC_136488.1:126175473-126180473 GCF_053919585.1 Euprymna scolopes
ATCGCCCGGAAGGAAGCTTCACATGCCTCTATGTAGTCAAAAATATATATTATTCTACACTGAACTAAAAAGAACATACTGTTTTTTTATAAAATTATTTTATATAAACTTCTTTCTAGTTAACGAAAAAAAACATTAACAAATTTAAGTGTGAACACGTCATTCAAAAAAAAGAAAATAAAGAAAAAACACGTAAATTTTCAAGTCTTATAAATTCTTTGCAGTTAATGAAAAAATTAAGAAATTTACGTGCGGAGTGTGAATCTACACACCACGTCATGCAAAAAAAAAAATTAGAAAAAAACACGCCATCAACTTACCCACAGTAAAATTTTCACGGCCCATTATTCTATCATTGTTGGTTAAGCGACGACATAGGAAAGAAATGGCTTTACCGATGATAGATAAATTAAAATAACGGTTTCGATTATCGGTAATTATCGGGGGTACTCTGAGACAAAACTTAACTAAGATCACTTATACACTAAAGTTTAATTTTAAAGAATATCGTTTCGGAGTCTATAAGGAATGAACTCACGCAAAAACAAAGTTATTATTCTCATTTAGTAATAACTGGGATATTCTTTTTAATATGCGTGCGTGCGTGCGTGCGTGCGTGCGTGCGTGCGTGCGTGTGTGTGTGTGTGTGTGTGTGTGCGCGCGTGTGTGTGTGTGTGTGTGTGTGTGTGTGTGTGTGTGTGTGTGTGTGTGTGTGTGTGTGTGTGTGTGTGTGTGTGTGTGTGCGCGTGTGCATGTGTGTGTGTGAGATTACGGATAACGTTAGATCGTACAAAACACCAAATATCTTCTACAAAAATATGCCCGGAAAATTATGATTCACTGGGACTCTAACCAACAGATTACAATCTTTTTAAAGGGGGGTGGCGACAAATGGCCTATATCAAACCGTGAACTATTCATCGCTCGCGTTATTCGAAAATATTATTTTACAGGGATGAGATACTCATTTTTTTGTAGTTATACAATAAAAAATGTTTGAAGTCATACAAATGAAATAAAAAAATTTTTAATTTTTTCAAACATAACATTTGAAGTTGTCCTTGAGTTGCTTTGATTATTACAGTACAAATAAAGATATGCGAAATTCTAAAGTATTGATATCAAAGTGTTCAAATCCTTCTCTTATCTTTAAATAAAAGAGATTTCATTGTGCGGCAATCGGTAAACGAAATATGCCCTGTTCAAAGTCATCAGTCTTGTTCAGTTACCTGTTTGTATCATGATATGAGTATTTTTTCCTGTGTGCCAGATTTGTGTGCTGATGTTTGACTAATTACCAGCGGATACGTGTTAAGTATCAGGATTGATTTTAGCAACTACAGATCGATATATTTCTATCTCTATATATATGTATATATACTCTCTCTCTCTCTCTCTCTCTCTCTCTCTCTCTCTCTCTCTCTCTCTCTCTCTCTCTCTGTATATATATATAAACAGTACTGTATGTGGATGACTATAGTGCTCCTCACCTTGAGTTGAGCATATTGAGAAGTGAAAAACGAATTACCATTAGCATATAAGCGACGCTCTTTGTGTAAACAAATCGAGCGGAGGTATTTCGGACGATATCAAAACATCGTTAAACTCACTACTCGTTCAAGCAGCCGCCAATAGCGTAATGGTTAGAAGCCTTGACTGCCGTATAAACGGTCGGGTTTCAATCCTGGCTTGAGGTAGTTGCCTGTCTAGCCGCACTGATGAGCTGTGAAACAGCGAAACAGTACTGTATGTGGATGACTATATATATATATATATATATATATATATATATATATATATTAGCAAGATACCCGGCGTTGCCGGGGAATCTATTTTCATTTTTTCTCCTCTACATGTAATTACGTGACGTTACAAACGACGTCATCTTTGGTTACATTATTTATGGCGTCATCTGTTATGGCGTCATGCGTGTGTGATATGACGTCATACATGTCAACAGTTAAATAAAAAAAAGAAAATTATTTATCAAGAGTTGCCTCGATAACTACTTACTGCCAACACACACGCATATATATATATATATATATATATATATATATATATGTTTTAAAACACGGTCCAACATGCGAAACATATGTAACTAAACAGATAAAACGGTAATAAACAAATAAAACACATATTTGCTCTGCAATAGTATTGAGAACTCTCTTCAGGTTTTTACTAATTACCAGTTTTACCAAATATATATATATATAAAGATAGATAGATAGATAGATAGATAGATAGATAGATAGATAGATAGATATGCCGGGATATGAATTTAACAGATATAAATAATATTAAGTATGTACAGACAAAGACTGAAATATTTATTTTCAAGATTTGGTTTGAATATTTAAAAATCTATTGAGAATGCTTTTTTTTTTTTTTTACATGGGAGTTACCACTTATCAAGGCCCGAAGGTCACTCAGGGATAAGGGTTATTGCGTGTACAGTAATCAATGAGATAGTATTGTAGTAATTATTAGTATTGGGGGTTTTGATAGAGTGTCTTACTTAAGGGTGCGGTTTGTCAGGAGTTTTTTATGTTGGACTTTAAGAATCCAAGTTGTAGTCAGGTGGGAAACAGGCAAGCGGCAGAGAGTTCCACTGGCGTGCAGTTCTAAGAAAGAAGCTTTGCTCGTGGAATCTACGTTTGGATTTAGGCACAGATAAAGAGTGGAGATAATTATTGGCAGTAGTTTCAGCCAGACGGGTGTTTCTCGTGAAAGATAGGTGATGGGGGACGAGCACCTGCCATGGAAATAACGATAAAACAAAGACAGGCTTGCAACGTCTCTTCTATGGGAGAGAGGTTGCAGGGAAGAGAAAAGGGCATCCCCCACTAAACCAGGAACTCTATTTTGTACTCTGTCAAGGCAGGATAGGTTATTTTAGCAGCTCCTGCCCAGATGTGGCAGCAGTACTCCATCCTTGGACGTACTTGGCTTTTATAAAGATAGAGAATTGCATCAGTAGTGAAATATCTTCTGGAGCGGTAGAAGGATCCCACCATTTTCCCAGCGTCCCTGGCAACAGATTTGATGTACGTGTTCCATTTTAGATCAGGAGTAAAGGTCAAACCCAGAAACTTGTCAAAACATGGAGCCTCTCCAAGACGAGAGCCATCCATTTCAATTGATGCCAGATGGGGATCAGAGCGTTGATGATGTAAAGATAGAAGCTTGGTTTTGGATGCATTAAAAGTGACCAGCCACCTATTTCCCCATTGTACCACGTGCTCAAGATCAGAGGAGAGAATTAGAGAGAACTTTGTCATTTACGGCCTTTGATGTGTTGCCATAGATGGTCGTGTCATCAGCATAGATGTCAACGAATGATTTAAGTATGTGTTTTAGGAGATCATTGATGTAGATCAAGAAGAGAGTTGGGCCCAGGATGGACCCCTGAGGGACTCCAGGATTAATACTGTGGGCCTCTGATTTCTGCCCATCAACCACTACTCTTATAAACCTATCAGAGAGAAATGATTTAATGATTGAAAAAACATTTCCAGTAATACCGTAGCTGGAAATCTTGTGAAGTAGGCCCTTATGCCATACCTTATCGAAGGCCTTCGATATGTCAAGAGCAATTCCCCTGGAAAGGAAATCTTTGTCAAGAGATTCACTAATCCTGTGTGATATAACCGTCAGCACATCTGCTGTAGATCTTGCAGAGCGGAAACCATATTGCGTGTCACTAAGAAGGTTGTTTCAATGCTTGAGATATATTAACTATAAACCTGTTAATATATGAAAGTTCTAATTAGTGTAACTTATTAATTATTAAATTTTTATTAACTCTAGTATTGACAAAACTCATATGAAAAGAAAGTGTATATTTACTGGCATAAATGCACTTGTTTTGCGTTGGCAAAATTGTGTGATTCTGTGATTGTTGGTATTTATCTGTCTTTTATATAAATAATGCTTCCGTAATGGCAAATCCAATATTTTCGTTTGTTTACTAAAATAATATATATATATATATATATATATATATATATATATATATATATATATATATTCATTCTAAGAATAAGCAGGCTAGTACACCACTAAGAGGGTTAAAAAAAGAAAATTATTTATCAAGAGTTGCCTCGATAACTACTTACTGCCAAAATATACGTGTACACACATACACACACACACGCATATATATATATATATATATATATATATATATATATATATATATATGTTTTAAAACACGGTCCAACATCCGAAACATATGTAACCAAACAGATAAAACGGTACGGTAATAAAAAAATAAAACACATATTTGCTCTGCAATAGTATTGAGCACTCTCATAGGGAGTCCAAATTTCTGTCTGTAGTAAGAATTATAAAACTGAAAATAGGTTCTATCGGTGATGAGTTTTAAGATTTGTATTAGTGTATCTGAAGAAAAAGGTAAGTCGGCTTTAATTTTGATTAGGTGCTTGTGAAGAAGATTAAGGCATTTTTTATTGGAATATTGGTGTAGAGGGAGATTATGTCTAAACTATGCATGGTTTTATTTTATATGTCCATATTTTTTATTCTATTTAGGAGGTCACCAGAGTTTTTAATATGTGAAGTGCTGATGGTGCCCATTAGTGGAGTTAAAATTTGGGCAATAGCTCGTGCTAATTTATGGGTGACGCTTCCGATGTTAGATACTATAGGTCTCATAGGGACGTTTTCTTTATGTATTTTGGGGAGGCCGTATAATATATTTTCGATAAGTTTTTTACGGATTTATGAAAAGTTTAAAAAAAAAACTTATCGAAAATGATAAAAAATGGATAAATAACATAGAATACCACCCCACTATTCCTATATTATACGGCCTCCCCAAAACACATAAAGAAAACGTCCCTATGAGACCTATAGTATCAAACATCGGAAGTGTCACCCATAAATTAGCACGAGCTATTGCCCAAATTTTAACTCCACTAATGGCACCATCAGCACTTCACATATTAAAACTCTGGTGACCTCCTTAAACGATATAT
>NC_136488.1:126185473-126187973 GCF_053919585.1 Euprymna scolopes
GGAAGATCCTAACTTACCCTATATGTGCTTCCGGGTTGCTTTAGCTCACACTACTGCATTTATATTTACTCTCTATCGCCCCCACAACAGCGGAGTTACTATCTTTCAAAGCATATCTGAGAAAATTGACCAAGTCCTTTCTACTTATCCTTCAGCTAACATTCACGTATGTGGAGACTTCAATGTTCACAACGTCGAATGGTTGACCCACTCAAACAAGACCGATGATGAGGGGAGGTTCTGTCATGATTTCTCCATTGCCTATGACCTCACTCAGATTGTTCAGGAACCTACCCGTGTGCCCGATAATGACGACCACTATGCGAGCCTACTAGACCTTTTTCTCACAACTTGCCCTGAACTATGTTCAGTTTCTGTTCTGTCGCCTCTTGGATCTTCCGACCACTCTGTTGTATCAATTAAGATAAAAATGAAATGTAATAAGTCCCCAGACGTACCTCTTCATCGTACAGTATATCGATACACTAAGGCTGACTGGGATAGCTTCCGTACATTTATATCTGATCTACCTCTGCATTCCATGTTTAAAAAGGATGTGTCCTCTATAGTATTAGACCTAACTGAATGGTTAATTGTAGGTATTGACCATTTCATACCCTCTAAAAAGTTTCAGCAAAAACCTAACAGCCAGCCATGGTTCTCTCCAGAATGTGCTGCTGCCATTGCGCACAGAAATCACTTTTTCCACTGCTTCAAACGTAATAGATGTATGGAAACTAAAGCCGTTTTCAGGACTGCCAGCAACCATTGTAAGAAAGTAATAAGGAACGCAAGAAAGTTGTATGCTCAATCTGTTAAGTCCAAAGTAGCTGAGCAGCGGCTTGGTTCCCACCAGTTTTGGCAAATAGCAAACAGAATCCTGAACAGAAGCGTGTGCTCCATCCCAACTATTATCAATGGACCTGAGGTAATCTCGTCAGCATCAGACAAAGCCAAACTCTTTGTCAAGAACTTTGCAGCTAATTCTACCCTTTGCGACCAAGACCGCCAACCCCCAATATTTCCTCCTGTATCAGAAAACACGCTATGTGATATACGTATATCTGTACGTGATGTTGCGAAGCTAATCAAAAACCTTGATTCGAGTAAAGCAACTGGCCCTGATGGTATTCCAATTATAGTACTCAAAAAACTTCAACTTGAATTAGCGCCCATACTTACAAAACTGTTTAAACGTTGTCTTAAGGAGAATAGTTTCCCATCTCCCTGGAAAATCTCATCAGTATGCCCTGTATTTAAGAATTCAGGTGATCGCTCATCCCCCTCTCAGTACAGGCCAATAAGTCTCCTCTGCGTCATGAGTAAGTTGCTAGAATCTGTGTTAAATACAGAAGTAATCAAACATCTCAACAAAAATAACCTTCTTAGTGACACTCAATATGGTTTCCGTTCTGCTAGATCTACAGCAGATGTCCTTACAGTTATATCGCATAGGATTAGCAAATCTCTCGACGGTGGCAATCTTTCTAGGGCAATTGCTCTTGACATATCTAAAGCCTTTGATAGGGTATGGCATAAAGGTTTACTTCATAAGATCGCTAGCTATGGTATAGCTGGAAAAGTCTTCTCAATTATTAAATCATTTCTTTCTGATAGGTTCATAAGAGTAGTAGTTGAGGGGCAAAAATCAGAAGCTCACAGTATTAATGCCGGTGTCCCTCAGGGATCCATCCTGGGCCCAACTCTTTTCCTGATCTACATTAATGATCTTCCAAATCATATCCTTACATCATTTGTAGACATTTATGCTGACGACACTACCATTTATGGTACCACATCTAAGACAGTAAACGACCAAGTTCTCTCCAATTCTCTCTCCTCTGATCTTGAGCACGTAGTACAATGGGGAAAGGAGTGGCTGGTTACTTTTAATGCATCTAAAACCAAGCTTCTCTCTTTACATCATCAACATTCTAATTCACATTTGTCATCAATTGAAATGAATGGCTCTCGTCTTCAGGAGGCCTCAAGTTTTGACAAGCTTCTGGGCTTGACCATTACTCCTGATCTTAAATGGAACACGTATATCAAATCTGTTGCAAAGGCCGCTGGAAAAATGGTGGGATCTTTCTATCGATCCAGTAGATATCTCACTGCTGATGCTATTCTCTACCTATATAAGAGCCAGGTACGTCCAAGGATGGAATACTGTTGCCACATCTGGGCAGGAGCTGCTAGAAAGGACTTGTCCTGCCTTGATAGAGTTCAAAATAGACTTCGTAGCCTCGTAGGAGATGTCCTTTTCTCCTCCTTGCAACCTCTATCTCACAGAAGAGATGTTGCGAGTTTGTCTCTGATGTATCGTTATTTTCATGGAAAGTGTTCAACTGAGCTTCAATCTATGGTCCCCCCTCGCCAAACTTTCACAAGAAACACTCGTCTAGCTGTAAACACTATCAATAATTTCCCCCACTCTTTATCTGTGCCTAAACCTAAACGTAGATTCCATGAACAAAGCTTCTTTCTTAGAACTGCACGC
>NC_136488.1:126190473-126287973 GCF_053919585.1 Euprymna scolopes
GATATCTATCTATCTATCTGGATAGATAGATAGATAGATAGATAGATAGATAGATAGATAGATAGATAGATAGATAGATAGATAGATAGATAGATTAAACAAAAATACATACGCATACATAAATATATATGGAAACAATTTTGTGTTTCCTGTAAACTTTTTACGCAAATATTATGCAAGTATAAATTATGTAGAATATCTGCATGAATACAATTACACGAAATAGTTAACTAAAGATGATCATCCTATAAGAAAACCGAAAAAAACTAATAAGGAATTAATTAAAATGAATGTTTAAAAGAATATGCAAATTAGCTAGATCTTTTGCTAGTGAATGCAATTCCACAACCCATATATAATAAAATTGTATTTTCGTTTTAAATAAATAGAAAATAGGGTTTTTAATATGAAAATATCAATACAAGCAAAAGAAAACTGAATTTATAGGAGTATATACATACACACACATATATATATATATATATATATATATATATATATATGGGAATAGTCTTTGATGACACACTTGCAATACATGTGTCGGTCATAGCTACAGGCAGCCAGACCCCTTCAAGGCTGGAATCTTTTTTTATACAGCTTCATTTCATGAATTGCCCCATTTCAATGTAGCAGTGAAGAAACTACATTGCCCTGGAAGCGGTCCGTCTGTCTATAGCTATGACCGAAACATGTATTGCAAATGTGTAGCAAACTGTTTTTTGAATAAATAAATAAATAAAAAAATAATTGCGCTCATATAAATACGGTAAGCATTCTCTGGGTCTTTACCGCTTTGCCTTTGGAATTCCATTCTGCTCCGTTTTTTTCCACTGTACCAACATGTAGAAATTTCAGTGTAATGTGAGCAAACGTCTTGCTGCACAACTCCCCATTTAAGATATCGTTGTAAAATATATGGCTGATAATTACGGTAATCACTTATGTCTAAATGGCAATATGCCTTGTCTGGAGTGAATAAAAAGTATTTAAATTAAGTGATTCGAACATTATATTTTCTAGATGCACCATCGCATGTGATACGTATTCTTAACAATATACAAGCGTGATTGTCGTGTAAATACTAGATAAACATAAGACGAGCGATCCCGATTCTGTTCAAGTTAACTGTTAAGTGTTGGACCATTAGGTTGAACAAAGATGGCAGTAATAAATCAAATCGGTGAAGAATCAAATCAGTCAAGATCTCAAGTGTTGAGTAATCTTAAGAATAAAGATATGACAAAATATTAGGTACTTGTACAGTTTAATCAATACATTAATAAATGAAAATACCGAAAAAAGTTTGTATTGTACGTATCCGTTATGGAATGAAGTTCTCCGAAAAAAAAATTACTTAATTTCATCAAGTATTTTTTTTTTTTTTTGAAAAAACAATTTGTTATAATATCGAGCAAAAGGTTCGATTTTTAGGAAGAAAAGCTCGTATTAAAGACGGGGAGGGAGTGTCGGCGCTTTGAGTTATCTCCCCGTGGCGTGTTCTCAAAATCCAAACAAAAATAAAATAAATCAAAGATGTCTACCTTCAACGTGCTGTAATAAAATCGTGTTTTTTTTTTTTCGCTATAAAAAAAAAAAAAAACTAATAGATCAAATTTAGTGAAAAAAAATTTTCCGGGGATCTTCAGTTCAAAACGGATACGTACAATATAACTTTTCTTCGACAGTTTCATTTTTTTAATGTCTTGATTAAACTGTACAAATACCAAATATTAATGTAATCCGAATCAGCGGTGATTCAGTCGTTTCAAGACGGAAACTGACAGTGAACTGACTTACATCCAAAATTCGATCCTTTTATAATGAGGTCGGAGGCTTCTCATTGGTTGATTGCTCTAACCGTAGTTATAAATAAGATCGTCCTAATGTTGGTAGTTACACCCACCATTATAATGGTGGATGATGAGTCTACTTGCGGCTTCGGCGGCTTGGAGACTGAGTAGACAGTACTAGTCAAGAATCCGTTCTTGACACTCAGCCCAACAGGTGCGGGAGAGGCAGTATGGGGGATGATGAAAGGTATGGGGGAAGTAAGAAAGTCAGAACACCATTTGATTGGCCAAATTAAGAATTTCATGGATAAGAACCGTCGTTCGTCTATAAGGGCAATCAGTGCACAGTTTTATGTCAGTATGGGAACTGTACACACACTTATCGCGATCGCACTATATATATATATATATTTTTTTTTTATTCATCCAGCCTTGACAGACGTGTTTCAAATATTATCTCTAGTACTTTTCTTTTAATGATTTGGAATTCATTCCATTTGCGCTTTTTTCCAAGGAACTCTGTCTTTTGGATGATTTTCGACCATTTGGAATTTACCCAGTGGATTGAAATTTTAAATTCGACCGTTTTGGATTTTACCATTTTTGGATTTTTACCCTTCACCGGACTATCCATTCATGTGAAATCTTTTTATTATTTTTCTTTTGCCTCCTGTTCCCCTTACCTCACCCTTTTTTTTAACCAAGTAAGATCTTTGATTTACTTGTAGTTTCATTAAATACTTTTATATGCAAAATCCGATCCTGCATTTTGCTAATTCCTGCCCTCTGATGAGAAGGATAGTATTTCTTCGAAACTCCGTGGATTAAGGACTATCCACTTATCTTGTGCTTCCTTTTTTAACATTAAATATGTCTTTAATTCTTTTTCAAGATGTCTTTTAACATATTTTAGTATATGGAAAAATGCGCGCATGAAAAGTAATATTCTTAAGATTTTATTAAACCTGGAAAAGTAAAGGACAAGAAATTCAACCTGGAAAAGTAAAGAACAAGATATTCTAGTAAAGTAAAAAATAAGAATTTTTTAGTCTTAAAATATTGCAGCTAAAAATAAAATTTGAATATTGATAAATATTTTATTTATTATTTGCATATGTTGTTGTTTATTGTTGAGTTAGAAAGGGTGTCAGTCGCTGGATTAAACTTATTTCCCCCCTATTATTTGCATATATTTATGTAGTGAAAATTGTTTGAATAAAATTAATTCATTAGTTAGTTAGTAGATGGAATTAATAATTTTATAATTTACATGAAAATTAATAATTTTATTATATCATAATTAGGATCATTTAATTCATTTTTTAGCTGCAATATTTTAAGTCTAAAAAATTCTTATTTTTTACTTTACTAGCATATCTTGTTCTTTACTTTTCCAGGTTGAATTTCTTGTCCTTTACTTTTCCAGGTTTAATAAAATCTTAAGAATATTACTTTTCATGCGCGCATTTTTCCATATAATCCATGATTTTTCCAGGCATTGCTATTGTATTAATATATAAATTTATAATATTTATTAATGATTGTCAAAAAAAATTAGCTCTCAAACACACATTTATGCAATATTTATCATTCAATCACAGTAGTTCCGAGCCAGGGTCTCTACCGAGACTGCGGTTCATGAATTCGTGATCTGTATAGAGCGTAAACTAACAAAAAAGAAGATGGCACTCGGTGTCTTTTTAGATATTGTTGGAGCTTTTGACAACATACCCTTCAGTAGTATGTTCAAGTTGCTACGAGAACTCAATGGATTGAGCATATGGTGAGGCACAGAACAGTTCAAGTAGAACTATTGAGGGCAACTGTTAAAAGGGAAGTAGTTAAATGAACCCCCAAAGTGGGATTTTATCACCTTTACTATGGAACTGTATGCTGAATCCTCTTTTAAAGTTCGGTTTTTAAAATATAAAAAAACGATACACGGGATTGAACCTAAAATCTTTCCACTAACCCCCAATACTCTAACCTTTACGCTAACATGTCATATTGGCAAAATCGCAGTAAAAAATATTTATATACAAAAAAAAGTTATGCAAAATAAAAAAAGCGTTAGTCACTTACGTACTTACTCTTCTGTTTGTGAACCCACATATTTTGTTATAACTTTTTTTCTACTGAACCAATTTTCGAAATTTTTTTTCCAAAATGTAGCTAATGAGGTGTTCTATCCAACTTTATAATCTGTCTGAAATTTGGTTGCGAACGGAATTAGTGGTGGGGGTTTGAATGTGTCTCGATTCATTCAATTTCGGACTTTATTAATCATTGGTTCATATTATAAGCTCTATTTCCTTTTCGGTTTTATTGAGCTTTTTATATCTCGCTGATTTTATTTTACTTGTAAATATTAACTCTTTAATATTTATAATATATTTTAAGTTTACCATTTTGATTACCTTAGTAAACTTATTGTAACTTTTATTTATATATATATATATATATATATATATATATATATATATATATATATATATATATATATATATATATATATATATATATTCGAACAAGAGGGAAAGAGAGAAAGACAGAGGAGTCAATAGAGACGGGATATTATGAACGGATTCCAAATATGTTCTTATTCATTTTCTATATCTCTTCAGATACCTTGTCACACCTAGTGCTATTCTCTATTTAAAACTGTTATCGGGCCATGTATGGAGTGCTCTTATTTCGGTTAGTTAATCTTTGTTCCATTTGCGGGTTCGTAATAAGATACAGAAACGTATACGTAATTTGATTTCCTCGACTATTTCTTTTTTTCTACACCCTCTCCCTCACAGACGTGATGTGGCTAGTCTCGGTCTTTTTATGTTGTATTAGAATTGTTTGATCTATCCTTTGTCTCTTTTGTTGCAGTTCGTTTGAATCGTTGGTCCAGTGGTTTCCATCAATTCGCTGTTTTGATACCTTGTTGCAATGCAGCTTCCTCTTTCAGTAGCTTCTTTCTAAGAATAGTGGGCTTGTGGGACTTTCTTCCTGATGACTGTTTTCCTCCTGCCTATAGCCTTCATCTTTTCAAGACTAAGACCAGTTATCATCTGTCGTTCTCCGTTCTTGTTAGCTCCCTACATCACGTGGCTTTATGCCTAGTCTGGACCGATTTCTATAAAACTATCTAGTCGAAAAGTGTCGTTTACCCTCAACGGAAGATTACAAAACTAGTTTTACTCCCTATTTATGTTCAGTCTGAGAAAACCATGACCCGGACAGTTTTAAAGTTAGACCGAGGCTCATTTGGTTAAGTATATAGATTCGTTCATGTCGGTGATGATGTTGGTGCTCATATGAGTAAGATCAATGATTAAGGATACATATAATATTGGGTAGGTGCAAAATTTTTGCCAATATGAAATTTCATCTTAAAAATGAAAGACTGTATTTGTGAAAATCCTTATTGATAACAATAGTGACCTTTGCCCTCTATAACTTGATTCCATCTGTTAACAAGATAATAAATGCCTCCATTGTAAAAGTGTTTTTGTTGTTAAATATGAATCTAACTTGTGTTCAATCTACTCTCGTGGTCTTAACCTAAAGCCATCTAAATGGTTTTGTAATCCTCGAAATAGGTGATAATCCGGGGGAGCTAGCTCAGGAGAATATGCAGGATGGTGAAAGATTTTCCAACCAAATTCTCCTAGAAAACCTTTGGTCAGTAGTGCTGTGTGAGGACGAGTATTATCATGATAGAAGATGGATCTTTTTCTTTTGACAATATTTCGGCGTTTAAGACGACCATTAAAGTAAAAAAAATCATCTTTAAAAATAAGGAGTCGTCTTATACAAAGATATAAAAGGCCTATATATATATATATATATATATATATATATATATTTGCTCCATATATATATATATATATATATATATATATATATATTTGCTCCAATTTTGTAACTCGTCTCATCTGACGGTCGCCTTATACGCCGAAATATACGGTAAGATAAATAGTTTTCGGAGACGATTAACGAAAATTAAGTTGTTTTATTTTTATTTTTCCAAAAAGAAACTGGAGGTTTCTAATTGTAACAAAAGGGAGATAAATATTTTCTGAAAACTGAAAATCAGTATGCATCCAATTAGGCATATTAGTTGCTCAAAACAGATACGCTACATGTTTGGAACAAAAATATCGATTAATGCTTATAAGCAATCTTTTCTTGCAACAGTAGCAAGCTGCCAACATAGTCGAATTTAACACTCGTGTCTTTTGTCTGAAAACCCGAAGAAAATTGCCGACTTCTCATTCGAGAGTTGACGAGACTTGAGGGTTTAGATAGCATGTCAAATCCAAGCATCAGATTTCGGGTAGCAGAAAAATGGTCTAGCGTCGTCCATAGATGGGAGAGTTCTTTTACATCTCCGACCCATATTCGCTAAGTTCAACTATTCCAAGTTATCACAATCATGCTTTACGCTCAGTGATAACCGTTTATTCCTCTCCTCTCTCCTTCCTCGATCATATTTTCATCTTTTTTTTCTTTTTTTCATATATATTTTTTCTGTATTCTGATGGTCTTTATTTTTTTTTTTTTTTTTCGATTATAATTTTAGTCATTTATTGATTTTTTTTTTCGCATCTGTATTTATTAATCATATACGCTGAATATATTTGGGCGTTTGGGGTTTAATCTATATTCAATTTCCTGGCTCTTCCTATCATTGTATCATTTTGCTTGCTATTTCTAGGCATCTTTCTAAAAAAAAAAAAAAAAAAAAAAGTGCTGAATCATCGTGTCTCTCGTCAGACAATGTAAAATCACGCGAGATCCAGCGTGATTCTCCCGCGCTGACGTTGCTGTTTTCTCTCGATTAAAACTGTCGTGACTGCAGCTTTTTCTTTTTCTTTTTTTTAAATTATTTATTCCTTGTGGTTCAACCTATTGTTAGAAACCGAATCATCTGGTGCATCGTTCGTACGTATCGACGTTCGGCTAGAAATCATCCTTTTTATTTTTTTATTTTTTTTTCTTATGTTTGCACTCTTAAGTAAAAGGTTTATATTCGGATAAACGCTGATTACCATTGCTTGCTTGTTTCCTTTCATTTGATGCTGAAGTGGCATTATTTTTGCGCATTTAGAAAACCTATGAATAATCACACAGTCTATAATAAACCATTCACATAAACATATTTTCCTTTACTTTTTGGCGAGGTAAACAGTATAAGAATAAGACGCACTGACTGCTAACCGATAATTTGGTTTCGAATCTCAGCTTGAAGCATTCGCTACGTAAGACACACTGAAGAGATATCTTTCTCTGAATTAATATATATATATATATATATATATATATATATATATATATATATATATATATATATATATATATATAAGTGAAAGTGTCTGTCTGTCTGTCTGTGTGTCTGTGTACATTTCCCTACGCAATAACTCTGTCAATTTTTAGTCTACAGACTCGAAATTTGATATACAAGGTACTGAGATTTGGGAAAATCGATGTGATCGGTTTTCGGCCAGAAATTTGGCGATTAAGGGGTCAAAGTTCAACGATTTGACCTTTGAGAACTCTATCAGCCTCCTCCAACAATTTAGGGTCTAAAGACTTGAAATTTTAGATATAGATTCCTTGGACATGGATCTAATTTAATAATTTGATTCGAGCCCAAAACAATGAATTTTAAGGGATCATAAGTTTTAAAAAAATTGACCCCTTTTTTTTCGCTCAACATACACCTCCAAATACCCGGGCAACGCCAGTCACCCATGCTAGTATATATATAAAAATATGTGTGTGTGTGTGTGTGTACATTTTCCTACGCAATAACTCTGTCAATTTTCAGTCTACAGACTCGAAATTTGATATACAGGAATTATAGAATGTTGGGGGAAGCTTTATTGAATTCTAAATAAATAAGGAGAAGCTGTTTATATATATAGTATGAGATATAAGCTTCCCCCAAGATTCTATAATTCCTCTTAATCTTTTTCGTTCCTAATGAATCTTACGCTAGACGCCGCATTTTCCCCATGCTACCTAGCACCTTCTCTACTCTTCTGATGAGAAACATTAGGCTTCGAAATGCCCTGGCATAAAGAGTCCCTTCTATCCCCCAAATGTTGCCTGCATTCCATTATTCAATAAATGATCCATTCCATATCTACCAATATATAGTTTTATGTCTTCATTTCATACTCTTGTTGTCCTATATATATATATATATATATATATATATATATATATATATATATATATATATATATATATATATATATATTAGTATACATGGTCAGCATTTTTTTCTCTAGTTCATGTTTCATTCAATTTCTGTTTGTTTCTCTTGCAGTCTATTTTTTTTCTTTTTGGCGGGATAATGTTCAAAAGTTTTGTTCGAGTGTAAAAAGAATTTTTTTCGAGGTCGCGAACGTTGCTTCAAACAGAGATTCGAAACCAAATCATTGGTCTGGGGACGGCTTATGATAGCCGTATGCGTGCGTTCGCGACTACGGCAAATTTCTTTTTACACTTGAACAGAAAATCGAACATTAGCCCGCAAAAAAGAAAAAAAAATGGATTGCAAGAGAAACAAACAGGAATTTGCCCTGCTTTTCAATGAAACATGCGTATATTAACACCAGTCGATAAATTCGAACTCGGCAACATAAACCATCTCTGGTTCGATTAGCAAAGACCGTATCCATTCGACTACCATTAATATATATATATATATATATATATATATATATATATATATATATATATATATATATATATATATATATATATATATATATATATATATATAGCTCGTGTTTCCGAGTTCGAATCTGTCGACTGGTGTTAATCGTGGCACCCTGCACTGAAGATTCCCGAAAGGATGAAACACTAATGTCTGTAGGTATTTAATTATTATGATAAAAAATAATTATGACAGCCCCTTTAAGAAACTCGTTTCTTATCGTTGAGTACTTTCAGTTGAATTAAGTCGGTCAATTTAGCTCTTATGCATAGATCATCGTCTGACTGACGTAAAGAACATTTAAAATTAAAATGTTTAAATTCAACGTTATTTCACGCAGTTAATGTAGCTAATCGAGCGAGAGATGGCTCGTGTTGCCGAGTTCGAATTTGTCGACTGGCGTTAATCGTGACACCCTACACTGAAGATTCCCAAAAGGATGAAGCATTAGATTCTGTAGGTATTTCATTATTATGGTAAAAAAATAATTATATATATATATATATATATATATATATATATATATATATATATATGCATATTCCTTTTTATTTCAATAAACAGAATGAAAGAACGAATAGTTAATATATACATATTTCAAAAAATGATAATATATATATATATACAAGTTCATAAGTCTGTCCTTAATTTTTTCTTTTTCCTTTCTCTTTTTTTTTTTTGAGCTCCCAATAACAAAAAGAACAAAACGAATTCACAACAGAAATAACTTACAGAGTTGCTCCCTTTTATGTCACTTGGAAGACAAATTCATAACAAAAATAGTTTAAAGGTTTAATATTCTCTTTTGTTTTATTTCTTTGCTTATATTTCTCCTTTTCCCCTTTTATTACTTTTTCTTTTTTTCTTTCGGGCGATACTTTTTTTTATCAAACTGTAGCGAGATTTCTGAGTTTTCGACATTTAATAGTATTCTCACATTGGTTCGATATATATATCGTTATGACTGACAAAAAAGAATACATGGCATAATTAAATCCTTCTTAGATAAGAGAAAATCCAGGTTGTCCTCGACAGTCGTACATCTAAACAATACGATATAAATGCGGGAGTGCCTCAAGGGTATATCCTGGGACCTCTGTTATTCCTAATATTAATAAATAACCTCCTTGACAACATTGCTTGCGAGATGGGTATATATGCTGACGACACCACACTCTATAACAGACACGACAGGAAAACAAATGAAGACATATCTAAAGAAATGGCAGAAGCATTAGAGGATGACCTCCGATCTGTAGTGTGTGACGTAAACCCCCATTGAGGAGCGTTAGACCTACGCTGAGATAGCTTATCATTTCCGGGTGACGCCCGATAACCCAAGGATTTAAGATAGAGAAGATAAATATATATTTTTTATTTCGTGTCAAAATAGATATTGTTTGAAACCAGAGAAATATATCTTTGCAGCTAAAAAGTTGATGACAGGAAATTTCACTTATAACATTGTCTGGCCTTAGTGATCTCAAGGTTGGATGTCAGAATTTACATCTGGCCTTGGAAATCGTGAGAATTAGTAATTTAGATTTCAGGTATGGGAATTGTGCCCACGCAGGGATCTGGGACTTTCGATTTCGCGGCAAAATCTTATTGGCTGGGGGGAAGTTTCCACCCCATCCACATACCTTACTATATATACGATTGTCGTGCGAAAATTAGTTAGAGTCAGTTGCAGTTGGAGTTGGGATTCGAGAAGAACAAACCGTATAGAGACGTGACCCCTCCACCTTCCTCATCCAACCGTCTGTCGCTGTCTGTGAAGAGATTTGAGACTATGAAAAGAACTTACAAAAACTGAATGATATTTGTAAAAACATTTGTACATAATTCTGCGAAATTAAGCTTATGTAGATTAGACTACATGAGTTGTCTTTCTTCCTGACTGCTGCTTTGATATTCGCTTTCAGCATACCAGATTTCCTGTAACAACCTCAGAGAAGACTACATGACACGATCCGAGAATTCATATAGACAGGGGTCCTTAACCACCTTCTCTTGAGGGAGGTGTTACAAGTGGAATGGGGACATAAATGGATGGCCACATTCCATGCTGCCAAGACTAAACTCGTTTCCTTCAATAATTACAAGAAACCTTCTTTACCACCAATAGCAATGGCCAATGACTCTTTATCTGAAAGTACATCCTTTAAACTTCTCGGCCTAAAGCTCTCAGGAAACATGAGTTGGAACAATTACATCGAGAGTATCGTCAGGACCGCTGTGAAGATAGGTTCTCTCTACCGTGCTAAAAAGATACTAACGCCCAAAAGTATCCTATACCTCTATAAGGCCACCATTCGCCCATGTATGGAGTATTGTTGCCATGTTTGGGCTGGTGCATCTACCACTAGTCCCTCGCTCTTAGACAAGGTTCAAAAGAGAGTCGCTAATCTGATAGGTCCTGAACTGTCATCTAAACTTCAGCTCCTGTCCCATCGACGGGATGTTGCATCCCTCTGCCTTTTCTACAAGTACTTTAACAGTGAATGCTCTGACGAACTGCAAGCACTTTTGCCCCCTCGACGTAAATACCCCCGACAAACCCGACACACAACTAAATCCCACCTCTTCACAGTAGAGACCCTAGATGTAAGAGAGCCTTCTACTCCAGTAGTTTCTTCCCCAGGACAGCTAGAATTTGGAATTCCCTGCTGGGTCCTTGCATCCCCAACTGTACTGACATGCAGAAGTTCAAGTACAACGTGAACCGACCTCTTGCTGTCCAACTCCCTACACAGTACCCCTGATGCCCATGTCCCTGATAGTAGCCCCCTACAACAAAGTGACAATATGCCTTGTTTGGGGTGAAAATGTAATAAAAAAAAATGAGAAGAGTAAAAGATAGATCAACCTTTAATTTACGCTGGTCGACAACAAATATGTTTTTTTTTCTTTTCATATTTCTCGTGGTGTTCTCCTTTTTTATCTGAGGAGTTGCATAGACGTCTACTCTTCTTGAAATCTTTTCTGCAACTCACTCGCGTTTCAAATTCTTAACGGTTAACTTTCTTCAAAAGAAACGCTGATTACATCGTTCTGAATTTTACATATATCAGCGTTTTTTTTTTTCTTTATTTTTTTTTTTTCTTCGCTGTTGCCGTCGTCGTCGTGTTTTGAATGACATTTCGGAATTTTAACCATAAAATTTATTTATTTCTGTTAATACGATATTGACATATTTCAATATCGCAACAATATATATATATATATATATATATATATATATATATATATATATATATATATATATATATACTAGCAGGTACACCCAGCGTTGCCCAGTCGTTAAATACTCATAAATATGCTAGTATCTTTTTCCTAAACAGTTCACTTCTTGTAAGTTTAAAAAAAATTACTAGAGTTGAGATCGAAACCAAAACCTAAAGACAGTGAATCAAGTATGATAACCATTAGGTCAGCTTGTCAAGATCTTTAAATTCTTTTCAAACCAACTTATTCCTTACATAAGGAAGTTGTCATCTGAACAATTCGCACATGCGCAGTCGTGAAACAGTTAATAAGTAGATAAAAAGGGATGACTCTCAAGTACCAATTTTCTCATTTTCACTTCATTAGCAGCCCTTTTTCCGAATGAAAACCGATGAAAAATTTTCCACATGTCTGAATATCCTATATACCAAATTTCAAGGCTTTCGATAAAAAAATCGTTGAATATATAGATTAAGAATTGTCCTCGCACACAATCTGTTTATTTAAAAAATACAAATTCGCACGTGATGGTTTTTCCTTGCCTCACATTTTAAATTCCATTGTGCCGGTGCTTCTTAAAAGTGGATTAATACTTATACGTGTGTATGTATATATATATATATATATATATATATATATATATATATATATTCAGAAATGTTAGATAAGTCGTCGGTACCGTCGGTTTCAAGCCTGATAATAGTGAACCCCATATCAAGTTCTCTTCAGCCGATACTCCTGAAGAAAGCTTGATAGTTAATTCGAGAAAGCAGATTTGTTGCAGAATAAATGATTTATTGATAAAATAATTTTCCAACGAAGGTTTAAAAATTAATTTTTTTCTAAAAAAAAAAATGTTTATATAGTTTTCTAGGTTAAAATACTTCCAAGACATACAGTGTATGACAAAAGTGAGTACACCCCTCACATTTCTTTGAATATTTAAGTATATCACTTTATGGGACAACACTGAAAAAATGATTTTTTTGACACAATGAAAAGTAGTCTGTGTGCAGCATATATTTATTTTCCCCTCAAAATAACTCAAACTATAGCGATTAAAAGCTAAATTCCTTGCAACAAAGGTGAGTACACCCCTTACGAATAGTTGCCAATATTAACATACAACATGTCAACTCTCAATTTTTTGTGTGGCCACCATCATTATCCAAAACGGCCTTTACTCTCCTGAGCATGGAGTTTACCAGAGCTTCACATGTAGCCACTGGAATGTGCTTCGACTCTTCAATTACGACGTCGTGGAGCTGGCGGATATTTGAGACTTTGCGCACCTCCACCTTCTGCTTGAGGATGCTCCAAAGATGTTCTTTTGGGTTCAAGTCTGGAGACATGCTTGGCCAGCCCATCACCTTTACCCTCAGCCTCTTCAGTAAAGCAGAAGTTGTCTTGGATGTGTGTTTTGGGTCATTGTCATGCTGGAACACTGATCTGCGACCCAGTTTCTAGAGGGAGGGGATCATGCTCTGCTGCGGTATTTGGCAGTACATGTTGGAGTTCATGTTTCCCTCAGTGAAATGTAAATCTCCAACACCTACAAAACTCATGCAGCCCCAGACCATGACATTTCTGCCACCATGATTGACTATAAGCATAACACACTTATCTTTGTATTTCTCTAATTGGTGTGCAATGTGGTCACCCCAGGTGGAAGTCTCTTCTGAAGGCAATACACAAAAAAGCCCGCAAACAGTTTGCTGAAGACATGTCAACAAAGCCCATAGATTATGGAACCATATCCTATGGTCTGATGAGACGAAATATAATTTGTTTGGTTCTGATGGCCTTAAGCATGTGTGGCGGCGACCAGGTAAGGGGTACAAAGATAAGTGTGTCATGCCTACAGTCAATCATGGTGGTTGGAATGTCATGGTCTGGGGCTGCATGAGTGCTGCAGGTATTGGAAAGTTACATTTAATTGAAGGAAATACATCTAATCAGCAGCACAAATGCTAAGTCCACAATAATCGTTGTCATATATATATATATATATATATATATATATATATATATATATATATATATATGAACAAATGATTAATAAAACATGTTAAAAAACATCTTGAAAAAGAGTTAAAAACATATTTAATTTTAAAAAGGAAGCACAAGATAAATGGATAGTCCTTAATCCGCGGAGTTTCGAAGAAATACTCTCCTTCTCATCAGAGGGCAGGAATTAGCAAAATGCGGGATCGGATTTTACATGCAAAATCCGATCCCGCATTTTGTTAATTCCTGCCCTCTGATGAGAAGGAGAGTATTTCTTCGAAACTCCGCGGATTAAGGACTATCCATTTATCTTGTGCTTCCTTTTACAAATTAAATATGTTTTTAGCTCTTTTTCAAGATGTTTATTGACATGTTTTATTAATCATTTGTTTATATTATAAGCTCTATTTCCTTTTCGGTTTTATTGAGCTTTTTACATCTGGTTGAGATTGCTTTACTTGTAAATATTAACTCTTTAACATTTATAATATATTTCAAGTTTACCATTTTGATTAATCATTAACGGGCTAAATCATTAACCAGCAGTCTAAAGTCAAAAAATTAAATTGAATTCTTAACGCATAGAGTTCAAGACGGAAATATAAGCTATTACCTTTTTCAAGTAAAGAAATTAGGTTCATATTTATTTATTATTCAATTCAGGCAAAAAAGGGGTGAATTCACTTATATTCCAACACTGGTTTAACACAGAAAAATGGTTAATCGGTTTAACACAGAAAAATGGTCCATTGGTTTAACACAAAAAAATGGTCAATTGGTTTAACACAGAAAAATGGTCAATTGGTTTAACACAGAAAAATGGTCAATTGGTTTAACACAGAAAAATGGTCCATCGGTTTAACACAGAAAAATGGTTAATTGGTTTAACACAGAAAAATGGTCAATTGGTTTAACACAGAAAATGGTCAATTGGTTTAACACAGAAAATGGTCAATTGGTTTAACACAGAAAAATGGTCAATTGGTTTTACACAGAAAAATGGTTAATTGGTTTAACACAGAAAAATGGTCAATCGGTTTAACACAGAAAAATGGTCAATTGGTTTAATACAGAAAAATGGTCAATCGGTTTAACACAGAAAAATGGTCAATTGGTTTAATACAGAAAAATGGTCAATTGGTTTAACACAGAAAATAGTTAATCGGTTTAACACAGAAAAATTTTCAATCGGTTTAACACAGAAAAATGGTTAATTGGTTTAACACAGAAAAATGGTCAATTGGTTTAACACAGAAAAATGGTCAATTGGTTTAACACAGAAAAATGGTCAATTGGTTTAACACAGAAAAATGGTCAATTGGTTTTACACAGAAAAATTGTCAATTGGTTTGACACAGAAAAATGGTCAATTGGTTTTACACAGAAAATGGTTAATTGGTTTAACACAGAAAAATGGTCAATTGGTTTAACACAAAAAAATGGTCAATTGGTTTAACACAAAAAAATGGTGAATTGGTTTAACACAAAAACATTGTCAATCGGTTTAACACAGAAAAATGGTCAATTGGTTTAACACAGAAAAATGGTCAATTGGTTTAACACAGAAAAATGGTGAATTGGTTTAAAATCTAGTTTAAACCAATTTGTTTATCAAGAGCTTTTTATGGGGACAATATTTTGGAGTAATTGCGGGTTTAGAATATCTTCATAATGGTATCATGGTCAGACTATGCTGAATGGTATTTTACGATATTAATATTATAATTATCTTGTTTTAGTGTGCTACATTATATTGTTAAAATTCAATTCAGATACGTGCAATAATAACCTCTGCGTTGAAGAAATATAAGGGAGGTTTATTAACATACTCCGGCTTGTATAAATTTCAAGACTAGTAATTCAGTTACTTAAAACATTTATTGGGACATCAAATTTTATATCAATAAGAGTGAATCTTACTTTAATTTAATTCAAGCTGAGTTTATATTTTGCTAATTATTTAAATACAGCATATAAATTATTAATATCAACACTAACGAAGACATTTGCTATTTGATACTATAATTATCTAATTTTAGTGTGTCACATTATTTATTTATCTAATATAATCGCTTGCTTGGGCGTTGAAACCGTTCATCCGTTTCTGGTTTACCAGTTCCGGTTTCAAAAATTCTGCGCATGCATTAATAAATAAAAACAAAGCCATAAAACTTTTTTTTAAATGAACTATTTCTTAAACAAAAACAAAAACTAGATGTGGCATGCAAGGAGACTAACAACACTATGAATTTATTAATTTTAGACATTAACTGCAGACGCCAGAAGTAGTTGTTTGTTTAAAAAGTTAATCCGATCTAAAGAAAGAATTGCATTACATGTAGCGTTAGTTGTATCATTGTAAATATAGGCTCCGTAAGCGTGTTATTTTCTGCGTCGCGCTTACATCCGGGTCGTTTACTTGTTATGTACTTCTATTTCTTGTAATAAATAATTTTACTAAGAATTCTCCACAAATTTTGCTTTTGTTTTCGATTATAGCTGATAGCACTCAAGTCATTTAGTCTTTTATAAATATTTTTACTACGAATTCTTCATAATTTTGGTTCCCGTTTCGATTATAGCTGATGTCATTTTAGACATCTATATTTTTTATAAATAATTTTATCAAGAAGTCCTCATAAGTTTTGGTTTCGATTTCGATTATAGCTAATGACACTTCAATAATCTTTTTTTTTTTTAATAATTTTATAAAGAATTCTTCATAAGGTTTGATTTCAGTTTCGATTTTAGCTGATGGAACCTTAGTAATCTTTTTTTTATAAATAATTTTATCAAGAATTCTTTATAAGTTTTGGTTTCGGTTTCGATTATAACTGAAGGAACTTAAGTTATATGTGTGGGGGGTCGGTTTCAATTCAAGCTGATGAACCCAAGTCATAAAGATATATATTTTTATTTTTGAAATCGCAACTTTATAATATATAAAAATCGATAGAACAATAACTCTATAATTATATATATATATGAAATCTGCAAGAATTAAAATATCATATTTAAGCGTACTTTACGGCCGTCCCTGCTACCTTGGATAAATAATTTAGCAATTTTATAAAATAGCTACAATAATATCAGAGCCTCTCCATTTACGCTGAATATATACTACATGTGAATTAGTCCCCTGTGGAATTTCCACAGGTCCTGCTAGTGTTATATTATAATAATTACAACAATATATACGAAATCTGGACAAATTAAAATATCTAGTATATTATATTTCACTTATATATTTACCAATGACGGATTTCACAAATCTAAAATTTAAGAGAAAAGAAGAAAACGTACCTCCTTTCTGACGAAAATTTAAGTGTGGTTTTAATGAATGTGTTTCTGAAGAACGACCAGGATTCGAACCTGGCATGCCCAGGTTCTCAGTTTTTAAACATTTAGTAAGCGTCACTCCGGAAACTAAATTTATATGATACAATAACTTTCTGTTGTTTAATATTTGAGCTTTCTGATGCGCAAATAAGTAAGGAGGTGGACGCAGATCTAATTTATTTGAAAATGAATGAATATTTCGGGATTTCTATTCATCATCATATCATTCAAAAAGTAATTTTGTCATTTTAGACTTATGTTCCCGTAATTTTGAGATGATAATTATTTATTGCTATTATTTTGATCCTTCGGACTACTGATCTCATCTTGAGTCTGATTTTCACAACGTTTCGTCCGATGTAACCTCCGATTTTCTTCTGGTGTATCTTGCGGAACTCGGGGATATTTCTGTCGACTTGAAAATCTGCACGGTATTTCCAACGGAACTAAGGTAGCGTGCTCTAGTTCTTTCAGCCATGACTGAGTAGAAGTTCTAAGTAATTTTTGCGCTGATGAGTGAAACTTCAACGTCCAGAAGAGACTTAAAACTGAATTTTGAAACTGTAATATATATACATATATATAGTGTGTGTACATGTGTATAAATATTTGTACACGTGTGTACAATGTAGCTATTAAGTCATACGTATAAACCCATATACGTATATTTTATATATATTTATATTTATGTCTCTATGCATATGCGTATATATACATATATATGTGTATATATTTGTCTATATATCTATGCATATGTATACACACGTACCTATACATACATGTGTGTATGTATGCATATAAATATATGTATATATGCATAAATATGTATATATACGCATGTATATATATATGCATGTATATATATATGTATATATATATATATATATAAGGTGACCCAAAAAAAAGAAGCTAAATGGAGGCCATCTATAACATATGTTGTAGAACGAGAAAAAAAGGCCAAAGACCCTTGTGTTTTGATGTGAAGTTTTGAATATAATAAACTAGTTATGACCAACGTTTCATTTCATTCGGACAGAACACTAAGAAACGAGGCCTAATTAGAGTTGGACCCGTTTTTTTTTTGTATATGTATATATATGTATATATACGTATACATATATATGTATATATATGTATATGCATTTATATATATATATGTATATATATTATATTTGTATATATATGTATATAGTCATATATATGTGTGTATATATATGTATTTGTGTATATATGCATATATACGCATATGTATATATGTGTGTATATATATGTATATGTATATATGTGTATATGTATATATAAATGTGTGTATATATGTATATATATGTATATGTATATATATATGTATATATGTGTGTATATATTTATGTAGATGTGTATATATGTATATATATGTATATATATGTATATATAGATGTATATCTATATATATATATACATATACATATGTGTATATATGTATATACATATATATATACATATATATACACATATATATATATATATATATATATATATATATATATATATATATATATATTACAAAAATACGAACACCGTGTCAACAAAAGTAGAATTCACCCATTTTCCCCAATAACTTTCGAGGAAACATAGGTTTAAATGAATAACGTAACTTTGTATAGGTGGAAGCGGCGTCCCAGTTGGGGGTGAGCTCGTTGCGTGAGGTGAGTTGGTTCACTGCTGAGGAGCCAGTCGGATCATCAAGGGCGACTTCTGATAGTCAAACACGAAAACCGTTTGATTACAGTTAAACGATATTTTCTAACGATCCCCTCGAAGCTGTTTCAGGTGCTAAAACGTTGAATACAAATAAAACATAGAAATCGTTTTCTCCTTTTTTTTTTTTTTTTCCTATTTCTTATGTTTTTTTATCTTTTATTAATTTTTTATATGTATTAGTTTTTTGTTTTTTTTTTGGGGGGGGGTTCTGTTTTTTGTTAACGTGGAAATTTTACTCTGACGTTTTATCGGCCAAACAGAAATATCCTACGTTACCCGGATAGGAAATTCGCAGAACTTTATATCGTAGGTTTAAAGTATCGAATATTTACGCGACAATCTTTTTACCAATCTTGCAATGGAACATTTTATTTGTCTTCAATGTGAATCATTTAAAAAGGGTTTTGTTAGTGCAAAACTACATTTCTAACATTACATATATATATATATATATATATATATATATATATATATATATATATATATATATATATAGTGTGTTCAGTGTTGTAAAATACGCTTATATATGATATTTTAATTCATGAAGATTTTTCTATTGATTATTATATTGTACCCAATATCGTAGTGATTTCAAACTCCGGAAAGATAAAACACTAGTGTCTGTAGATATTGAAAATAATTATTTATAATCTATATAATAATAGGATAGTGTGTGTGTGTGTGTGTTATTTATTTTGTGTGTCATGCTTACATCCGATTGACTGTTGTTTAATTGTTAGTGACTTCAATTTCTTATAATAAATAATTTTACTAAGAATTCTTCATAAGTTTTGGTTTCAATTATAACTGATAGCACTCCAGTCATTTTGTTTAAAAAAAAAAAGAATTTTCCCAATAATAAATTTTGGTTTCAGTTTCGATTATAGCTGATAGTATTCGAGTAATCTATTTTTTTTTTTAATAAATAATTTTATCAAGAATTTTTCATAAGTTTGTGTTTTGGTTTCGATTTTAGCTGATGGCACTATATATATATATATATATATATATATATATATATATATATATATATATATATATATATATATATATACATATATATATATACATATATATATATATATATATATATATATTATAAAGTTGCGATTTCAAAAATGAATACATATCCACATGACTTGGTTGCTTCAGCTTTAATCGAAACCGAAACCAAAATTTATTACACACATATATATATATATATATATATATATATATATATATATATATATATATATATATATATATAGTGGCGTAGCATCAGTTTTTGTCGCTCGGGACGGTCGGAAAATTTGCTGCCCCTCCCTCCCCCCGCTGGCATATAATTACCTGCCACCCCCTTAGCCAGTGACATATAATTACCTGTTTGCTCCATTCGCTGGCATATAATTACATTTTGCCCCCACCCACCCCATCCGCTGGCATATGATTACCTGTCCCCCTCCACACACACGTACTACTGGCATATGACGACCTGTTAAAACTTTCAAAATACCAAAAATCTGTCAAAATATTTATTTTCATTGAACTAATGTTTACACAATTCCCTTCAGATTAATGTTTACACAATTCCCCTTTTTTTTAATTTTAATTTAATTTAACAAATTCTTTTCAATATTTTGAATAATAACAATTATGTAAACATTGATCTGAAAGGAATTATGCAAACGTTAATATGAAACAAAACAAACATTTTTTTTTCAGAACAAAATTATAAAAAAATGTTAAATCAAATTAATTGACTACACAAACTAATATAATAATAAATTTAAATTTATTATTAGATTATTATGAGAACATTTGGACACTTTTTCGTTGTTGTTAAAGTCCGAATTTTTCCAAAATATCATGGCTGTATTAAAGTGAGGATTGTCCGATACAGTTTTCGTTTTCTTCATAATGTTATTATTAAGAGGTCGAGCCTCTCGAAGAGAAAAAACGTCTTGTATCGGCGTTTTTTGAAATCCTTGTGTTTAATCGCTTTATTTAAGCGCAAAATTTAAGAAATGTAGTCATACATCTTAGAAAACATTTTTTATAAATTTAAATGAGAACATTTGAAAACATGGAATTATTAAAGAATGATAAGATCATTTTTATTTACTTTTTTATTGTTGTTATTTCCGAATTTTCACAAAAAACATGGCTTTATCAAGGAGAGGATTGTCCGATGTAGTTTTCTTTTATTTTTCTTCATAATATTAAGAGAAAAAAACGTCTTGTATCCGTGCTTTTTGAAATCCGTGTGTGTAATCTCTCGGTTTAATCGCGAAATTTAAGAAATTTATTAATGTTAATAATGTTTCAATCCTTTATAAAAATAGTTAAAAGAATTTTTAAATGAATGTATTTTTGAATTGAAAATAAGGCTATAAATTTATTTTTGTGAGAGAACTATCGCAAGGCATCAAGTGGGTTGAAAATTTAAAAACATGCCTTTCGCGCTTTTTTCCGGCAAAGTTATCAATAACTATCAAAATTCACTCTATCGACAAGTTCCCTCTTTATGAAGAGGATTGCCAAGTCTGTAAGCCTTGTCTGGCTCATTTTTGATCAAAAGTACTTTTTTATGAGTTTCATTTTCGAGAAAGAGCCCTCACAGCTGGCAACGCTAATAGCTCGGGTAAAGAAAACGTGCAGCAAGATCACAATATTAGGGACGGAATCCCCAAGGTAGTATCTCTGTATAAAGTTCAAAAGTTCAAGAGGTCCATTGATTTTGTATTTTCCTGATGCTTTCACAAAATACTGTAATCTCTTTTTTCGGTAAATAATTGATCTTTTCTATATCTTCGTCAGCTTCACCAAGCTGACAATCATAATTATCATCAAGCAGATTTGACGGTGTAAGAAAAGCGTATTTACTTGCAAAGTGGTGAACTTGTTGAAATCTGCAATATATTTCTTCAGTCAACCTATGACAGACAGCATTTCCCATCTCAATTCAGTATGAACCCCCAGTGCTGCATCAATCAATCGTTCCCCACCCATTCGTTTTGTTTTTTGTTTTTTGTTTTTGTTTTGTTTTTGTTTTTTGTTTTTTGTTTTTTTTGGGGGGGTGCGAATACGATGCTCCATACTTATACCCATTTTAGAGCAGAGTTTTTGACTCGTCTATTGCAGAGTCCACCATCTTTTCTCTATTCTGAAGAAGGTAAGCCTTCAACGCCGTCAGCCTGACAGAACTTTGTTGCAGATTCAGCCCTTTTTCTTGAAGATACTTTATTGATTTCTGTGAGAATAGTTTTCCAAAAGCTCAGAAATAAAAGAAACGGAAACGACAACATTTTTTTTTTTTTTTTTTTTTTACACAGTGATCAACACTTATCAAGGCCCGGAAGCCACTCAGGGATAAGGGTTATTGCAAGTACATTACGTTAGTGAGGAGATTTGCTGAAGTGTTTACTTAAGGGGGCGGTTCATTAGGAATTTGTTAACATTGGACTTGAAGACATCCAAGTTGTAGTCAGGAGGGAAGCAGGCAGACGGAACAGAGTTCCACAGGCGTGCAGTTCTAAGAAAGAAGCTTTGTTCATGGAATCTGCGTTTTGATTTAGGCACAGATATAGAGTGGGGGAAATTTTTCACAGTGGATTCAGCTAGACGGGTGTTTTTCGTGAAAGATTGGCGAGGGGGGACCAGAGATTGGAGTTCAGACGAGCATCTGCCATGAAAATAACGATAAAACAAGGACAGGCTCGCAACGTCTCTTCTGTGGGAGAGAGGTTGCAAGGTAGAGAAAAGGGCATCCCCCACTAAGCCACGAAGTCTATTTTGTACTCTGTCAAGGCAGGATAGGCTGTTTTTAGCAGCTCCTGCCCAGATATGGCAACAGTATTCCATCCTTGGACGTACTTGGCTTTTATATAGATAGAGAATTGCATCCGTAGTGAGATATCTTCTGGAGCGGTAGAAGGATCCCACCATCTTTCCAGCGACCTTGGCAACAGACTTGATGTACGTGTTCCATTTCAGATCAGGAGTAAAGGTCAAACCCAGAAGCTTGTCAAAACACGGGGCCTCACCCAGACGAGAGCCATCCACCACAACCGATGCCAGATGGGGATCAGAGCGTTCATGATGTAAGGATAGTAGTTTGGTTTTGGATGCATTAAAGGTAACGAGCCACATCTTCCCCCACTGAACCACGCGCTCGAGATCAGAGGAGAGAGAATCAGAGAGAACTTTGTCATTTACAGCCTTTGATGTGTTGCCGTAGATGGTCGTGTCATCAGCATAGATGTCAACGAATGATTTAAGTATGTGTTTAGGGAGGTCATTGATGTAGATCAGGAAGAGAGTTGGGCCCAGGATTGACCCCTGAGGGACTCCAGCATTTATATTGCAGGCCTCCGATTTTTGTCCATCTACCACTACTCTTATGAGCCTATCGGAGAGAAATGATTTAATGATTGAGAAAACATTTCCAGTTATACCGTAGCTGGAAATCTTGTGAAGTAGACCCTTATGCCATACCTTGTCGAAGGCCTTTGATATGTCGAGAGCAATTGCCCAAGAGTTGAGAATTAAAGATGCATGTCCTTTTCTCCTTCTGTGAGCTGTTTCAGGGCAATAAGTTTTTACCACATCATTTACAACATCTACTCAACTTCTCCGTCTAGTTTCCATAGTCCGCTTGATACTTAGACCGGTCAACTGAATCAAGACGATTCAGCGATGTGTAGATGCAGAAAAAAAACGAGAATAATCGGTCCAGTATATAATAGAGTGAACCGCTACAGAAGCGGCATGTACACAAGCCAGATTTAATGAATTGTTAGTGCATGGCACAAATAGAGCTTTTGGGTTGATTTCGAAGATTCGTTTCTCTACGCCCGATCGGTGGAGTGTCATAATAGCAGCATTGTCTCCAATCTGAATCCCATCGTTCTCCAGTTCTCTCAAGATCAGGTTAGAAATGCCCTCTGCGCTTTTACCTTTTTTTTCTCGATGGAGCAGAGAAACGACTCCTCCACTGTTACTTTATTTTCGTCAATTTTTACGTAGCGCAACATCTCACTCATCTGGTCCTTGTCAGATACATCAGGAATGCTATCAAAAATTATGCAAAAATATTTGTTTTCTTTGATCTGATCGATGATTTTCTTTCTCACCTGCTTTGTCAAAATGTTCACAAATTCATTTCGAATTTCTGGTGACAGATAAGAAGTAGCGGTTATCTTTTACCAAATGTTCACGGAGCACAGGGTCATACTTGGCCAATAAATTTACCAATTCTAAAAAATTTCCTTTGTTTTCTTGATCTCTTTCATCATTATGGATATCTTCCCGGTGACCCCGTATTGCCAGATTCTGCTTGGCGAGAAAGCTGATGATGTCCAGCAATCTAGCTTGAATTTCCCGCCACTTCTTAATTTCCTTCTCAATAGGATATTGCTCTACTTCGTCAAATATGTTTACTTCGGCAAGTCGGATCTCAAGATCCTTCCAGTTGAGAAACGTTTGAGCAATATTAATTGGACGTAAAATGATTTTTCATTTACAAGACATTGTAGCATTTTAAAACACTGGCCAAAATTTATTATTTTCCTCATGGAAATAAATTCTGTAAGCTTTTTTTAGGGGTGGGGTCTAAGCGATTACGCATAGCTTTACAACCTTGCCGTCAGACCTCTACAATGTCAGAGTAGCCTGGAAATGATGATTATTCATCATTTTAGGTTAAAATAATGTACGAAAGTCTAAATTTAAATATAATCGTTTGTGCTTTTTTTCCGGTAAGATTTTCAGTTGTCCATGTGCATAAAACAAAATGAAAGTCAAATAAAATAAAAGTAAAATATCATTTCTAGCCAAGGGTGTTCGTCTAAAATTCTCACAATATTAGTAAAAAGTATTTCTATTATAATTATCTGTATCTTGTTTTGTTTTTTTTTTTCGTTTTTTTTTTTTGTTGTTTTTTTTGCATTAAAACAAATCAATCTATCACATATCTATAACATTGTCAGTAGTAATAACAGGGCAAATATTTATGATTAGGGTAAACACATGAACATTCTTTGGTAGAGAGAACGTATAGAATAGTTAAGAATACATTTACATCCGTTCTTAAGTTAAGAATTGTTTTCTATATAGTAACTATGTATTTAGAAACTAATGTTTAAAATAGGTAGGGGACTTTAACTATTCTGTTCCTATACAGTTTTATTTTGCATAACAATCGTTAATTATTTTCAATTGTTTATGAAATATTCAAATCGGATTTTTGCCCACTAATCACAAATGCAAATCGGCTTTTTTTAACAGAGCAATGCATCTTTATTTGTTTTATTATTTTCAATCAATTTAAAGGAAACGAGAAATATATTTAGCCCCCCCCCCCTGTATATTTTATACATGTCCTTCCCATATGCACACACACGCGCGCGCGCGCGCGCGTGCACACACACACACAATTAGTGCATTTTTTTTTGCGAAAATATATGCAGACATGAGAAGGTTTTAGAGTAATTCGAAAAAATAAAAGACAAAAACAAATCACTAATTAAATATTTAGAAATTTAAAAAGAATCGGAATCAGAAATCGTATCGGATCAGGAATTTAAGACAGAATCGGTAATTGAATAGGAATCGGGACAAAATTTGGAATCATCCCATCACTAGTATATATATATATATATATATATATATATATATATATATATATATATATATATATATATATATATATATATATATATATATATATATAGTGGAGATGGTAATTAATAAAAACTGAAGAAAGTGCTCAATACTGTTGTAGAGCAAATGTGCGTTTTATTTTTTATTACCGTATCTTTCTGTTAAGTTACATTATTGTTTCGGCTACACGGCCGTTTTTTGGCCGTCTGTAGCGTCCTCAGACTTTTACAGAAATGACCCTCCCCCACAAGTTCCTTAAACCCCAAAACCCTCAGACCCTCCCCCACAAGTTCTTTAACCCCCAAAACTAAAACATTATCGACATACCAAACGCCCCCCCCCACCTTCCCTCCTTGTTCCCTTCCTGTCTTCCTCTCCCGCCCTCCTCGCACCCCCCCCCCCGACCTCATTCACTCTTCCATTCTTTCATACCAAAATAGAGAACATTTCTGTAAAAGTCTGAGGATGCGACGGACGGCAAAAAAAACGGCCGTGTAGCCGAAACAATAATGTAACTTAACAGTGTGTGTGTGTGTGTGTGTGTGTGTGTGTGTGTGTGTGTGTGTGTGTGTGTGTGTGTGTGTGTGTGTGTGTGTGTGTGCATATATACATATGCACACCTAGGGGATCGGACAAAAGACACCGGACAAAACCCACCAGCTAATTAAGACAAAAACAGATAAAATCCCAAATGAATCAAAAACATTTAAAATCACTTTTTATATTTTTATTTTAATTTAATTAAATTTAGGAAAATTAGACACCGGGAAACTTATTTTGGTAAGGTAGGAAAAATAAGTATCTACAGAATAAATGTCAATTGAAGATAGAGTTGAAAACTATCTTAAAAGAGATATAGTTTTAAATAGGATTCAAGTGTCTCTCGCAGAAATATACATATTTTAAAATATTTACTCTTGTTTGAAAGCAAGTAAATCGATTTTTCTAAGTTCTAAGGAGATTTTTCCTGTATTATATTTTACAATCATTATATTAATAAAAAGAGTAAAAAATTAAAATTCTATCACCAGAATTAATTCATCATAATAAATTTCGGTTTAATCATAAATACGTGAGTGATTATAAAATTTTGTTAATAGTTTGAAAAAAATCAATTACTCCGTGATTGTTTTAAACTAGACAGAAATTCGGCAGTATTTTAACTATCAAATAGAAAGCCACTTAAATATTATTTGAGGTGTAGCGCTTAGTTCCCATTTAAAATTATATCTCCCGATATTACGATCATAAAATCTATTTACCGGCGATTTTATTCCGTACTTGCTTAATGTTTCTACAATTCCAAAATTACGTAATTTTCTGTTGCTTATTTTCCGTTGTATCATTTAATTATCAGTGATGTTTGAAAGTATTTTTCTTGAAAAAATGTTTTGTTTAATTTTTCAACATTTTTAGAACATGTAAATCAACTGTTTTCTTTGAAAGATTACCTAGAAAATTTTTTGTACTTTTTTAAAACTTTGTTTTACAAATAAAATAAATTTACATCGTATTTTGATGTTATTATGATTATAGTTTTTGTGATAATTTAAAAACAATAAATATTTATGATTATCACCAATAATGAAAATGAAATTAAAAATTTAAAATAATCGGTTTTGGAATCGTAAATTAGGGACACATTTTTCTGATTCCGATACCTCCAAAAGTTCCGATTTTTTTACAACCTTTTCGGTATAAATTTTCAAATTTTTGTTAGCTTTTAATTATTTTATTTATTTTATTCATTTTGTTTTCTATTTTTATCCTCACAAACTGCGGCCCCCTGGTATGTGCCCCTCATAAAATAGGGGCACATTTTTCCGATTCCAATACCTCCAAAAGTTCCGATTTTTTTCAAACCTTTCTGCATAAATTTAAGATATTTTGTTAGCTTTTATTTACTTTTATTTTTTTTTCTATTTTCCATTTTAACCCTCTCAAAATGCCGCTCCCTGATATGGGCCGCTCGTAATATAGGGGCACATTTTTCTGATTCCAATACCTCCAAAAATTCCGATTAAAAAAAAACTTTTTCGTATAACATTTAAGATATTTTGTTAGCTTTTATCTATTTTTTCTATTTTCTATTTTTTTTCTCCCTCAAAATTCCGTCCCCCTCCCCGACATGGGCCGCTCGTAAAATAGGGACACATTTTTCTGATTCCGATACCTCGAACAGTTTCGATTTTTTTACAACTTTTTCGGTAAAAAAAATTCCAATTTTTTGTTAGCTATAATTTATTTTTTCTATTTTCTATTTTTAATATCTCAAAATGCCCCCCCCCCCCCGACGTGTTCCGCTCATAAAATAGGGACACATTTTTCTGATTCCGATATCTCTAAAAGTCCCGATATTTTACAACTTTTTCGGCATAAAATTTAAGATTTTTGTCAGACTTCATTTATTTTAAACTTATATCACATATGTTGATAAGGTCGCTCAGAAAAAAAAAATTGTTGGATCATTCCATCGCACCCGAAAGTACCTCACTGTAAATGAAATCCTCTATATGTATAAGATCAAAATACGTTCTTAGATGGAGTATGGCTGTCATATCTAAGGAGGTGCCGTCCAGAACACCTTCTCCTGCCTTAACAGAGGACAAAACTCGATATCGCAAACGAGTAGGGGGTACTCTCTTCTCTCTAGTCGTTTTCAAATTGAAAATATATTGCTAGCTTTTCTTTTCTATATTCCTATGTTCGTGACTGGTACGTGATCAAATCTCTATCTCCTCCTCCCATTCACAGCAAGAACTCGCCTAGCTACATCTACAGCAAAGACCTTTTTTGTTTGTTTGTTCTGTACCAAAAATGAAACGGCACTTTCATGATTTTTTTTCCATCTGTGGAGCAAGATACTAAGATGCTGCTTCCCAACCAAATATAGCGTAATCCTCTTCAAGTATAACGTAAACAAATACTTTTTTTGAGCCTTTTATTGTAATTAATCAATTCTTCTTAACAAATACTCTCACTATTCCACACACAGTTTTCCAGCTCATCTATCTACAACTGTCAAACCTTTCCCTTACTCTCCATCTGTACCTAAAACTATAAGAAAATTTTATGAAAATCAAAATGCCGCCCCATGGAACGGGTCGCCCGGGGTTATATATATATATATATATATATATATATATATATATATATATATATATATATATATATATATACTTCAGAATAAAATTATCCAATAATCAACTGGTATGGAAACCTGTGATTATAGGATTTACAAAATATTGCTGTCAGTAATATTCTATAAGTATTATCCTATTTAGCCATAAGAATTGCTCGATATACAATATAGAGCAAATAAATCAAATTTTTGTGATTCAATGAATTTTTAAAAAATTATAACGTGAAATGTTTGAGTTTCATATCAAAGATTTTTATTATTCTATGTAAGGCAAATAATATATCAGAAATATTTTAACTCCTTATCCTATAGACTTTCTATGTCTACCATCTCTTCAGAGGAGAACATATTAGCAAATAGATACAATGGTATGCACCCTATTTGCTAAAGTCAGTGAGACATGGAAAATCATTATTTAAAAAATTGTTAAAAATTGAATGAGTCATTAAATGTCAGAGAGTAAGGGAAGTTAAGGAAAAAAGCTTTATTTATACGAGAAAGACAAACAAACACCGGAAACCAGGGATTTTTTTTTTTAACTCGATCAAAATAAACATAGAGACGACATCCGTTCGCAAATCGTAGATATTATAATCTAGAAAGTATAAGGAAAGTTCTCCATAAATGTAACCGACGCGAGAAGGCCGACGAAAAAAGCCTTTCGATGATATACAAAAACGCGCGCGCCCATTTTGTATTTTATATAATAGATTTATTTTCAATTATTAATTGCTGATAACAATTACGTCTAAAACCGGAAGTAAGCTTATTTTTAAGCTATGGAAGTTATTTCCTGTTTGAGCTATGAAAGTTACTTTGTGTTTGATTTTCATAAACCAAGATGGATGGGTTTTATGTTTCCCTAAATCAAATATGTGGTCGCTTTTCGTAATAAATTAGTGTATCTTAAATGGTGTGACTAATCCCTCCGCCCGGCAATATGTTTCGAACGGGCAATGCCGGGTATATGCAGCTAGTTTTAATTTAGTGCCATTCACTACCCTGTACCGATAGTGACGTGTGCAGCGGAAGTGTGGTCATGGCAGCAGGAAAGTTATTCATATTGAGTCGGTAGTTTCGCCCTCATCAAATTGTCGTGCGTGGGCGTTGTAATAGAAATAACAATAGATAAAATAGCAAATTTATTTAATCAAATTTTATTGTACTGTGAATGATTGTAGATGACAAATTGAGGTAGGGAAAGAGAGAAAAAAGAGAAAACAAGGAAGGGAGAAGAAAGAAAGAAAGAAAGAAAGAAAGGGGGATAAAATGGTAAAGAAAGAGAAAGAAAAGAGGAAACGAGAGTTGGAGAAAAGGATAGATAAAAAAAAAGCAGAAAGAGGAGAGAAAGAGGAAGAAAGAGAATGACAATAAAAAGGCGAGAGAGACATAAGAGAAAATGCGGAAGGGAGAAGAAAGTGTGGCGAGAAAGAAAGATAGAGAAAAAAGAAAGAAAGAAAGAGGTAGAGAGAGAGAAAAAGAGGAAACGGGAGTTGCAGAAAGCGAGAGACAAAAAAAAAGGAGAAATAGGAGAGAGAAAAAGAAAGAAAGAGAATGACAGTAAAAAGGCAAAAGAAACATAAATAATGGGCATATGTGTCTTGACTATGCCGTCATACCTTGGGTGTGACAGCCTGCTCAGATTGCAGACACGCTCCCTTAACTAATCGGTACACAATCACCCTCAGGAGGTGACGCGCCTTGACTGTCGCGGGTACATGTCATTCTTATTGATGTCTGGCGTCATTATATTCCCAGGCGTTTCACAAGTTTATGTTAGTGTTTCAGAATGTTGGCAATTTTTGTGGCCATGAACTAAATTTGATGATTTTAAAAGCTTATGTTTTCAGGGTTTTTTTTTTTTTTTTTTGTACGAAAGAAAGCAAAACTAATGTCTTGTAACTAACGGTCTAAACAAACTGGTCACACATTTCAAATGTGTGCACCTGTGGTTATACGGCGTGCATAAATACGTCAGAGCATTTTACCCCGTACGAGAACTATGATTTTTTGCGTGTCTTTAAAGCATGTGGTCCCATAAAAGTTTCGCTCTGCATTCCTTCGCACTATTATTATACTGTGCCAAATCTTTCAATCTGCAATGGTTGCGCAATAGATAACAGAGTAATGTTGCCTCATATGGTCCTCCTCTCGATATATTCGCAAATGGTTAGTTCGGTTTTATAGCTCTATTAAGCCATAGTTGCGTTTTATTCCCCCATCCCTATTCTCTATCGAACCTAGGGTGCTTCTGAGCCACAAAACGGGAGGGAGTATCAGTTTAAATTCTTATGTTAGTAAGAGGAGGCATTTTTTAGCAGTCATACTCTGAAATAACTTTCAAAGTGTACTGGTTTGGCAGTGGAGGGTAGACACGCCTCTCTCTCTCTCTCTCTCTCTCTCTCTCTCTCTTTCTCTTTCTCTCTCTCTCTTTCTTTCTCTCTCTACATTCGAAGATGATTAGATCAATGTTATAGCCCCATCTGACCATAGCAACTTCTGATTGCTCCTCATTCGCGTATTTAGGCGGTTGCATGTCCTCCTTTTGAACCACGGTGTTTCTGAGTAAGGCATCAGAATTTCAGAAAGGAGTATTCTCTCACCCTCTAGTCCACAGTTCAGTCGGGTCATGTTCTGAGATTTTGTAAGGGGCACAACGTGGTTGAGAGGGCTTCTTCTTGACTTCCGTAGTGAATTAGTGACCTTTGTGATCTCCTCCATATCATGGTTTATAGTTGCTAAATTAGTAGTAAAAAACTTTCACAGAGTTTTAAAACAAGTACCAGTTTTGTATCCTTACTATGTGATTCATAATCTAATATATAAACGGCTATATGTCTGTCTGTCTGTCTGTCTCCATATTTTCACACTCCTATGTAACTAAAAATCGCAGAACGGCGCTATAGGCCTTAAATAATTGGATGTTTTACGGGCCGTTCTTTGATGAGCCTTTAGCCGGTTAAAATTTATTCTTAAGGAGTCAAAAATGAGTCAAAATTAAAAAAATCGTTAAACATTTTGTACATTCTTCTTAATTTATTTTTAATTTTTATTTTTAATCGGTTTATATGCGTGTCACGTTAGTACAGTAGTAACGTCATCAACTTTGAATGATAATTTCGCTTTCGATTCTACTTTTTTTTTAATGTGGAAATCACGACTCTATAATAATATATTCGAAATCTGGACAAATTTAAATATATTTAAGCGTATTTTACGCCCAGGCAAAGCCCCCCCCCTCCACTAGTATATATATGTGTGTGTGTGTGTGTGTGTGTGTGTGTGTGTGTGTGTGTGTGTGTGTGTGTGTGTGTTAAATCTACATACGGATATAGTTATATTGCCTCGCTGTTTCTCTTAAAATCGCTGTTAAACAACGTTAAGCCTGGTTAATACGAACATGAGTGATGATTTGAGAATGTCAGGTGCTATATTGAACAATACTCTACTCAAATTCTAATTAATCGCCAAATCAATCGCATACAAGACATGTATAATTTCGCTGTCAAATTAACCAACAATGGTTGCTACGCCATTTGCTGGTGCTGGGATTAAAGTGTAGTATATCTTCTAATACTAAAATTCATCTGTTCTGTGTATGATCGGGGAATTACAAACGTTCCCAGGCTGAGCTCATTTTTATCCCCCCCCCAATCTAGAATGACCCTCTTTAGGAAGCTTGGTTTTGCCCTATTTAACAAAAACAGCTTTGCGTCTTACTCTGCCGTCGTGGAGAAGCAAATAAGTAAGAACTCGACCCAACAACAACAAGTATAAATTCTTAGGCAACGTAAACTTATGAGATAGCTTTTCAAACATTGTTTATATACTGATTTACCTTATACAATTTTATCTAAACTCAAAATTAGTAGCAACTAGACAAACCGTGACCTCTTGGATCTACGTTGGTATATGATGCATTTATACAGATAGACAGAACAATAGAATGGAAGTAAAAGTCAGTCGAACCTTTGTCTGAATGAAGCCGGGCCATTGTCTAATGAAAACATTTACCCGTCACGTGAATAAAAAATGAATCTGATAGGTTAACTTTCTAAACTAAACACCACGCGTATATATATATATATATATATATATATATATATATATATATATATATATATATATATATATATATATATATATATATACGATGGTTGACGTTATGTTGTTTTGAAAAAAGAAAAACCGAATGAATTTATGAAATGATCAACTTTTCGTCCCTATCGCAAAGAGCATCTTCAGGATATTAAAAGGAAAAATGCAAAAAAAAAAAAAAAAAAAGAAAAAGAAAACGATCATTTTCGTATGGTTTATGATCGTTTTCTTTTTTCTTTTTTTTTTTTTTTTTTTTTTTTTTTTTTGCATTTTTCCTTTTAATATCCTGAAGATGCTCTTTGCGATCGGGACGAAAAGTTGATCATTTCATAAATTCATTCGGTTTTTCTTTTTTCAAAACAACATATATATATATATATATATATATATATATATATATATATATATATATATATATATATATATATATATATATATATATATATATATATGAAAACACCAGATAACATGAATTTCATGCGGGGATGCCGATTCTCTGGAGGGATGAAACGCAGAGTGATTTTGTGTGGCTCAACTGTCATATAGTATATGTTTATAACTTGCTAGCAAGCTAGCATGTAAACAACTGTGAAAGAATATTCGGGTCAAGATCAAAGTGTAGTATCTGTTCTTCAGATGCTGCACTTCAATTTCTTGTTTTCTCTCAGTGGGGGAGAAATCCTTCACGACTGAGACAATTTTTATTTTTGTTCCTTTTCTCCCCGTTAAAAAAAACGAGCCTGTCCCGTGGGGGGAGGCATTATAAATAGGAACTGTAACAGAATATTATGTAAATTATGGTCCGTGCATCTGCAGCAGTCACAGCTGTTCGATTACCTCTACAAACCCTATTTTTTTAACTCTTAATCACGTGAGCCACTTTCTGAAATCTCACTCCTTAGAGACCTTGTCACGTGACCTTCTTTGTTCATCCCCTTTCACCAAGATCCTTCGACATGAAAAGAATCGAGATTTACGTGTTAGGGAGTTAAGTATTTCGCCCATACTCTCTTCTCTTTGTCTCTGTTTAAATTATTCATATGTATGTAACGCCCCTCTCGCATATCACGCAGCAAATACAAGGTGCCTTCAATAAGTTGCCAAACCTTTTCTGTACAGGCATTTAAAATTGTCGCAGACTCTTAAAAATTCAGTATCTTATTGTCATACATCTTATGAAATGACTGACAGATTTTTATGATTTCAGGTTCAAATGAACAGCGACAGCAGGAATTGGAATACACCCTACTAAAGTCTGATTGTCACAGCTGGTTAATTTCAAAAATACGATCTTGGTGTAGGGAAACTTTAGAAGAACGATATGCAATAAAATTCTGTTTCAAACTTAGAAAAAATGTCATATATGGAATGCTTCGTGATGCTTTTGAATCATCCTTGCATGAATCGAGCATAAGTTTTTGATAGGCCTAAGAGATTCAATGAGAGTAAGGAGTTAATGGGGCATGATGAGAGGTGTGGGAGGAGTTAGTAAGTCAGAATAGTAGAGTTGATTGACCAAATAAATAATTTAATGGATAAGGACCGTCATGCGTCTATAGAGACAATAAGTGCATATATATATATATATATGAAATTACTTACATAATCACTTTAGATTAAAGTTAAAGATACACAGGTCCGATTTTGATCAAACATAATATCACATCATAAATGCATTTAAGACACTTCATCACTGCACAAGTAGAAAGGCACAGCCTATAAAATCTACTGTATATTCTTTTATAGGACAGGGGCGCGTTCGGAATAAATGTTTCTTTTCAGAGCACAATATAACAATAATACACGACTTGTGTATCTTTAACTTTAATCTAAAGTGATTATGTAAGTAATTTCACAAAATCAATAGTTCTTTGATACGACAGGGGCGCGTTCGTTATGAATGTTTCTGTTTAGAGCACAATTGAACCATGATTCTTTTAAACTTTTAAACTTTAAGTTAAGTTTTTATTTTCAGATAATTTTATAAAATTAGCAGTACATTCTCTACAGTGCAATGTAGACTACAATATATAGTGAACTAAGTCACTACGGAAAGGCATGTGAAGCTTTCTCCCAGCACACTGCGCTTAATTTGTTAAGCATTTCTCACACAGAAAGTTGTCGAGATGCTTGAAAAAAGTGGTAGTCGGTAGGTACGAGGTTTGGAGAGTATAGCGGATGAGGCAGAATCTCGTTGCCGAAATTTTCAACTTCTGCAGGGTCGGTTTAGCAACGTGCGGTCGGATATTTTCGTGGAAGATAATTGGACCTTTTCTGTTGATTAATGTTGGGTGTTGTTGTCGAAGTTTCTGATGCATTTTATTCATTTGTTGACAGTAGTTCTCCATCGTAATGGTTTCGTCCGCATTCAAAAAACTGTAATTGATGAGACCGGTTGTAGACCAGCAATAAAATCTTTATAGCGGCTCCGACCCAAATATGGCAACAGTACTCCATCCTTGGACGTACCTAACTCTTATATAGGTAGAGGATTGCATCAGCAGTGAGATATCTACTGGATCGATAGAAGGATCCCACCATTTTTCCAGCGACCTTGGCAACAGATTTGATGTACGTGTTCCATTTCAGATCAGGAGTAAAGATCAAACCCAGAAGCTTGTCAAAACATGGAGCCGCCCCAAGACGATAGCCATTCATTTCAATTGATGCCAGATAGGTATCAGGGCATTGATGTAAACAGAGAAGCTTGGTTTTAGATGCATTAAAAGTAACAAGCCACCTTTCCCTATTCTACCACGTGCTCAAAATCAGAGGAGAGAGAATCAGAGAGAACTTGGTAATTTACGGCCTTTGATATACTGCCATAGATGGTAGTGTTGTTAGCACCAATGTCTACGAATGATCAAAGTAATGTGATTTGGAAGATCATTGATGTAGATCAGGAAAAGAGTTGGGCCTAGGATGGAACCCTGAGGGACTCGAGCATTAAAACTGTGAGTTTCTAATTTCTGCCCATCAACCATTACTCTTATGAACCTATCCGAGAGAAATGATTTAATAATTGAGAAGACATTTCCAGCTATACTGTTGATGGATATCTTATGAAACAGACCTTTTTGCCATACCCAATCAAAGACCTTTGATATGTCAAGAGCAATTTCCTTAGAAAGGAAGCCTCCATCGAGAGATTCGCTAATCTTATGAGATATAACTGTAAGCACATCTGCTGTAGATCTACCTGAACGGAAGCCATATTGCATGTCACTAAGAAGGTTATTTTTGCTGAGGTGGTTGACTACTTCTCTATTTAACACCACGGTTAAACAGCTTTGTAAGTATCGAAGCTAGTTCTGGTTGAAACATTTTGAGCAGTATAATAGAAATGCCGTCAGTTAATATATATATATATATGTGTGTGTGTGTGTGTGTGTGTGTGTGTGTGTGTGTGTGTGTGTGTGTGTGTGTGTGTGTGTGTGTGTGCGTGTGTGTGTGTGTGTGTTGATAGTATGCATGAGTTCATTTTCGTGTTAATGATTATTTCTAGAGATTAAAGCCAGTCATAGACGGAAATCCTCGTTGTGTGGGAGCGCCGAACAAATTGCGCTATTCTTTTTCCGCAGGGTGCTGAGTTTTTAATAAACGATTTGAGTCACACCCTTTCTTTATATACTATTACTCACAAAAATCGTATTCGAAACATTTCAATATGTTTATTTACATTCATTTATGGTTTTCTTTCTGCTTTTTCTCATCAATTTTTTTAACAACATGTTATTTCCAATGTAAATAAATATATTTTAAATCATTGTCAGCTGCTGTCATTTGGCAATTTTTTTTACACAGAGGATTTATATTCATCAAAGTGTGACATTTATATAACCACAATCAATCGACTGTGTAACGTAGTCGTAATCATCTTAAACAGTGACGTTGCATTTTAACATTCGGTCCCAATACGTTGTGTCTGAGACAGTCGCAAAGGATCAAGCAAGGAAAAAAAAACTCGACTCAGCTTTTTCGGTTGAAATAAAAGGCATTTATTCATGGTACTTTCTAAAATAACGGATTATGAAGTGGATTTTGCATTTCCATGACCGATGTTTCTTGCAAAGACAGAAACAATTATTCTTTTCTGGATCAGAATCTATTCCGCTTATCGTGGCACGTTTTTGACCTTTAAGTACAATTTTTAGCCCATTACACCAAATGGTGTCATGCACTGTCTAGGGCGATTTCTAAAAAAAACATTCATAATAAAGTAGATAATTTTGAAATGAAGTGGGTTTCTGATTCCCGGTCTTATTTAATTTTCTTATCTTATCTTTGAATAAAACATATTCATTTTTTGCAGTCTTTTATCTAAACAATACGTTAAGGTATATATCATGTGATCACACGATGATTCCAGCAAAACTTTAACGTCATCTTTCTTATACGGGGGTCGTTCGAAGAGTAAAACCTCCTATTTTCAAACTCAAAAAGATGAAGAGCTACGAAGACGGAAGACGTACTATCAAAACGAGCGACATTTCGTGCTCCAGAAATATTTTTCTACATAGTAACCACAATTAACAATGTATTTTTGCCTAGAATCCAATGATGCATCTGTTTTTGACGCACGTCTATGACAAGAGGTTGTTTTTTATCGTCTCAAGCCGTCAATATCTGCAACAGAGAAATGAACATTTCAGGTCAAGCAAAAATAAGTTCAGTCATTTAAACAATGCAACTGTCAATCCTCTCTCATCCATTTGGACAGACCAAAACATAGGAGACATTACTTTTGAAACACACCTCGTGTGTATATATATATATATATATATATATATATATATATATATATATATATATATATATATATATATAAGCCTGATGAATCCTAGCGAGGATGAAACGCCGAATATTCTGTGTAGCTTAATTGTCATATATATTTTATAACTAACTACGTACTATGTATATATATATATATATACAGAGAGAGAGAGAGAGAGAGAGAGAAAGAGAGAGAGAGATACATAGATATAGATATATGTATGTATATATATATATACGTGAACATATATATATGTATATATATATATATGTATGTAGATATATGTATATGTATATATTTATGTATGTATATATATATATATACATATGTATTATATATGTATTTACACCCACACACACATACATACATATACATATATATATATATATATATATATATATATATATATATATATATATATATATATATATATACAAGCGAGACCTGTGAAAATTCCACAGGGGACTCATTCATGTGTAATATACTGATGTTGCCATTCTGTAGATGTTCAGTGTGAATGGGGACGCTCTGATATTATTGTAGCAAAAGCATTTATTTAAGCCAGCACGAACGCCCGGTAAAGCCCGATCGTAAAGTACGCTTAAATATGACATTTTAATTCTTGCAGATTCTGTATATATTTTATTATAGAGTTACTGTTCTATCGATGTTTATATGTTATAAAGTTTGTGATTTCAAAAATAAAAAAATATATCACTATGACTTGTGTGCCTTAGCTAAAATCGGAACCGAAATAAAAACTTATGAAAAAAAAAAAAAATATATATATATATATATATATATATATAACTTGTGGTTCCGTCAGCCATGATCGAAACCGAAAGCAAAACTTACGAAGAATTCTTGGTAAAATTATTTATGACTAGAAATAGAAGAACAATTAAACGACCCGGATGTAAGCGTGATACACGAAAGAACACGCACTATCGTATTAATATATATATATATATATATATATATAATATTTATATATGTTTGTATTTACATATATGTATGTATTTACATATATGTTTATACATATATACCCACATATATACATATATATAAACATATGTGTTCATATACACATATAAATACACATATATATTTATATATACACATATATCTATGTATACATATATACGCATATATATATATATATCTATATATAAATATATATATATATATATTTATATAGATATACATATATATGCATATATATACACGCACATATATACATACACACATACATATGCACATATACATATACACAAATATATATACATATATATATATATATATACATATATGCACATATATAAACATATAAATATATATACGTGAGAACGTGTGTGTGAAGACACTCCTCAACCTATATATTCAACGAATTTTTTATCTACAAGCTTTAAATGTGGTATATCGAGTATTCAGACATGTGTGAAACTTTTAAATCGGTTTTCATTCGGAAAAGGGGGCTGATAAGAGTTCGGAATTATTTCAAAAATCGGTGCGTTTAGGCCATCGAATGTTTATGTTTAACTGTTTAACTAATGCGTGAATCGGTCACATAAAAAATTACTTTTGTTAAGAATAAGTAAGTTTGAAAACACTTTTTAACGGACGTGTCAAGCTGGCCAAATTGTTATCGTATTTGACTTACTGTCTGTAGGTTTTGGTTTCGATCTTAGCTCTGGTATTTTTCTATTTACAAGAAGTGAACTGTTTCTTTCCGTTGTTGTTTTTTTACGAATTTTTAAAAGGAATTTAACGTTACGTTTAATATTAATATCTAAGGTATTTCTGTTTATAAGAGATAAGAGTTCTGCATTAATAAAAATATAATATATATGCGTATTTTACGACTGGTTAACGCCGGTCGCCTGCTAGTATATATATATATATATATATATATATATATATATATATATATATATATATATATATATATATATATATATATATATATATATAAGAAATAACAAACCAGAGGATGAGAAATGAACTAACTTTCTGAAGGACTTAGACAAGTTATTTGATATTGGGGCAAAGGATGTTGTGGAGGAGATAAGAAGCAACAGGCTGCTCACAAAGGAGACCAAGGAAGAGGACGTCAATTTCTACTTGGACCAACAGACTACTCGCCTGGCACACATGTCATGTCATGATAAGGTGTTTGAGAAGAAGTCTAGAGAGAAAAGCTTCCGAGAAGAAAGAGAAGAGAGAATGTTATCATCAGTGACTGCTGCAGCAGCAGAAGTTGGGAAAATTTCAAGTGATGAAGACCCAAAGAACAGTCAAGGCTCTGGTACTAGTGAGGGTTCAGAATACACTGAGACAACACCAAGCTGTTCATCAAAACCAAGTACGATAACCTTACACTTTCAACACTCAGTTATGACCAGTGAAGAGATTTGTAGCACTGCAGATCGGTTGTCACTCTCTGACAACTAGACTACAGCCATGGTGTCTGCAATGTTGAAGGCAGGAGGCGCAGATCTTGATGACTTTGTTATATCAGCCTCTACTACAAGACGAAATAGGATAAACACTCGTCATAACTTGTGCCAAAGTTACATGAATAACTTCAAGGAAAGTCCGCCAGATTACTGCACACTACACTGGGATGGAAAACTTCTACGGGATGTTCTTGGTGAAAGATACCCAGTGGAAAGTCTTGCAGTGCTCGTCTCTGGTACTCCACAGTATGAAGAAGGGAAGCTGCTGGTGTGCCCTTCATAGAAAGTTCCACAGGAATCCAACAGTGTAATGCTACATTGGAACTGATAGAAGCATGGGGTCTCACAGACAACATTTTAAGCTTGGTATTTGATACCACAGCAAGCAACAATGGCATCAACAAGGGTGCAGCGAAGCTTATTGAAGAAATACTAGGCAAAAAGGTATTCTACTTCGCTTGTCGCCATCACATATCAGAGGTAATAATTGGAAGTGTATGGGAGGCTGTGTTCAGCAAGGTCAAGAGTCCTGATAACCCAATGTTCAGCAATGTGAAAGAGAAGTGGGACAAGTTGGTTAAGGAATGCCCAAGAGTTCTGGGCCTAGTTGAACAAGACTTGAAACAGAAGAAGACAAGCACAATTGCAGTCTTAAGCAATTTCCTTGAGGAAGCAAGTCCGAGAGCAGATTACAGAGAGGTGGCAGAGCTGTGCCTGATCCTGCTTGGTGAGGAACCTCCTCGAGGTATCCACTGGGCCAAGCCAGGTGCCATTCACCAAGCCCGCTGGATGGCCATGAACATTTACTGAATGAAGATGTTCATGTTTTCCAAGGAACTAAAATACAACACGGACACTATCTTCAAGCTGGAGAGGATGAACAAGTTCCTGGCCTTATTCTACACCAGCCACTGGGTGACTACCACATCTGCAGCTGATACACCTATCCATGACCTCCAGCTTATGAAGAACATGCTGCAATACAAGCAGTATGACTATGAACTTGCAACCTCTGTTCTCAAGAAAATGAACAACCACCGCTGGTATCTGACCCAGGAACTAGTGCCATTCACCTTGTTCAGTTCACATGCCAGCATGACCAAGTCTGCAAAAGAGAAGCTCGCAGTCAAGCTGTCAGAAACAGAGAAACCTGAGAGTTACAGGAAAGGCAAGTCAGTGTTTTCTGTCATCAATGCAGCTATAGTTCTCGCAGACCTGGTAGGGCCAGAGTCTCACTTTCTGTTTGATGTTCTTCGAGTGAAATGTGACTGGCTCACTACTCCTGCTGACACCTGAGAAGACAATGACAGCTACAGGAATGCACAGAAGTTTGTGAGGTCAGTGAAAGTGACCAATGGTGTGGCTGAGAGAGGTGTGAAACTAATGAGTGACTTTGCAACTCAGATCACAAGTGACCCAGAGCAAAGAAGCTGCTTACTACAAGCTGTGGAGTACCACAGGAAAAAATTTGACAGTTTCAAAAAAGCCACATTTAACAAGTGATAATACATGTATTAGTAACATCCTATCTGACAGTTTCTTATGCAATATATGTGTCAGTGTAGTGCTATCATACTACCAAACTGATTTTTTTGTAGTGTCCCAGCTATTTATGCATTAAAATTAGTTAAAATTTACATAGGTGTTCATGTATTTGATTGTGCTTACTACCATATGCAAGAAAATTTTATTAGCTTTCATTTGGTACAACTTTCAATGCTATAGCGTCAACCTCTGGAAAGCTACAATGAAAATAAGGACATAATATCCCATATTTTGCAGCGTTTTTGAAAAACGTCAACAATAAAATTACATGGCTCTTGAGGCAGGCATAGTCAAGGTCCAAGATCACAATAACTGATATATTTAGCTAATTTAGACCTTGGAGAATGGGAATATCAGTTTCCAAATGTTTGAAGAAAAAGGTCAATTTTGAAGAGGTCTAATATATATATATATATATATATATATATATATATATATATATATATATATATATATAAAGGAGGGCGGAATCTGGACGGAAGGTAGATTTACAGTCGAATGTTCAGCTCACAAGATACTTTTATTAGCCCGATAAGTCCCCATTTAAAGAATTTTCTAATTCCACTCACATATATATATATATATATATATATATATATATATATATATATATATATATTATCGTAGATTCCATGAACAATGCTTCTCTCTTAGTTCCACCTGTGGAACTCTCTTCCTTTTGCTTGTTTTCCAACTAACTATAATATGGCCATCTTCAAGTCCAATGTAAACAAGTTCTTGATGAGCTGTTCCCCTTAAGTAATCCAATTTACCAAATTTCCACTACTAACAATTATTACAACATTGACTACTGTACGCTTATTAACCCTCATCCTCGAGTGGCCTCCGGGTCTTGATAAGTAGTGACTCCTTTGTAAAATATATATATACACACACACACCTGCTTTAAATATCGTTGAAATTTAAACATTTATTTTTAAATATCTTAACGTCTGTCAGAATGATCTAATGATTATAACATCATGATCTGTTCATGCGAGCTAAAGTGACCGACTTTATTTAAACTATAAAGTGCTATACCTTTAAGGGCTGACATAATTATTAACTATAATAATTATTAAATACCTACAGACACTAGTGTTTCATCCTTTCGGGAATCATCAGTGCAGGGTCACACGATTAATGCCGGTCGGGAGATTCGAACACAGCAACGAAGTTATCTCTGGCTCCATTAGCAAGGAACAAATCGTCTCGACCAACCTTAACCGCGATAAATATCGTTGAAATCTAAATAGTTATTGTTAAATGTCTTAACGTATGTTACAGTGATCTAATGATCTTTGCATGCGAGTTAAAGTGGCCGACTTTATTTAAACTGTAAAATGGTCAACGATAAGAACCGAGTTCTTTAAGAAGCTGACATAATTATTTAATATAATAATTATTAAATACCTACAGACACTAGTGTTTCATCCTTTCGAGAATCATAAAAAAATATTAGCAATCTTGACGGAAAGCAAATTTATAGATGAGTGTCCATCTCACCAGTGAATCTTCCTCTATTTTCTCTAGATAAGATTTCTAACGTTATCCAGTCATGTTTGTAGAAACAATAATCATATTCATTGGATTCTTTTTTTTTTTTTTTTTTTCATATTTTTATGCATGTTTTATTTTCATGGAAATTTCATAAATATTCTCATATATTTTTTTATTTTGATATTTTCATGTATATCCCATACATATTTTCATATATATCTGCGGTCCTGGATATGACCTTAAACTATATCCGATGAGGAGGCCCCAGCTTGCGGGCTTTGGGGAGTGTGGAGCCACCCTTTAATTGCCATTGCTCCAAGGTCCACTCTGCCCCGGAGTGGTAATACATGTAAGGGTCCCAACTATGGGTTAAATAGAAACCGACTTGAATAAAAAATATTCTATCAAAAAAATTTTCTTCAAAGTCACTGGATTTGGCATTAAATAATCTGAAAAGGTTGATATGCCGTAAAACAAAAACAACAAACCAACCATGTACATTTACATACATATTTTATTTTTATAGAAATTTATATATATTCTCATATATTTTTTATTTTGATATTTTCATATATTTTTTTATTTTGATATTTTCATATATTTTTTATTTTGATATTTTCATATATTTTTTATTTTGATATTTTCATATATTTTTTATTTTGATATTTTCATATATTTTTTATTTTGATATTCTCATATATTTTTTATTTTGATATTTTCATATATTTTTTATTTTGATATTTTCATATATTTTTTATTTTGATATTTTCATATATTTTTTATTTTGATATTTTCATATATTTTTTATTTTGATATTTTCATATATTTTTTATTTTGATATTCTCATATATTTTTTATTTTGATATTTTCATATATTTTTTATTTTGATATTCTCATATATTTTTATTTTGATATTCTCATATATTTTTATTTTTATATTCTCATATATTTTTTATTTTTATATTTTCATATATTTTTTATTTTGATATTTTCATATATTTTGATAATCTCACATATTCTTTATTTTGATATTTTCATATATTTTTTATTTTGATATTCTCATATATTTTTTATTTTGATATTTTCATATATTTTTTATTTTGATATTTTCATATATTTTGATATTCTCACATTTTTTATTTTGATATTCTCATATATTTTTTATTTTGATATTCTCATATATTTTTTATTTTCATATATTTTTTATTTTGATAGTTTCATATATTTTTATTTTGATATTTTCATATATTTTTTATTTTGATATTCTCATATATTTTTTATTTTGATATTCTCACATATTTTTTATTTTGATATTCTCATATATTTTTTATTTTGATATTCTCATATATTTTTTATTTTGATATTCTCATATATTTTTTATTTTGATATTTTTATATATTTTTTATTTTGATATTTTCATATATTTTTTATTTTGATATTCTCATATATTTTTTATTTTGATAGTTTCATATATTTTTTATTTTGATATTTTCATATATTTTTTATTTTGATATTCTCATATATTTTTTATTTTGATAGTTTCATATATTTTTTATTTTGATAAAATCATATATTTTTTATTTTGATATTCTCATATATTTTTTATTTTGATATTCTCACATATTTTTTATTTTGATATTTTCATATATTTTTTATTTTGATATTCTCATATATTTTTTATTTTGATAGTTTCATATATTTTTTATTTTGATATTCTCATATATTTTTTATTTTGATATTTTCATATATTCTTTATTTTGATATTTTCATATATTTTTATTTTGATATTTTCATATATTTTTTATTTTGATATTTTCATATATTTTGATATTCTCACATATTTTTTATTTTGATATTCTCATATATGTTTTATTTTGATATTCTCATATATTTTTTATTTTGATATTTTCATATATTTTTGATTTTGATATTCACATGTATATTCCATACATATTTCAATATACATTTGCATCTCATACATATTTTATTACATATTCTATTTTCATAAAAATTTCATATACATTTTCATACATCTAGTTATATATATTTTATACATATTCTCATGCATATTATATACATATTTCATATATATTTTCATACAAATTTTCATACATCTTATATTTTTATAAAAATGTCATATTTTTCATACATATTTTTGTACATATTTCGTACATATTCTATGCATGTTTTCATATATATTTTCATTCATATTTGTATACATATTTCATACATATTTTCATGCATATTTCTTACATAGTTCATACATATTTTATGAATATTTCTTACATATTCCATGCATATTTAAATCATATTTTCATAAGTATTTCATACATGTTTTATTTTCATAGAAATTTCATACAAATTTTATTTTCATACATATTTCATGCAAATTTTTTTTTTTCATTCATATTTCATATATATTTCATACATAAACATTTTATTTTCACGTGTAAATGGTTCTATGCGGACGTGTTTTAAAAAAGAAATATAAATGTAATATGAAATGATTGTAATCGGGGTTCGGGTATGTTTGCTAGTTTGCACGACTATATAGATCAACAACACTTTTCTTCTTTCTTTTTCTTTTTTTTTTCATTTGCGGAATATGAAGGAACCCCCACACAAGTAATTTTACGCGAAGAATCTGGCAACTCGTTAAAAACAGTAATTAGTATTGAATCGATCGTTAAATTATAAGTTACCGTCAGCGATAAATAGGAAAACACTAAGTACAATTTGTAGCTTTGTCCGCAATTCAGGTCTCCTACCAAGCAGTGCGGATGCCCTGAACACCCAGCCCCACTTCCAATGCTGTTCGTTCCTCTGACCGACAGCCATGGAAGAGGAATAGATAAAAAAAAACAATGGCGATTATTCTAAATGTTTTTCTATTCAGTCATTAAATGTTTCTTGACGACAGCAATACGCCGTAATTGTAAACAGAATACTATTTATACTTTATGGAGTTCAGATAATTCACTTGTGTTTTTATTCATATTGGATAGAGGTTATAAACCAAAGGAAGTGGCGTGGTGTAATGGTTACAGACACGGGTAATGTTGTAGTGTAGTGATTACAGGCGTGTACAATTGCGTGGTGTAGTGATGACAGGCGCGTTTAGTGGTGTATTGATTACAGGTGTGGACAATTCTGCTGGGGTAGTGGTTAAGGAGCGCTGGCAGTGGTGTGTTGTAATAATTACAGGTGTGGGCAATTGCGTGGTATAATGGTTACAAGTGCAGACCGTAGTGTAGTATAGTGATTATAGATGTGGACAATTTTGTAATGTAATTGTTACAGGCGCTGGCAATGGTATGGTGTAGTGATTTGTGGATAATTGCGTAGTTGACTGGTTACAAGTGTGGTTAGTTGTGGAATGTAGTAATTACAACTGTGGACAATTGCGTGCTGTAATTGTTACAGGTGCAGGCAGTAGAGCAGTGTAGTCATTACATTATGTGGACAAATGCGTTATGCGCGAGTAGTGGTGTGGTGTAAGGATTAAAAACTTGGGCTATTACGTGATGTAGTTGTTACAGGTATGGGCAGATGTGTGGTGTAGTTATTACAGTTGTTGACAATAGCATGGTGTATGGTTACAAGCTCAGGCAGTAGTGTGGTGTAGTGATGATAGGTGTGGGCAATTCCGTTATGTGATGGTAAAAGGTGTGAGAAGTTGTATGGTGTAGTGATTAGAGTTGTTGACAATTGCGTGATATAATTGTTACAGGCGAAGACAGTGGTGTAGTGTAGTGATTAAAAGTGTGCATAATTGCCTGGTGTAGTGGTTGTATGCATAGACAGTTGTTTGGTGTAGTAATTAGAATCGTGGACAATTGCGTGATTTAATGGTCACAAGCGCGATCAGTGGTGTGGTGTAGTGATTGCAAATGTGGACAATTGCGTGGTGTACCACTTACCGACATAAACAATTGCCTGATGCAGTGATTACTGGGGCAAACAGTGTTATAGTGTAGTGATTACAGACGTAATAACATTGCGTGGTGTAGTGGTTAAAGGCGCGGGAACGGTGTTTTGTAGTGGTTACAAATGTTGATAATTGCGTGGTGTAATGGTTACTAGCGGAGACAGTGGTAGTGTGATTACAGGCGCGTGCAGTGGTGTTTTGTAATGACTACCGTTATGGACAATTGTGTGATGTAATTGTTACAAGCGCGATGGTGTAATGATTACAGCTATTTACAATTGCGTGATGTAATTGTTACAAGCGTGAGTAGTGATGTAGTGGTTACAGGCGGGGACAACTGCGTCGTGTAGTGAAGACAGGCATATGGTTAGCAGTGCGAACAATTGCGGCACTTGTTCAATGAAGTGATTACAACTGAAGAAAATTGTGTGATGTAATGTTTATACGCGCAGGTAGTGGTGTCTTTACTAATTATTGATGTGGTTTGGTAGACAATTGCATGGTGTGATGGTTACAATTTTGAACAATTGCGTGATGTAATAGTTACAGGCGCAGGCAGTGGTTTGATGTAGTGACTAGAAGTGTGGACAATTGCATGATTTAATTTTTACAGAAAAGGGAAATGGTGTCGTGTAGTGATTAAAAGGGAAATGGTGTCGTGTAGTGATTAAAAGGGAAATGGTGTCGTGTAGTGATTAAAAGTGTGAACAATTGCATGATGTAGTGGTTAGAGGCGCGGCTAGTAAAATGGTGTGGTAGAGTAATAGTGTTGTGTTGTAATTAAAGACGTGGACAATTGTGTGGTGTGGTGTGGTGTGGTGTGGCAGTAACAGGCGCAAGTAGTGGTGTGGTGTAGTGATTATAGGTGTGGACAGTGTTATGTAAGTTTTACAATCTGCCTTGACAGAGTTCAAAATAGACTTCGTAGCTTAGTGGGGAATGCCCTTTTCTCATCCCTGCAACCTCTTTTCCCACAGAAGATACGTTGCGAGCCTGTCTTTGGTTTATCGTTATTTCCATGGCAAGTGCTCGTCTGAGCTCCAATTTCTTTCCCCCTCGCCAATCTTTCACGAAAAACACCCGTCTAGCTGAAACCACTGTCAATAATTTTCCCCACTCTTTATCTGTGCCTAAATCAAAACATAGACTCCATGAACAAAGCTTTTTTAGAACTGCACGCCTGTAAAACTCTCTTCCATTTGCTTGCTTCCCAGCTGACTACAACTTGGTTGTCTTCAAGTCCAACATAAACAAATTCTTGATCAGCCACTCCTTAAGTAATACAATTTACCAAATTTCCATTACTAACGATTACTACAGTATTATCCCATTGCCTACTGTACACTCTATAATCCTTATCCTCGAGTGCTCTCCGGGCCTTGATAAGTGGTGACTCCTATGTAAAAAAAAAACAAAGGTATGTATAGATGTAACAATTACAGGAGCAATCTGTGGTGTAGTATAGTTTTTACATTTAACTAGTGGTATTGTGAAGTAGTTACAGTCAAGGACAGTGGCGAATATAATGGCTACATTTGCAAACTCAGACATGGTGTAGTTATGATAAACAGACATTTGTGGGATTTAATAGTTACAGGTGTTGACATTTGGATAGCGTAGTATAGTGGTTTAAGGCACAGCAGTTGTGCTTGTAGTACTTACAAGCACGGTCAGTGGTCTGGTGTTGTGGTTACAGGTGCGGACAATGGTGTGATATAGTGGTTACAGTTGCGGACAACCGTGTGATGTAGTGGTTACAGGTGCGAACAGCGGCATAGTTTAGTTGTTAGAGAAGGCGAATATATAGACTGGTGTTTATGTTGGTTTAAAGTCCCATCTTCATACGTCTTTACAGCTCCTTACCTTGATAACTGCAATACACGTACGCACACATAGATACACACACGTGTATTATGTGTGTAATAACTTTTTCGTGTGCATAGTCCGAGACATAGTTATCTTGCTACACTTGATGAGTACTAAGCCTAAAACCAAGTGCTTAGATTTAAGAATTGATAAATGTTATGAAGAGGAGCATGTTTATCAAATTTTTATTTTTGTTATAAACAACTCTGAAGGAAAGCAGATTTATACTTGCCATGTGTTTTGGTTTACATTGGATAACATACAGAAGAAGCCAAAAACTATATGGTCCCTCAACTGATGTCTTTGTCATGCTTTTAAATAAAAAGTAATGAAGCAACTTTAGTAAAAGCCCTATATCCACGACAAGATATTGCTTCTGTATAAGTTTTTTTTTATTCTAGATGTTAAATTTGGAGGGGGGGTCACATATGTTATTTTTCCTTATTTTATCGATATGAAATAAATGAATGAAAAGATATATAAATTAATCACACATTAAAGTACAAAACAAAGTGATCACTAAATGTGCTGGGAAGCCATAGTGCTGGTGAAGAAGAAAGTTCTGTATCAAGAATTAAGTCCAATATACTATATTCAATTAGAATGGTGTGATTTGAGCGCTGTGATCTATTACGTGATTCTATTAGCACCACATTGTTTGCCAAAAGCTGATCCAAATTGAAGTAACCCAACAAAAATACCCTTACCCCAACAGCAAGTTGTTAAGCTCATCGGTGAGAAGATTTTTAAGAAATTCCCTAGTGGGCCAGGCTTGCGGTACACGAGCATACAACCAATCGCATGTATTAAAGTTCAATCTACGAATATATAATCAATATATAATCAATATATAATCAATATATAATCAATATTTGTAAAATCGAATCTACAAGAGTTACTTCCCTTATACTGTTAGCCAAAAATCAGTCGTAGAACTGTTACCTATTTTGTCTATTTAAATCCCTGGCCTGATGAAAAACATTGGGCTAAAACAGCCAAATGACACCGTTTAATGATAAACGATGCCTTAATTTGTTAAAATTCGGTACAATTTAACCCCTCCTATTTGGACATAAGTATGAATTTTAGGAGAAAGACAAAAAAGGTTTGTTTTTCACCCCTAAAACACCCTGGGATTTAAGCCCCAGAATTTTCCCAAGGTCAAATATTACGTTTCCATATGTATATCGATGTTGTCTTGGTTTTGGGTAAGTTTCAGCAAAATCTAATCGTCAGAAAAGATTCTATGTCACGGAAAGTGCTATTTGGGGCTATTTTGACCTCCTGGGGACGCAATCATAATTTGTATAAAAATCTGAGAATGTACATGTAACTTCATGCAAAATTTCAGGAAAATGTAATTTTGGGAACGAACGGACGAGGGTGAATTCTAAGGTCTAAATCAACTAAGTCGGTGGACCAATAACATTCTTATCATTTATATATAGACAGAAAGGGCTGCGGTTTCACTGTTTATGAATGACTCGCGTTATTTATGAATGACTTCTATATTTCTTGTATATAATATTCAAAATAATTTTAGAGAATACAAAAAAAGTTGACCCACTGAATCGCCCATTATGTTTAAATTGGTTGAATCAGGAAACAGTCAGTTTGTAAAGAAGGTTAAATAGCAAAAAAAAAAAGACAAAATAAAAAAAAACTCTTCCTGCTTGATTTCTCTTTCTTTTTTTCTTTTTTGTCTTACTTTCTCTTTATTTCTATTATTTTTTCTTTTTAGTTCTCGAACTATTATTACTTTTTGTAATTATATTCTATTGTTTTTTTATAACGGGCTATTCCATTCATTGTATAATAGACTATGCCATTCTTTTTTTATAATGGACTATTCCATTGTTTATTTGGACTGTTCTATTGTTTTCATAATGAATTATTTCATTGATTTTACAATGGACTATTCCATCGGTTTTATAATGGGCTATTCTATTGTTTTCATAATGAATTATTAAATTGTTTTTATAATGGGCTATTACATTGTTTTTTAATGGACTATTATGTTGTTTTTTAATGGACAATTCTATTGCTTTTACAATGGACTATTTCATTGTTTTTATAATGGACTATTCCATTGTTTTTATAATGGCCTATGCAATTGTTTTTATAATGGCCTATGCAATTGTTTTTATAATGGCCTATGCAATTGTTTTTATAATGGCCTATGCAATTGTTTTTATAATGGACTCTTCCATTGTTTTTAATAGACTATTGTTTTTATAATGGATTTCATTTTGTCCGTTTTTTATTACCTTTGACTGTGAAAAAGTGGGTGATAAAATCAAATGTTGTCGATATAAGAGGGTAGTAATAGATAGAATGAAGGACAAACTAAGCTAATAGTCGAGGGCAGCACAAAGGCTTTTTTCTATTAGTTGCTACACCGAGGTTTAGGAGAGGGAGTACTTTATTCCTAGGATTACTCCACTCTTCCTGTTATAAGTTGATTGCTTAACGAAGGAGGATCAAGTACCCTTTTGTAATCTTTAATATGACTCAATCAAGGATTGAAACCGGTCTTCCGGCCTATTAGCGAATATTCTTACCATTCTGACAATTGGGATCACTGAGAGAGGGAAAGTGATAGACAGAAGATAGGGTCACTTGTTCAGTTTGGCACTTTTTACAGCCATAAAAATGTCAATCATAGCCATTTGTTTTCCTAGTTTGCATATGAATTACAAAACACCCGTCTAGCTGAATCCACTGTGAAAAATTTCCCCTACTCTTTATCTGTGCCTAAATCAAAACGTAGATTCCATGAACAAAGCTTCTTTCTTAGAACTGCACGCCTGTGGAACTCTGTTCCGTCTGCCTGCTTCCCACCTGACTACAACGTGGATGTCTTTAAGTCCAACGTTAACAAATTCCTAATGAACCGCCCTCTTAAGTAAACACTTCATTAAATCTCCACACTAACGTACTGTACTTGCAACAACCCTTATCCATGAGTGGCTTCCGGGCCTTGATTAGTGGTGACCACCGTGTAAAAAAAAAATTAAGGCTAATTATAACATTTAAAATTTCTGTTAGTTTTATTTTCAAATATAACTGAATTCCAGAACTAAAGTATACTTTTATACTATTAAATGTTATGGAGACTTACTCATTTACTGGTAATGGACTCTTCTTATCATTATAAAAACCTCGGGTCTAATACTCTCGTGGGGAATTGCCGTAACCTAACGCAAGAGTGCAGGTTGTTTATCTAACAGTTGGAAAATGGCGACAATATATTTTCTTCGTATTCACTTTCTTGTACAATATATTCTTTTCTATCTAAACCAGTTGTTCGAGTTTTTTTTTTTCTTTGTGATCCTTTTCTAGAACGACAACACTAAAGTATTTTTTAAATACCTTGGAGAAACAAATGTTGATTAATTCAGATCTAATATAATAAAAGAAAGTAGTAAAATGAAAAACAAAATAACGCTTAACTATAATATCGGTTCCATATGTTTATTACTGTAATGCAGACACCATATCTCCATTATAGTAATATTTAGAAGAAGAAAAATCAATCGGGCATGGGTTAACAACGTTCTCCTTGTTTTTTTGCTTGCCATTTGATAAAGAATGTTAAAACGGAAAAAAAGCTGTTCAAATGACAGACGTGGAAATTGGAGACTCTGTAACAGTCGGCACCAGTTTCGTCAAAAAAAAAAAAAAAGAAGCGTTTTAACAGATCTGGGTTATCTAGAGTGTAGTTGTATTCATCTACGATTACGAAAATAGACCAATTTAAAAAGGAGAAAGCAAACGTTAGACATGGGATTTGTTTGTAATCGCAATGCCATAAACAAAAATAAACTCTTTTCTGTAAGCTAATATATAGTCTTCGTTTTTCTTCAGTTTTTCTGACTTCTTATATATATATATATATATATATATATATATATATATATATATATATATGGCGATTAAGCTACACAGAATATTCCGCGTTTCGTCCACGCTAGGATTCATCAGGCTTATGCATAAGCGGAATATTCTGTGTAGCTTAATCGCCATATATATTTTATAACTTACTACTTAGCTCTATTGAGCACTGTTGAAGTAAATACTTAAAGTTTACGCATAAATCTATACTTTCGTATATTAATTCATGTGGTTAAATGAAGTAGTCATATATATATATATATATATATATATATATATATATATATATATATATATATATATAAGTTTAATGATTAAAGTTAAACTCTGAAGATTAAAGTATATGAAAATATATTTAAGTAAAGAATTTATTGTTTGAAACAAGGAATATATGGAGAAGAATTATATTTATTTCCTTAATCCATGGATTTTCAATAATGGATCATATCATCAGAGGAAATGAAATGCAATTAGCAAAATGTTCAGCTATGAATAAACAAATACATTGCTTTTCAGCACATATATTGAAATTGTTATTCAAAAGTTATTTAAATAGTGCTTAAAAGTCATATAAAAAGGATATCATACAACCTGGGCAGTCCAATATCAGAATGAGTTCAATAGTTTCTCGGGTATTACTACCAGGTCAGACGAGCAGTGATCCCAGAGGAAAATCAGATGTGATCGTATAAAGATCCGTTGATGGTGAGGTTCAGAAGAAATCCAGAATACATTGGGATGCGGAGATGTTGCATCAAATAGTGAGTCAATGTTCAATTCACTTGACCTCTAATCTGTGACTTATCTCATATATATATATATATATATATATATATATATATATATATATATATATGAAATATCTTACCTTCTACGTTGATATATATATATATATATATATATATATATATATATATATATATATATATATATATATATATATATATATCAACGTAGAAGGTAAGATATTTTTCAGTGTTATTGCTAAAAGGGTGGCAAAATTCGTGCTAAAAAAATGACTATGTCAATTCTTCAATAAAGAAGGCTGAAGCCCCCGGCTTCTCAAGCTCTGACGAACATACCACCATGTTGTGTGACCGAAGTAAAACGCTAAAAGTAAATCTATCGAACTAGACTTAGAAAATACGTATAGCTCATGAAGACAATTACTATTTGAGAAGGCAGTGGAGTTTGTTTTTTTTTGGGGGGGGGGATTCCGAAAGATATTATAAATTTCATATTAGCGTATTTCAAATGTACATATATAAGTTTTTCTAATAATAAATATCCAACTAATTGGCAAAAGTTGAATATTGCCATTATGATGGGATGTGTTATATCTCCACTACTGTTTATGTTGGTAATGGAGATGATATTGGGTAGTGCTGAAAATGCCACCAATAAGAAAAAGCTCCCTTCTATAAATGAATCCAAACCATGAAACAAATGAGTACCCGCGTATAGGATGTGCTGCGATAAAAAAATAATTCATCAAAATGTCGCATTTATCCATAATTAAAGGAACCTGCAGAGAAACAACATTCTTTGTGGACTTGAAAAAATCCCCACAATTCGCGAAAAGAGCGTCAAAGGCCTTGGTCGCTGCTAATCTCTATCTCTGACTGATTGACACCGTTGGCTAAAAAATGGATTACGCTCAATTCATAAGTGTGGCCTACTAAACAATGACAAGATGTGACGCATTTAATCTGGATTAATTCCCAAGTTATCATGGCGAATGCAGATTTATGAAATATCACTTACAAAAGTTGAGACAATAGAATGTTTGAAGTTTGGAAAAAATGTTGCACTATACAATTCATCAACGAAGTTAAAACTTCCAACGTCGTTACGGGATAATCACGTTGACACAGCGGTTCCCGTCAGATCACCGAAGTTAAGCAACTTTGAGCCTAATCATTACTAAAATGGGTGACCAATTTGGGAATTCCAAGCGCTGTATGTAGGAGGACGTCGATACGTTCCTAGAAAAGTTGCAAAAACCTAATGTCGTCATCTCCCCTTAACCGTGATATACATGCGATTGGCGACCGCTTGTGAATTTCATAGTCTCATGAAACTTCCTCCTTTGGAGAAAGCCAGTTAACCCCTAATAGGGTTAGTGCCTTTCCACACACTTGTTGAGGAATATAAATAGAGTAAAGCGCGTCTTTTCCAGATGCTGTGTGGCTTTCACGACTCAGTAGTGAAGAATGCTCAACCGGGAGTTATATCTGGTCGAAAATAGAAAGCAAGACCAGTTGTAGAACATGTAGGATCTGCCCTTAAGATGCAAGAAATAGTCCGTGCTGTGGCATGCTGAAAAGGTCTAGAGCTAACCCCACAACAATGGTGGTTCAAAGAACCCCTGTAAAGCAGAGGAAAATAGTTTCGGAAGCAATCTATAACCTTGAAGGAGCCAAGCGCGTTGCTACAGCTGTATGTTAAAGTAAACAAAGCTCATGGACCAAGTGGGAGAGTATAAAAAACAGGGAAATTACATATCATGACCTCAAATACATGGAGCCTAAAAAATTAAGGTTTCTTATAAAATCAGCCTACGATATCTTACCAACACCAGTTAACCTTCATGCCTAGAGGTCAACTACATCCGATCGATGCAAAGCAGGTGGGAAAACTGCCAATCTCAAACATATTCTCACTGGATGCGAGCTTTGCCTAAGAAGCTACACCTGGAAACACAATGAAGTATTGGAGATTGTTGTGGGAGCTGCGAAAATATGTTGTGCGACTGCCAATAAAGCTCAAAATATCACTCAGTTTGTCGTCTACAACATTTGACATTTTTTTATTTTGTTGAGATTAATATAATAATATATAAATATTAATATTTATATTACGTTGAAGTTTACACTTGCTTTTATTGAGTAAACATTTCAATTCCTATTGCCTTAATTGATATATATATATATATATATATATATATATATATATATATATATATATATATATATATATATATCAGTTCAGCCTAGCTTTGCTCGGGTCCAATATACTGTTCATAACTTTATATGCATGTGTCTATACACATTAAAAAGTTTTACTCATATCCAGGTAACCTACATCTAAAATTTCAAGTGTTTAAATGTTTAGACCCAAAATTAGCGGAGGCGTTTGCTCGAGTCTGCAAAGGTTAACTGTTTCAACTTTGACCTTATGCCAGCGAAATTTTCGCCCAAAAACTGATTTAAAAGTTTGCTGCATGTCTGAATACACTTTATATAAAATTTCAAATGTTTAGATTAAGTAATTTGGTAGAGACATCAGAGGCCAAATTCTTTTTAACTTTGACCCCAATTTTGACCTCTTAACATTTATTGATTCAGGCTTAAATCAAATTAAAAAGTTTGATACATGTCCAAGTAACCTATATCTAAAATTTCAAGTATTTAGACCCAAAATTGATGGAGGAGTTTCGTAGAGTTTTCAAATGTGAAATCGTTGAACTTTGACTCGTTGACAGACAAATTCCTGGCCGAAAACCGATTAAAAAGATTTTCCCAAATCTCAATACTACTTATGTCAAATCTCGAGTCTGTAGACTGAAAATTGACAGAATAGTTGTATGTACACACACAGACAAACACACACACACACACACAATTTAACTTATATATATATGTGTGTGTGTGTGTGTGTGTGTGTGTGTGTGTGTGTGTGTGTGTGTGTGTGTGTGTGTGTGTGTGTGTGTGTGTGTGTGAAGGCAACAGGAATGAAATGTTTACCCAATAAAAGCAAGTATAGACTTCAATCTAATATAAATAATAATATCTATATATCATATTTATATATAAAATTTGAAGATGATTCGTGGACGAATCGAAAGCGCTCGTGACAGCAACACTTATGGAACTTTTATTAATACGTTTGGTTACGATATAAGAAAGATTATACGAAAAATCGAAAAGAAATTTGTTTTAAGTTATAAAGGAAAGTGTCTCCGCTGCATTTAATAATATTTGTTTGAATATATATATATATATATATATATATATATATATATATATATATATATATATATATATATATATATATATATATATATAAATATTCACATATATATACGTACATATATGTATACATATGTATACATATATATATGCATACATATATATACATACATATATATACATATATATACATATATATATACATACATATATATATATATATATATATATATATATATATATATATATATATATATATATAACAAGTTGTATAACTTACAACGATCAGTTTTTCCTGTTTCCACAAACTTCAGTGTATAGAAAGGTTATTATTGCCGGGTGGGGGATTCGTGCTCAGTTGCATAGTCAAATAAGTCAAATTTGAATTCTGATATTGAACCTATTAGCTAACATCAATTAACATAGGAAAGGTATTGAGTACACTTAGTCGTATATTATTCAATTGCCGTGATAAGAACATCTTTACGCCTAGTTTATTTTTTATAATAAATTCTCCTAGAAGTTCAATCCTTGTTTGTTTGTTTGTTTTTATATATATAAATATGTTACAAAGGATTCCAATATGTATATATGTATGTTTCTCTGTCTGTCTGTCTGTCTGTCTGTCTGTCTGTCTGTCTGTCTCTCTCTCTCTCTCTCTCTCTCTCTCTCTCTCTCTCTCTCTCTCTCTCTCTCTCTCTCTCTGCCCGGGCCCTATATACTCTAAATTACTTTGTTTCCATATTTATATATATATTAAGAAGTTTGTACTCATGTATAGGTATCCTACATTTAAAATTTCTAGTGTTTGGACCAAAAATTGGCGGAGGAGCTTGGTAAAATTTTCAAAGCAAAAATCGTTGAAATTTGACTCCTTAACAACAAAATTTCTGGCCCAAATCCGATTAAAAAGATTTTCCTAAATATCAATATCCCTTTTGTTAAATCCCGAGTCTGTAGACTAAAAATTGACAGAGTAGTATGCTAGAGAAATGTACACACACACAAACAATATTACTTTAATAGATATAATGGATAGATTGATTCACAATTAATCTCAACCCCAAGATTATTTGCGATTAATTTACTATTGTTCTCAAATCCAAACTTGTTTACTAATAATTCGCTATTAATCTCAAACCCAATAATATTTGCTATTTATTTACTATTTTCTCAACTCCAACTTATTTACTATTAATTCATTATTAATCTCAAACCAAGATTATTTGCTATTAATTTACTATTAAACTCAAACCCAAATTTATTTGCTATTAATTTACTATTGTTCTCAAATCCAAACGTATTTACTATTAATTCACTATTAATCTCAAACCCATTATTTGATATTTATTTACTGTTTTCCCAACTCCAAACGTATTTACTATTAATTCACTATCAATCTCATACCCAAATTTATTTGCTATTAATTTACTATTGTTCTCAACTCCAAACTTATTTACTAATAATTCAATATTAATCTTAAACCAAAAATTATTTGCTAGTTATTTACTATTGCTCTAAACTCTAAACCTAATTACCCTTTATTCACTATTAATCTCAAACCCAAAATTATTTCCTATTAATTTACTATTTGTCCCAAAACCAACCTTATTTACTACTTGCATTTAAGCCCGGCTTTGCTCGAGCCCTTTGTACTGTTCATAACTTTCCCTATGTGTGAATATACTTTTATGTAAAATTTCAAATGTTTAGACCAAAAATTGTCTGAGTAATTTCGTAGAGACAACAGAGGTAAATTTTTTTAAACTTTGACCCCAATTCTGACCCCTTTCATTTCATATCAAAATAAAATGTTTGACCCATGTCCAAGTTACCTACATTTAAAATTTCAAGTGTTTAGACCCAAAATTGGCGGAGGAGTTTGGTAGAACCTGAAAAGGTCAACTCTTTCAACTTTGATCTTTGCCAGCTGAATCCTTGCCCCAAAACATATTAAAATGATTGCCGCATGTCTGGATACCCGTTATATATAATTTCAAATGTTAAGACTCAAAATTTGCTGAGTAGTTTGTTGGACACTGCAATGGTCAAATCTTTTGAACTTTGATCCCTTGGTAGCTCAAATTTTCGACTAAAACCGATTGAAAAGCTTGCCCTATCTCTGAATACCTTTTATGCAAAATTTCAATTGTTTAGACCAGAAATTTGTTGAGTAATTTGGTAGAGACGACAGAGGTCAATTTTTTTTAACTTTGACCCCAATTTTGACCCCTTTACATTTATTTTTTAGGTCTCAAATCAAATTATAAAGTTAGATCCATGTCCAAGTAACCTACATTTTAAATTTCAAGTGCTTAGACCACAAAATTGACGGAGGTGTTCGGTAAAGTTTTCAAAGATCAAATCGTTGAACTTTGACCCTTTGACGGCCAAATTTCTGGCCGAAAATAGATTAAAACGATTTTCCCAAATCTCAATACCCTTTATGTCAAATTTTGAGTCTGTAGACCGAAAATTGACAGAGTTATTTGGTAGGAAAATGTACACAGACAGATACACACACACACACACACAGACATTTTCACTTTTATAGATATACTAGCATTTCAGCCCGGCGTTGCCCGGGTGTTTGGATGTGTGTGTTGAGCAAAAAAAAAAAAGTGGTAGTAGAAAGGCAGGCTCGAACCCGTACCGCGAAGGAGGAAAAGCACGGGGAAAAAACCCTGACGTCTTTGCTGTTAAGACCACCGCCAAACCGGAAGTGACGTAGGTATTAATTAAGGCTAGACAACCAAAAGGAGAGGATGACTTTCAAAAATATCGGCGCTCAGTTGAAGGTGAAGATATTAATGTTTTTAGCCAATTTTTCGATATTTGTCGTCTGAAAGGTCGAACTTCAAAACGATTCTGATCTTATGAAAATCCGTCGTCTCTGTCGAAAGTTTTAGGCAGACATGCAAACATACATACATACATACATACATACATTTATATATTGGTAACTAAAAATTTTCGGCTCAACCCGACTAAAAAGCTTGCCCTATCGCTGAATACCCTTTGTGTCAAATTTCAAATGTTTAGACCAGAAATTGTCTGAGTAATAGGTTAATTTTTTTTAACTTTGACCCCTATTATGACCCCTTAACATTTATTGTTTTGGGCTACAGACAAATTATTAAGTTAGATCCATGTCTAAGGAACCTATATCTAAAATTTCAAGAGTTTAGACCCAAAATTGTCGGTGGAGTTTGGTAGAGTTCTCAAAGGTCAAATCGTTGAACTTTGATCCCTTAACAGCCAAATTTCTGACCGAAAACCGATGACAAAGATTTTCCCAAATTTCAGTACCCTGGATATCAAATTTCGAGTCTGTAGACTGAAAATTGACAGAGTTATTGCGTTGGAAAATGTACACACACACACACGTTCACTTTTATATATATATACTAGCATTTCAGCCCGGCGTTGCTTGGGTGTTTAGAGGTGTATGTTGAGCAAAAAAATAAAATAAAATAAAGCGGTCAATTTTTTTAACTTTGACCCCTATTATGACTCTTACAATTTAATGTTTTGTGCTCAAATCAAGTTGTTATGTCCAAGGAACCTCTATCTAAAATTTCAAATGTTTAGACACAAAATTGACGAAGGAGTTTGGTAGAGTTTTCAAAGGTCAAATCGTTGAACTTTGACCCCTTAGCAGCCAAATTTCTGGCCGAAAACCGATTAAAAAGATTTTTCCAAATCTCAGTACCCTGTACATCAAATCTCGAGTCTGTAAACTAAAAATTGACAGAGTTATTGCATAGGAAAATGTACACACACAGACACACAGACACGTTCACTTTTATATATATATATAGATAGATTACACAATTTGTAATCCTATGGCATTTTAGTATTTAATTTATATATATACTGGGTTTAAGTCCCGCAACCAGCAGTAATCTTAATGGTTCCGTAAGCATGAAGGATGTAGGTATAAAATATACATTTTTATTGAAAAAATATAGTTGCAATTCCTCTTTAAGTAACATTAAAGTCGATCCCTATTTTTTAATTTATAATGAAACCCCGAATTAGCTGCGAGCATCGTTCACAAACTTCCTGTTTATTCGAATACTCTAAATCACTGGTTGACATTATGATAAGCCCGCTTACATATCTTAAGTAGCTGTTATTTAAAGGTTGATTAGGGGTGGGAAGAGGGCTAGCCTGCAAAACCAAAGTTTATTTTGTAGATTGGGTTCGAGTTCCGCAACCAGCAGTTATTATAGTGTTATGCCGAAATTCTCATAAAATTAATTTCCTCGCGTTCGAACATTTTATAGTAAATGTTCTAAAGGAGACATTTTTTTTTAATAGAAAATGTGCATATAAAATATACAAGGAATTACGCATAAAATAAATTCACTTTCAAGAGATGAAAGAAAAAGAGGAAAATATGCACTTGGGTGGAATATATTAATATATCTACACATAAAAGCATGTATAAAACCTTTAAGTGAACCGTGAATATAAAAATAAACGCGCCTAACACAAGTTTAAAATCGACTCTGAGGCATCGACTTACCAAAAAGTAAACAGAAAAGAAATTAATCGTAATCGATTCAATCAACAACAAAATTCGCATGGACTTAAAGACCTTATGATATACTACCTCATACTGTTCAATAATAATTGGAAAAAGGAAAAGATTGCAGTATTGAAAACAATAAATGCGTGCAGATCGTGCTTAATAATTACGCAAGATGGCCGATGCATTAAAAGAAAATGGCGACTTCCAATAAAGACGAACAAATCGTTCCAGCGTTCATTCCGTGCGAATAGGCATTACACCATAATATATTATGTTAAATCAAGTGATAGAAATACGAATTAATGACAACAGTCAAATTGAGACACGCCATCAAAAGAAAGACAAAGTGAACAAATTATTAACAACCGATCTAGATACAAAGAATAAAAGCCTTTGTAGATATATCCGAAACATCGGAAAGTTTGGTTCGATATTCTGCTGGCTTGCCAGGCGGAGAGCAGGCTCGAAGCGTTTCTTCGAATAATGATGAATTAGAAGCGTTCATAGAGCACAGTCAACTTACGGTGGTTCCCGGTTTAGTACGACAGGTGGTTGAAGAACTCCCAATAGCTCCACTCGTTTCTATGCCGATATCTCCTGTCGAGAAAGTCGGCATATTTTTAATGCTAGCAGCCCTCCGCTGATATTGTCACATAGTCAGAGTGTGTCGTCTATAATAATTAGTCGGTTAATATATCCAAAGGCGCTATATGTATCGCGCCGAGACATAGAAATTTCCAGGTTCATATCTGTAGGCATGTTTAATTCACTGAGATGCACTCCCAGTCTTCGTAAAGACATGTATCTAGAAGGAAAACTCTGATGTAAAACCTGAGGTCTATTGTATACTCTACCTTATGGCAGCCATTGTACCGACAAAGATTAGCAGTTGTACCAAAAATGTGGTTGGTTCTACACAAAGCCTTCACCACTATAAACAAACCATCTGTGTGTATTTTCGAGCAACTTAAGTTGTTGTGACAGAGCTCAGAGGTCGAAATCGACGAGAGGGTCCATCATATCCAAAGTGTTAATGGGGTAAGCTAATGTACCTATTTCGGGAATGATGGACTTACCCAGATATTATCAATATATTTACATCTAATACGTTATTGGCTAACGATTCGTGGCAGTTATGGCTCCCAAAATCATGACGTGTACTTATGTAGCATACTTTTGATAATACTCTTTTTATTAATTATAACACCGATTATTACACACACAGAAGACACAGTATCATCCAATTAAAGAAGAGTGTAATACGTTGTTAGACGCAGAAAAGTAAGGCAAGACTTCGGTTTATAGTGTGGAATTCAGCTCCTTAAAAAAAAGCGCGCTCTAGATTGATACAAAATCTGCTGTGATCGAATCCATCAATATTCACTATTATGGAAACTCTACGTACGCCTGGAAATGAACCAATCCCCCTCGCGAAGAACTAGATAAGATCCTCGAACCGAACAAAACGTTACTTCACTTCAAACAAGAGCGCGAAACTATACTTTACCTTGGTCCTTATATAACATTGGATCACAGTTATTGCCAACGTTTTTCTCAAATTATTTAGGACAATTTTGATGTGCCGAATAAAATAACATTGTAAATTTTCTGAAATAAGCGACTTTTTATTTTTCATCATATATACGGATATTTTCAATCCATATGTGATATGATTCCGGGAAAGTTATATATATATATATATATATATATATATATATATATATATATATATATAGAGAGAGAGAGAGAGAGAGAGAGAGAGAGAGAGAGAGAGAGATAGATAGATAGATAGATAGATATGTGTGTGTGTGTGTGTGTGTGTGTGTGTGTGTGTGTGTGTGTGTGTGTGTGTGTGTGTGTGTGTGTGTAACTCTTGGTTCGTTCGCAATTAATAGTCTAAAGAACCACTGGACGGATGGCTTCCACGTATTGGTATAATATGTTTGCTATACCCATGTGTGTTTTTATATATTTCTTTTTAATTATAACATTATACTAAATTTTTCTATAATAAATAGGTGGTTTTCTTTGTACCGATAGGCCATTTTTTTTATTTAGGGACAATTATTTATTACCGTTTCCCGTCACGTGACCAGTGTTTCCAATTTAGCGGTTTTCCTGCTAGATCTGGAGATTTAGTTTGCAATCTAGCGGGGAATTCTAGACAATCTGGAGATATTTTGCACCAACATACCCGCAATTTTAGATTAAAAAATAAAGAAAAGCGCTTGAAAATAATTTAAAACATAAAATAAACTCATTCATGTAAGTAAAAAGAGTAGCATTTATTGCCTTTGGTAACAATTATTTATTGATTATTTGTTTTGTTTTTCACCTTTTTTTTCGGCTAACCATTCTTAAATATCACTATAAAATCGATTTTTCCAAGTACATTTTAGGTGAGGGGAGCACATTCCAACCTCCGAAGTTTAGTTTAAAATACGATCGAAGCAACCCCGCTTAATTTATAAGTATTTAGTCGAAAATTGTAAAAAGAAAGAAACAACAGCAAAAAAAACTTATACCAATACAGTAGAATTTAATTATCTACCAACCTAAATACTTTTAACATACTAAAAGAAAGTTTTTTTTTGGTTTTTTTATTTTTCTAATTTCAAAATATGTTGCACCATTATTGTGATGTTTAATTTGCAGTATATTTCAATTTAACTTTTATTATAAAAGGTTTGAGTTTATGATTTGTTTCTTGCAAAAAAAAATACCCTCTCTGAAAAAACAGGTAAAACTAGCTGATAAAATATGTAAGCCTTCTGGGGAGCTAACCGCTTCAATATAATTCCAGAAGCATATAGTGAGAAAACACGGAACATTTTATATATTGAATATACTATATTTATAATTTTTATGGTAGGAAGTTAAAATATGGTGATTAGCGATTTTTGAAAATTTCAGACGATAAAAGTTAAAAATCTAGCGATTTTCTGGAGATTTCTTTCTCCTGATCACGCGGGTTTTTTAAAATCTTAGTTGCCAACACTGCATGTGATAAACGATATATATCTCACCACTACACAGAATGTGTTTACAATATCGGTAAATTTTCAATGGGTTTAATCACATGATTATTGATAATGTAACCATGTGATTGAAATTTAATTTAAATTAACCACACGTAGTCGCTTTCCTATCAAATATTCATCGAAAAATGGTAGGTACAGACAAAATGAATGCCGACGCTCAAAGTGTATATACATTTTGACCCCTCCCTTTACTTAAAAATTCACCAAAAATCAGGAAATTAACCAATTTTAATGAAAATTTCAGTATTTATCAAATAATGATTGCAGAATATAATGAACTAATTATTTTTACTTAATTCTGAAATTTTTTATTTTGTTTAAACAAAAATACCTTTACTAAAGTTATGGTTTTCAGTAGTAAATAAAAAACGCAAGAATTTATTTTTGCTTTTTTTATATAAATAAAGCATCGTAATTTGTAACAATAAAAAAATAATTTTTACAGGAACATTACGAAAAAAGCCCCTAAAGTCCGTATTAATGAATTCGGTATAACTCGAAGAAAAATGAATTTCTCGCATACTATTCACGAAATTAAAGACTCAATTAGATTCCTATTTCAGTCACCTAAATTATTAAGGATGAAATGAGTTTACGAATTGATAGCCAAACTTAAATATGTTTTTCTTTTTGCTTAAAAAAATAGCATTAATGCAGTAAATTAGGTAAAAGTTGCATAGAATGCTCTGCTTTACGGTTGTTGTAAAAATGGAACTGAAATTTGAATTTCGTTCCCTTTTAAATTCGGTACATTTTTACATTACGTCCAACTCATCGTTCACATTCGACACGTCAACTTTTATAGCTTTTCGAGTATGCTGACAAGGTTAGGGGTGTCTATTCCGAAAGCCGTTCTTAACATGTGTAGATTGGGGTGTTTATTCGTTGTAAACGTACCCGAACCTATAAATGTCGACATTTCCAATGTGAATGGTAAGCTGGTCTTATGTAAAAACTAACAAAAAGATATACCAAACTGACTTTTTCGTTTAAAAATGGAATTATTTCCCTTTCGTTATTAACTTTTTTTTTTAATATTTTGTGTTTTATATACATAAAGTACAATTGTTGAATGTTACTGTTTTGATTATATTCGTTTGGGGGGACACAATTAAAAAATTAAGAAAGATTAAAAGGGGGCGAACTTTAAGTTTCCGTTCCATTTTTACAACAACAGTATAACAGCGTATACTCAGCAAGTTTTATCGTAATTTATAAGCATAACGTTGAAACACTAAATCAACATTTTATTATTTTTTTTTTTTGCATAATTAATGATGGAAGTATCTTTCTGTTTATTTTCTGAACATCTGTTAAAAAAAATAATTTGTAGATTCTCTTGAAAAAAAGAATCAAACTTTTCTCTACTTTCACCTCCTATTTACAGTGTTCATGCAAAGCATTTATCTGTTCTTTTTATAATAAAAATTCCGTTTTCAAGGAGAAACGTTTACTGCCAAATTTCTTTCTTTTTTTTAAAAGTGCAAGTTTTCCTGAAAAAAAAACTTTCAGCTAACAATTTATGGTAAAAAATTAATCTTTTTTTGGGGGGAAAATAAAAACTTTTATTGATTAAAAAAATTGCAAAAAATAATAAAAGTAAATAAACGAACAAAATGCAATTTTTTTGAGGAATGTGTTCCATTTTAACAAACTGATCCCCAGCAACGCATGGCCGGGTACAGCTAGTATAGATATAGATATAGATATTATATATATATGTATATGTGTGTGTGTGACTACTTCATTTAATATCATAAATTTATATACGAAAGTGTAATTTTATGCGTAAACTTTAAGTATTTACAGGGTACAATACATAGGTAAAGCTAGGTAGTAAGTTATAAAAATATATATGGCAATTAAGCTACACAGAATATTCCGCGTTTCATCCACGCTAAGATTCGCCAGGCTTATGAAACGCGGAATATTCTGTGTAGCTTAATTGTCATATATATTTTTATAACTTACTATACATATACACACACACACACTCACACATACACACACACATACATATATATATATATATATATATATATATATATATATATATATATCGTTTAAGTATCTAAGCGGTGTTACTTCAGTTTGAGTAAGAAATCTAGTATGTATATCGCTGTACGAAACGAGTATCGTATTCGAAGCGTAAAATCCTAGTGTGAGGCTTGCGTACCTTTCGACGTCTCCCTCAAATAATTACCAGCCGGTATTTATGGCTTAACCAGCCAATCGCAATATTACAAGTAGAAAAGGCCCGGATATACTTATATTCATTACATCAATATGATATAATTCTTTTTATTTGTGTACTAAAATAAATATACTGTAAAGAGTTTGTGTGCCCCAGTGCATGACTATTTTTTTACTAATATATTTATCCAGAATGACTGGCAAAAATAAGTCCAATTTATTCTGCTGTATTTAGGACGAATATACCAATGTTTACAAACCAATTACAAGTTTTGTAAAGGATGTTTATTATCGATATTTTCAGTATTAAACTTTGTTATCAAGATAAAGCTTATGCGGCACGCATATACGGTATGTAAGACATGCACCCCGTATTTGCCTAAACAGTTGTCTGTAGATTGAGATTTTTATGGTTTGGAGAAGCAGACAAATATGACACTGTCTGCTATTTCTGCGCCAGTCCTGTGACTAGGATAAGCAGAAAGAAAACACAGTAACCTAAAATATCCTGGTTTTGAATCAATGCATCATCCTGTAGCTCATAATGGTAAAATTCTGGTTTAGAGAGTTTTTTTTTTTTTTTTTTTTTTGTTGTTGTTGTTTTCTTTTTTTTTACATTAGTAATGAAGATTCCTTTAGTGGTCAAGAAAATCAAGAAAAAATGATTAACAATGATACTTTCCAAAATGAGCTAAATGATCGCGTTCATGACCTCAGCTGGTCAAAGTTCTCTGCCGAGCTGTTAGCATTCAGTTCGAAGAAAAAAGTTGCTCGTATCACATTTTGCTGCAACCGACTGATCTCCATTTTTTCTTTCAAAATAATAACTCGGTGTACTGTACAGATATTTCTAAAGTTCTGCACAAGTTTGGAGTTTTACAGTATTGATTCAAAGATTGTCATCGTTGAAATGTTTTCTACTGTAAAAAGTCAACAAATTTATCTCTGTACACTTTGCTCACTCAATTAGTATGAAGCAATGGAATAGGTGCTGGAGAAAATTTATTAGGATCAATAAAAATTGTTTTCAGTTTCCTGAAGATATTGAATTTTCTGTTAGGACAGCTGTCTTCACCAAGTATCGATGTTTTGTGTGCATATGGGATATTTTACTAGAAAAAGGGCTGCCCTGTGTGAGAGGAATTTGTGCATTTCAGAGAAAATAACGTCATCCACAAGCCACTTGTAGACGAAGACAGAATACTCTATCCATCGCTTCTCATCACGCTTTGCTTGGTTCAACATTTCATCAAAGACCTACATCATTAACGTTTGTAAGGCTTTTTTTTTCAACTTTATTAGTAGAGAACTTAAAAGCCGGTATATTTGATGGCTCGCTGATTATCGCGGATCATGGATTTTGAAAACTCAATAAACGACGTAGAAATGGAAGCACGACATACTTTCGTCCTAATCACAATTTTCTTGATAAGTTTTTTTTTTCAATTGATTTACGATAATTTTGCACTGTTGAATCTGATAATGGCCATTTATCTCAGTCGGACCAGGTTTTTATGCTAAATTGATTTTAAAAATGCGATCATTTGACTAAATCGAATACATTTTTGAGACGCTATTATTTGATTTTTGTTAATTCCTCGTATCAGAAATATCTTTTATTTTTCAGGAAAAAAGTGTGTTTTTGACAATTTAATAGTTATATCAGCATTCTACAAAACTGAGGGCACGAACTTCCGTTTATTTGAACTCCTAGATTGTTCAGATAGAGGTGACTCTTGGGAGTCCAATCGCAAAAAGTCATCATGACTGTATTCCAGCACCATTAATATCTGATCTCTATCGATTTCATCCCGCGAGGCAATCACTCTTTTGCTCGTCGCTTATCGATCACAGACTCCCCAGGAAACCGATACACATACGAAAATTTGTTATAATGATGGTGTTGCATCCAAGGTTTCGGAGAGCAGCAGTCATATTGCTTACATGTTCTTCGTAGGTCCTGATGTAACATTCAACGTACATGTACTTGCCGTTATCAATGTCACTTATATAGTTTACAGAAATCGAAGTTTGTAGTATTTAATTATTAAATTGTTAAAAACACGCTTTTTCTTGAAAAATAAAAGATATTTCTGATACGAGACATTAACAAAAATCAAATAATAGCGTCTCAAAAATGTAATCGATTTAGTCAAATGATCGCATTTTTAAAATCAATTTAGCATAAAAACTTGGTCCGACTGAGATAAACAGTCATTATCAGATTCATCAGTGCAAAATTATCGTAAATCAATTGAAAAAAAAAAACTTAGATAATTTCCAAGAGAAAATGTTTATAATCAATTAATTCACTAGCCACTTATCTCCCCTTGTTTTTCAAGCACTCTTCATTAATAAATAAGATTCCGTTGTGTTTAACTTTATCGTTCGTGTTCTCTGTTCTGTCTACTCTTAACTTAGCTTTACCATTGCAGTTCTTTACTCTATAATTAATACCAATAAATAAAAATATAAAAGTTGCACGAGTTCGTTTAAAAATAAATTAAAGCCTCATACACATAACAGCGGATATACACTTCGTGCCTCCAGTAGAATTGTGGATGTAAGTAGAAATGTTAAAAAGTACATTTATCGTTCATATTAGAAAATTCCCGCGCCTTCATGTGCAACCATATTTGAAATTGAAAAATTCCTCATTTCATTTAGGGATGCTTCAGATTTTCCTCGTCAATATTCTGTATTGAAAACTTCATTAATTATTAATATGGTGTATAAATTGTTAGTCTATATAAATATGTGAATATATTTAAATTTTGTTAAGAAATATTTCCATTTCTAAAAACAAACAGTTTTAATTTAATATTTGTTAATAACTGTTTGTTACTTTATAATGCAATTATATTTCGTTGATAATTAATAATTAAACTATTTAAAGAATACATACTGGTACACAATACGAACGAAACTGTTGTTAACCATAACATATACCATAACAATAACGATAAGAATAACCATAAACATAACCATAACAATAACAATAAATATAAACACAATGAAAACAATAATTATAAACATAGCAATAAGAATAAACCTAAAAAAATAATAAAAACCATAAACATAACCTTAAACATAATCATAAACATCACAATAACAATAAATATAAATATAACAATAACATAAACATTATATAAAACCATAAACATAAATATAAAATTGACCATAAACACAACAAGAACCATAAAAACACAATAATCATAACAATAACCATAAACATAACAATAGCCATAACAATAATCATAAACATAAAAATAAAAATAACAATTACTATAAACATAAGCGTAAAAATCACAGTAAACATATTCATATACATAACAATTATAAACATAGCCATAAAATAAACACAATGTAAACAATATTCATAATCATAACAATAAACATAACTATAAACATATATATATGCACAACAATTATAAACAACAATAACAATAAACAACCGTAAACATAACAATGACCATAAATATAACAATAACAATAAACATGACCATAAACATAACAATAACCATAAACATAATGATACGAACAAATATAACCATAAACGTAACAATAACCATATCAATAACCATAAACCTAAGCATAAACATAACCATAAACGTAATAATAACCATAAACATAAAAAATTACCATAAATAATAAGATAAACATGAACATAATAACCATAAACATAACAAAAACAATGACCATAACTATAAACATAACATTAACCATAACAATAACCATAAACATAGCCATAACAACAACCATAAACATAACCATAAACACAACAATAAACATAACTATAAGCTATGTTTTTGGTTTTCCATAACTAATCGTCAGACTTGCAAAATCGCTCTCGAAACGTAGAGTAGCAAGGGCAAGCAGGTGTATGCGAAGTCGGGGAAAGCTTAACTCAGAACACAAAGGAATAGCGGTTTCATATGCACAGAAGCAACGTTCTTCTCCTTGTTCCAGAGACAACCAGAGAACGACGAATCCTCATGTTGTCGTGTCGTGTATTTTCACCAAAGTTCTATTAGCCAGGTAGTTATGACGCTACAGCGTTGCTAACGTCGTCGCAACGAAAACGAGGGTTGGACTTTGAGAATGTGCTCGAATAAAACGAAAATTCGTTCCCGCTATGCACCAAAAAGAAAAAAAAAACGTAAACGTGTACACTTGTGCTTCACAGCCTGTGAGTATTTTGCAGAGAATAAACGTTGGAAATGGATAGTTATTTCAAGAAAAGAGTATTTTCGATAATCGATAACTATACTGAAAAAATATTAAACAAAAAAAAAAAGAATGTTAAAGGTATGCAGGGTGGGTGATTCGAAATTCTGCTGCATATACATAGATGTTGTACTTGATGGCCTATGAGGAGAAAAGACGGCATGCCTTTAGGTTTCTCTTAAACTTCTGATCTCGACAGGTTTTATTTCTCCTTCTCAATATCAGTATTGAGAAGAGCGCTTATTTGTTCAAATAACACTGGCTGAAACTTGAAAACAAAATAGTTAACGAAAGTGCTCAATAGTCTTTTTAATACCACCCACACAGACATATACATGCATAGGAAATCTTATATATATATATATATATATATATATATATATATATATATATATATATATATATATATATATATATATATATATATATATATATATATATTGTCCAATTGACTACTGTACACTCTTTAACCCTTATCCTCTATTGGCATCTGGGCCTTGATAAGTGTTGATGCCTATATATATAGGCATCACCATTTATCAAGGCCCAAGGCATCACCACTTATCAAGGCCCAGATGCCACTCGAGAATAAGGGTTAAAGACTGTACAGTAGTCAACTGGACAATATATAGTAATCGTTTGTAATGGAAATTCGATAAATTTGTTAACTTAAGTGGAACGGTTCATCAAGAACATGTTTACGTTGTATTTGAAGACAACCATATTGTAGTCAGCCGGAAAGCAGGAAAACGGAAGACAGTTCCACAAGCGTGCAGTTCTAAGAAAGAAGCTTCGTTCATGGAATCTACGTTTATGTTTAGGCACAGATAAAGAATGGGGGGAATTATTGATAGTGTTTAAAGCTAGACGAGTGTTTCTTGTGAAAGTTTTGGCGAGGGATGACCATAGATTGAAGCTCAGTCGAGTACTTGCCATGAAAATTACGATAAAGCACAGACAAACTCGCAACATCTCTTTTGTGAGAAAGAGGTTGCAGGGAAGAGAAAAGGACATCTCCGAGGCCACGAAGCAATGTAAAGTCGCACATTTTAGAAAACATTTTTTATATGAATTTAAATGAGAAAATTTTAAAACCTGAAAATGTTATGAAATGATAAAATCATTTTTTTTTACTTTTTTTTGTTGTTAAAGTCCGAATTTTCGCCAGGTTATTGGCGAAAATTCGTATTCCTGTCTGTTTGTTTACAATTTGATTAATATATACAAAAGATCAATTATTTTATCATTTCATTTATTTCTATAGATAGTATGATTCTTGCAAAATATATAATTAAGAGGTCACCTAATTTGCATATTACAGTACGGAAAATCGATTTTACTACATAACTGTATGTTAGTAAATATTTATAGCGAGAGCATTGATTTAAACGTTCTATTTAAGATTGTTATTTAATCAACTTTAAATAACAATTATATTGATAAAACATTTAATTTAATTTATTTTGAATTATCATTTCCGACATCGATGTTTTTAGAAACGTAGAGTTATTTCCCATGTAAACTTCGAAACATAAAAAACAAAAACTCTTCACCAAATAATTTAGTCAGTTTCTAGCGTGAAAAAATGAGTACGTGTAGACAGAAAATGTTTTGCTTTCTTTTTAATATTAAAAAATTAAAAAAAAAACAATTACGTTTTGCAAATTACCTTCTCCCTTCTTTCACATTTCAGTTTCGAGCCTGCCTTTTTTGCGGTCGCTCAGGCACTCGCTGCTATTTTTATTGAAACAAAAGTTGTTTTGAGTCATTTTTTTGGGGGGGGGCAGTGCATGGGAAACAAAAACTGCTCCATATCTGGAGAATAGCTTCTCCTCTTTGTATCCTTTCTGCCGAAATATCTGGTGGAGAGGGTTTCACGTACTTCTTTTTTTTGAGCGATTACATTTACATGTTTTTATCCGTTCTTTTATTTTTGAAATTATTGTTGGTTAATTGACTTTGCCCACGATGAAAACCATTAATATCCTTAGTATAGCAGGTCTGTTCGAAACGGAACTTCGTGTCTACCCGGGCAACACTGGATAACCATGCTAGTATATATATATATATATATATATATATATATATATATATATATATATATATATATATATATTTAAAACCAAAAACAATGCGAAAAAGACCGGAATCATGAGAGTAAAGAAAAGAAAAACAAACAAAAGTAGACGGGTATGTTTGAGAAGAGAAATGTCTAACTGTTTATTCATCTATCATTCCTCACCTCGATGTATTATTATTTTATAACCAAGTTGCTGGTATGTCCGGTGTATATAAAGTCCGTTGGTTGTATGGAACTTTGATTAATTTCGGGAGAAAGGTACCTCCCCTTTTCAAAAAAGAAAACAAAAATATATTCAAGATGGCGAAAGAGAAGAGGACAGGACTGCAGAAAGAGGACAGGACCGCAGAAAGGTGTGATTAGTTTAACCGTATGAAGCTGGGGAGTAATTTATTTTATTTGTTTACTATTTTTTTGTTATAAACATTGGCTATATATATATATTTTATAAATTATTGTATAATTTATTATTATTATTATTATTATTATTATTATTATTATTATTATTATTATTATTATTATGCGGCTAAGGTTTTTCATTCTTTACAATGATAGTATCGCAGTAAAAATTCACGTGACCTATTGTGTGAGCGAGGGGGGGATAACTTTGCTAGACCTTATTTTATCTATTATTATTATTATTATTATTATTATTATTATTATTATTATTATTAAGCGACATCAGCGGCAAAGTTTTAAAAAATAACAAACGAAACAAGTAAGCGTTTCTAACCGAAATTTTAATTTGAACTTGAAATTCATGGTTAAGCAAGGAATTGTCGGATGTTTTATGTTTCTGTTTTTGTGTACATTTTTCCGGTCGTCAGCAACATCAGCGGCGGAGTTTTAAAAAATAGCAGAGAAGGGAGGAGAAGAAGCGTTTCTAACTGAAATTATAATTTAAAACTTGAATTCACGGTTAAACGAAGAATTATCTTTCACATGTTTGGATGTTTTACGTTTCTGTTTTTGTGTACATTTTTCTGGCCAAAAGCAACCTCAGCAGAGATGTTTAAAAAAAACGAACTGAAATTATTATTATTATTATTATTATTATTATTATTATTATTATTATTATTATTATTATTATTGTTGTCATTGTTCTTCTACTTATTATTATTATTATTATTATTATTATTATCATTATCATTATCATTATCATTATTATCATTTTTATCATCATCATTATTATTATTATTTAAAAAAATTATTTATTGGTTATTACTATTATCACTAATATTATTACTAGTAGTAGTAGTGGTGGTGGTGGTGATGATGGTAGTAGTGGTGGTATGTTTTTATTATTTTTTATTATTACTGTAGCTGTAATCTTAGGTGTTGTTTTTTGCTGTCATTGCTATTGTTGTTTTTGCTGTTAATATTATTGCTACCGATATTAGTGTTGCCATTATCATTGTAGATTTTATTTCTATTGTTGTTGGTGGTGGTAATGGAAATAGTGGTGATGATGGAGGAAAAAGGTCGGGAGGGGATCTTAAATTCACCTTAAATTCACTAACCCCGTTTATGGGAGAATGTCAAATCAAAATATTGAAAATAACGACGTGAATGAGGCTAGGACATCTTGTGATAGTCTCACGTCAGGTAGGTGTCCCACTGGTCAACAGGGTGGGTCCTGTCGTCATCATACAACTGTTCGAAATTCTGAGGATGTGGCTTGATATAGAGGGAGTGAAAATTGCCAGAGAGGGTCACAAGACACGAAGGGAGTTGGAATAGGAAATGTAAAAAAAAAAAAAAAAAACGTGGACGGATGAGGAAATAAGAGTACTGTGTGAATGCTTTGTAAGAAGTGGAAGTACCAAATCTGGTGGATATATCCGAAAAATTAAGGAAGAATGGGAATCGAGAGGAGGAGGAGCTAGAAGTGTTGCGAGTTTGATATCCCAGTTAAAACAAATTAAAAATAACAACCTACTTTCAGTGATTGCAAGAGAAGAGATTGAATGGATGGTTAGGAATGAAATGAATAACGAAAGTAAAATTGATGAAACTAGCTCTGATGAAAGAACTGAGAGAGTGGAAGTGCAGAAGGGAAATGTAAGCGATGATGGGAGGCGGACAACTGAGGAGGTATGAAATTATATGGTTTGGGGAAGTAATGGAAAAGAGTTTGAAGGATCTAAGGCAGATGAGATCATTGGCTCTGAGACAATGGAGCCAGTGAAAGGAGCAGATGTATGGAGAAGTGGTGATGAACTTCGAACTTTGTTTTCTGTAGAAAAAGAAGTACTTCAGAAGTAAAGAGAGGTTCTTCTTAGAGACGATATCATAAAGATTCCAAGTATGAAGAGTACTGATAGGTGGAAGGTGAAAAACGAGGTAAAAATAATTCAAGGAGTAATTCACAACATCATAAGAAAGAACATATCGATTACAGAACTTAACAAGCTTCTGTATGCAGCGTCATACGTTATTGCGAATCGTCTTGTCTTATTACAGAAGAAAAGGGAAGAAATGAAGGATAGAAGGCCACACTGGCAGAGGCGGCTTGAAGAAAGTATTAAACGGTGGCGGAAAGACATTGGTAGAATCGAAGAAATAAGAAAAGGAGTTAAACTAGGACAGAAAGCCAAGGACGAGCTTGAAAGGGGGTATAGATTGCTGGAAAAAGGAACGATGAACGTTCTAGCAATGTTGAAAGAGAAGGTCCACACTGGTGGTATGAAAATTCGGGACTTTGTTGGAAAAAGTGTTGCATTTCGGCAGAACAACCTTTTCCGGAACAATCAGTCTCAGCTGTATAAAGAATTAAATGGTAGTAAACAGGCGGGAAATAACAACACTCCAAATGCAAAAGATGCAAGGAAGTTCTGGAGTGAGATTTGGTCTGTCGAAGGGCGATATAATTAGCTGATTGAGAGAGGTCAGAGAAAGGCTATCAGAAATGCAGCAGATGAAGAACGTTGAAATAACCATCGATGACGTTAAGGCTGGCATACGAAGGATGACAAACTGGAAGGCACCTGGTCAAGATGGAGTGATGGGCTTCTGGTTTAAACAGTTTCCATGCCTTTATCCACCTATAGCTGCTGCTCTGCAAAGGGTTTTAGAGTCAGGAGATGTCCATGATTGGCTTGTGAAGGGAAGAACAACACTGATTAGGAAAGATCCTGCAAAAGGAATAGATGCCAATAATTATACACCAATTACATGTCTGCCATTGATGTGGAAACTGTTGACGAATATTTGCGGAGAAAATTTATGAACATCTAGAGAGTAATGGTGTTTTTCCTGACGAACAAAAAGGGTGCCGGAAAGGCTCGAGAGGTACTAAAGAGCAACTACTAATTGATAAAGCAATAATGCAGGATGCGAAGAAGAAGAAGAAGAAGAAGAAGAAGAAGAAGAAGAAGAAGAAGAAGAAGAAGAAGAATCTGAGCGTAGCATGGATCGATTACAGAAATGCTTATGACATGGTTCTTCATTCATGGATACGTGAAACACTATTGATGATGAAGGCTGCTGAGAATGTGATAGGGCTTTTGGAGACAAATATGGCTCAATGGAAAACGGTGCTGACAGCAAACAGAGAGAATATGGGAAAGGCTGGCATTAAACGTGGAATATTTCAAAGAGATTCGTTATCGCCACTTCTTTTTGTAATGATAATGATGCCACTGAGCATCCTCTTGAAGAGAGAAAAACTGGGGTATAACTTTGAATCTGGTGACAGACGCCTCAACCATCTACTGTTTATGGATGATTTGAAAATATTCGGTAGAAATTAAAAGGAAATGGAGAGACTGGTAGAACTTGTGGCGACATACTAAGAAGACATTGGGATGGAGTTTGGGATTAGTAAATGTGCGGTGCTGGTGATGAAAAGAGGAGTAAAGGTTCATTCGAATGGAACAGTGCTGCCAAATGGAGAAATCATGAAAGAAATAGAAGACACAGGATATAAGTATTTGGGAGTGCTGGAAGGTCATTTAAGTGCTATATTTATAATTATTTGGGAGGTGGAGGTACTTATATTTAAATGTAAACCTGTTGTTATAATCGTAGTTTATCAATTATTTGAGGGTTTAGTTTTAAAGGATGGAATACTAAATTAAGGGGATGGTCAATATAGGTATGCTATTATCGTAATACGTATGGTGCCTGTATGGATTCGTGTATTATTATTATTATTATTATTATTATTATTATTATTATTATTATTATTATTATTATTATTATTTATTTATTTATTTATTTATTTATTTAATTCTGTTAACCTATAACTAATAATGTTTAATCGTTATTTTCATGGCAAGTGCTCGTCTGAGCTTCAATCTATGCATACCTCCTTGCCAAATTTTCACACAAAAAAAACACTCAAGTAGCTACAACACCTATCAACAATTTCCGCCCACTCTCTATCTGTGCTTAATCTAAACATAGATTCCGTGAACAGAGCTTCTTTCCTAGAACTGCCCGCCTGTGGAACACTGTTACACTGGCCTGCTTCCCGCTCGATTACAATATGGTAGCCTTCAAGTCCAATCTAAACAAGTTCTTGTTGAACCTTCTACTTAAGTAATCAAAATTCTACCCAATCTATACCAGTAATAATTATTACACTGCCATCTGACATTCATTAACCCTTGAAGTTTTTATTTACAATACCTCCCCACGGGACAGCGTTAGACACAGAGTCGTTTTTAGACGTGGAGAAAAGGAACGAAAATTTAATCTCAGTCGTGAAGTATTTCTTCTCCACTGAGAGAGAACAAGAAATTATAGTGTAGCATCTGAAGGTAGATACTGCCTTTTGGTCTTGGCCCGAAGAACCCTTGTAGCTAGTCGAATGTTTTATACTCAAATGGTGATTTCTTCGTTAAAAAAAAGCCTTCTGGAAGCCTTGTGAGAATCAGTTAGGTTTAAAGCTTTGTAGTATATATTTTTTCTTTTATTTAAAGGTATTCGATGAATATATTTATAGGTAGTTAACAAGTAAATTTAGTAAAGTATATTTAAAATGTTTAAAAATTGTATATGATTAGGTATCTACCAATTTATGCCATTTGTGATAAGTATGGATTATTGGTGTCTGTACATGTTATTTTTGGTTGGGTAGAGGAGATGTTGATGTGATATATATATATATATATATATATATATATATATATATATATATATATATATGAGGGAGGAGAGAGATTGTTACGTTGTATATAAAAAATAAATTTGGTATTAATTGGAAATGTCTTGCAACGCGGAAGGAGGCATATACCTTATATTTTTCATATAATGTAGACTTCTTCAGACTTGAGTGCGAATAGAGCTATAGTTGCGGCCATCGTAAAACAGGCCTAATCATTGGAAAACGGTCATACACGAGGTACAAGTAAGCAAAATATGTCCAACAGTCCGTGTCGATAATGAATGAGACCTTTTGTACAAAAAGCATTAGAAAATATTTTAAAAGGGCATTCAAAAAGAGAAAAATAAGAAACACGATTTATACTAAAACTGAACTTATTCAGTATTGAATAAATTAAAAAAAACATGAATTAATTCAAAAGGAAAAGTTGCGTTCTGCGTTAAAAGTAAATAAACATTTCGTCGTTTCATGGATCCTAAAAAATAACATTCGTTTATTATTTACTTAAACAAACAAAACGAAACACGATTCGATTTATTCAATATAAATTACAAAAAAGAATTATGTATGTACAGTTATGCTTGGTGTGAAACAGGAAGCAATCAAATGCTACAAAAGACTGAATTATGAATTTTTGAACCAATTTTATAAATCCCTTGGCAATTTCTTTGGAAGCTGAAACAGATAACTATCTTTCGTAATAGTTGTTTATCGCCTATACCTTATTCTGTGACGTCAGGTCACGTGTCTTTAATGGAGAGGCCTACTTTACTATATTTTGTTTACGTTGTTAGAGCATTTGGCCAGTAGAAATTTTCTTCATTGGGGCATTGTTTGGAAATCTCATTTTTATGACAATACAGGTTATGGGAGGGTTATTTCATTGCCTGTAAGATTCTGAATTTTTTCAGTAGTGCGTAGTGGACAACTCCTGAAGGTAGATTTTTTTATTCATTGATGATCCTGTATTTAATTTTATAGGGGGCATTAGACTCCTTCAGTGACCATATCATGGTGAAGCTTTCTCCCGGTGCACTGCGATGGATCCCGAACCAGAGTAGGCAATCAGCCGACTTGATTAAAAAATGGGCGATTTCACCGATTTCGATAACAATAAAAGTATGAGAGTGTGAAACATTCGTTGAAAATCATTCAATCCCTGATAGTATATATATATATATATATATATATATATATATATATATATATATATATATATATGTATGTATATATATATATATAATATAAAGCTGAATGTGTGTGTGTGTGTGGTCATGAATAGGCTCCTATATGGTTGACTATTTTAAAAAACTGATTACATATAATGATAGAAGATGTATCGAGACACAGGAATGGGTATGTTTGATCTGGCAGAACAGAGGTTCATTAAAATTGTGGGGTCTGCGTTCGCACCTGGTCCACAAAGTATGAAAATAAAAAAATTAAAAATTAAAAAAAAAACGTTTACAAGTGTTTTTGATATAGATGTACATAAGCATACTTTGATAAGTATGTTTTAACTTAAATAGGGATGGTATAATAAAATTGTGGGGTCTGCGTTCGCGCCTGGTCTCCATAGAATGGAAATAGGCACAAACTTTAATAAAGACTTTTCATATCTATCTGCGTAAGTATACTTTGATAATAATGTTTCAGTTTGAAGAAATATAGTATTTCCTAGAACTGCCCGCCTGTGGAACACTGTTACACTGGCCTGCTTCCCGCTCGATTACAATATGGTAGCCTTCAAGTCCAATCTAAACAAGTTCTTGTTGAACCTTCTACTTAAGTAATCAAAATTCTACCCAATCTATACCAGTAATAATTATTACACTGCCATCTGACATTCATTAACCCTTGAAGTTTTTATTTACAATGCCTCCCCACGGGACAGCGTTAGACACAGAGTCGTTTTTAGACGTGGAGAAAAGGAACGAAAATTTAATCTCAGTCGTGAAGTATTTCTTCTCCACTGAGAGAGAACAAGAAATTATAGTGTAGCATCTGAAGGTAGATACTGCCTTTTGGTCTTGGCCCGAAGAACCCTTGTAGCTAGTCGAATGTTTTATACTCAAATGGTGATTTCTTCGTTTAAAAAAAAAGCCTTCTGGAAGCCTTGTGAGAATCGGTTAGGTTTAAAGCTTTGTAGTATATATTTTTTCTTTTATTTAAAGGTATTCGATGAATATATTTATAGGTAGTTAACAAGTAAATTTAGTAAAGTATATTTAAAATGTTTAAAAATTGTATATGATTAGGTATCTGCCAATTTATGCCATTTGTGATAAGTATGGATTATTGGTGTCTGTACATGTTATTTTTGGTTGGGTAGAGGAGATGTTGATGTGATATATATATATATATATATATATATATATATATATATATATATATATATATATATATATATATATATATATATATATATATATATATATATGAGGGAGGAGAGAGATTGTTACGTTGTATATAAAAAATAAATTTGGTATTAATTGGAAATGTCTTGCAACGCGGAAGGAGGCATATACCTTATATTTTTCATATAATGTAGACTTCTTCAGACTTGAGTGCGAATAGAGCTATAGTTACGGCCATCGTAAAACAGGCCTAATCATTGGAAAACGGTCATACACGAGGTACAAGTAAGCAAAATATGTCCAACAGTCAGTGTCGATAATGAATGAGACCTTTTTTAAAAAAAGCATTGGAAAATATTTTAAAAAGGCATTGAAAAAGAGAAAAATAAGAAACACGATTTATACTAAAACTGAACTTATTCAGTATTGAATAAATAAATAAAAAACAAGAATTAATTAATTCAAAGGGAAAAGTTGCGTTCTGCGTTAAAAGTAAATAAACATTTCGTCGTTTCATGGATCCTAAAAAATAACATTCGTTTATTATTTACTTAAACAAACAAAACGAAACACGGTTCGATTTATTCAATATAAATTACAAAAAAGAATTATGTATGTACAGTTATGCTTGGTGTGAAACAGGAAGCAATCAAATGCTACAAAAGACTGAATTATGAATTTTTGAACCAATTTTATAAATCCCTTGGCAATTTCTTTGGAAGCTGAAACAGATAACTATCTTTCGTAATAGTTGTTTATCGCCTATACCTTATTCTGTGACGTCAGGTCACGTGTCTTTAATGGAGAGGCCTACTTTACGATATTTTGACATAGTTGACTTATGCGTTTACGTTGTTAGAGCATTTGGCCAGTAGAAATTTTCTTCATTGGGGCATTGTTTGGAAATCTCATTTTTATGACAATACAGGTTATGGGAGGGTTATTTCATTGCCTGTAAGATTCTGAATTTTTTCAGTAGTGCGTAGTGGATAACTCCTGAAGGTAGATTTTTTTATTCATTGATGATCCTGTATTTAATTTTATAGGGGGCATTAGACTCCTTCAGTGACCATATCATGGTGAAGCTTTCTCCCGGTACACTGCGATGAATCCCGAACCAGAGTAGGCAATCAGCCGACTTGATTAAAAAATGGGCGATTTCACCGATTTCGATAACAATAAAAGTATGAGAGTGTGAAACATTCGTTGAAAATCATTCAATCCCTGATAGTATATATATATATATATATATATATATATATATATATATATATATATATATATATATATATATATATATATATATAATATAAAGCTGAATGTGTGTGTGTGTGTGTGTCTGGTCATGAATAGGCTCCTATATGGTTGACTATTTTAAAAAACTGATTACATATAATGATAGAAGATGTATCGAGACACAGTAATGGGTTTGTTTGATCTGGCAGAACGGTAGTTCATTAACTTTGTGGGGTCTGCATTCGCGCCTGGTCCACAAAGTATGAAAATAAAAAAAATTAAAAAAAAAACGTTTATAAGTGTTTTTTATATAGATGTACATACGAATACTTTGATAAGTATGTTTTAACTTAAATAGGAATGGTATAATAAAATTGTGGGGTCTGCGTTCGCGTCTGGCCTCATTAGAATGGAAATAGGCACAAACTTTGATGAAGACTTTTCATATCTATCTGCGTAAGTATACTTTGATAATTTGAAGAAATATGGTATAATAAAATTATGGGGTGTTCGTTCGCACCTGACCTCAATAGAATGGAAATATGTCACAAAGTTTAAGGAGGTTTTTTAATATAGATCCACAGAATATTGTGATAAGTGTTTCACTGTGAACAGGTATGGTATAATAAATTATGGGGTTTATCTATTTTATTTTTAATTTCATCATATTTGTCTTTGGTTTTGATACCCCCAAATTCGAAGCTATCTCTTTACAACCCTTCCTTTTCATAACCTATCATACTTTCATAAATCAGAGTCCATTTTCTGTAGGCTGTTTTTGAACCCAGTCAACGGCGGGTACTTTTGCTAGTGTATATATATATATATATATTATATATAATATATATATATATATATATATATATATATATATATATATATTGTGAGAAATTCTCTCACATTGGTTTTGCCCCTGGCAGAATGAAAGAAACCAAATCAGAAATAACAACAGGCTCACCTTTTAAACTTCATCGTAAATTTTATTAAAGCAAAAAGATCTAAGTTGCGGAAAATGTGTCATTTTTAGCTATCTGCCATCCTGGGCCGGTAACACCCTAAAAGTGTAATAGTTTCGCGATATGCTGGATACAAAACTCCGCTGACGAAGAACGCTGCAACAGGTTGAGTGATGCCTTCCAAGATGGATACTGCTAGTCCGGTAGCCTCATAGAGTTCACTGCAGATAACCGTTCAAATGGCGAACAAATGACAGGTCAATTTCCTCTTAATTATGTCTCTGGCAGACATTATATTGTAATGATGAAAGTCAATTGATTCATAGAGCACAACCGTGTGCAATAATATTATAATTCGCTCGACATAACAGCATTGGCGTTTGCAGATGATAATAACATTTCGCCCTACATACGAGCAATGAGACAACGTGATTTTGAGGCTACAAGTCTCAAGTGAATTTCGAACGTCCTTTTCCACCTGAGTCTATGTCGAAACTGATGATCTGAAAAGATAGCTTTTGCGCCAAAAGTATCCTCGACAGTTAGTAATAACAAGCAATCTGATAAGTTCAAACAAAATCGTGGGCGGACAAACCGACCAATAAGGAGCCTGCTTATTTCTGCATGATTTCTTACAATATATATGTGTCTGTGTGCGTGCGTATGTGTGTGTGCGTGTGTGTGTGTGCGTGTGTGTGTGTGTGTGTGTGTGTGTGTGGGTGCCGTGTGTGTGCGTATGTGTGTGTGTGTGTGTGTGTTTCAAAATCGTTGTTTGCCTTGTCAAGTGTGTTGTCGATTTCCAGTCGAGCTTGGCATCTGATGTGATTGTACACCCCAGGTAGGTAAACTGGTGAACGGTCTTCAGCTTAGTCTCGCCAATGGTGATGTAGGGAGGGCGGTACACTACCTGAGGAACGGTCTGATGGAGGACTTCTGTCTTTTCCGAAAAGCTGGGCAGCCTCTGCAAAGCAGGATGTGAGACGCTGCAAGGCTCTTTCGGTGTGGGTAACGAGGGCAGCGTCGTCAGCAAAGAGGAGGTCACGGATCAGTTGCTCGAGAGTCTTTGTGTTGGCTCGCAGCCTTCTGAAGTTGAACAGACTGCCCTCGAGGCGATAGCGATAATAGACAAGCAAACAGCGCTTTTGGCAGACTGTAACACAGAGTCTGAAAAAACAAACACTTGAAGAAGAGCACAAAAATCAGTGTGTACAGAGCATAGTACTCTCTACCCTCCTGTACGACTCTGAGTCGTAGACAACTTACCGTCACCAACTACGACTTCTCGAGCATTTTGATCAGCGCTGTCGCCGCACCATCCTCAACGTTCACTGGAGTGACTATGTCACCAATGTTGAGGTCATCGAGCAGGCGGAGATCACCAGCATCGAGGCCATGCTGCTGAAGTCGCAGTTACGCTGTGCTGGGTACGTCTCCAGAATGGAGGATCATCGCCTGCCCAAGATGGCGAACTCTCCACTGGCCGCAGTGACAGGGGTACACCAAAGAAACGATATAGGGACTCTTTGAAAAATGTCCTCGGTGACTGCCACATTGGCCACCACCAGTGGTCTACTCTTGCTGCTGATCGTGACACCTAGCGACGCACTGTTCACCACCTGCCACCTCCATTGAGGTCTACCGCACAGAGAATCTACGGTAGAAACACTGCAGGAGAAAGATACGGGAAGTCTCAGCAGCTGTACCTGATATGACTTTTAACTGCAGCCGCTGTCGCCAAACCTTCTTCTCCCGTATCGGTCTCGTCAACCACAAGCATGCATGCAGTCGACGTAGACAACCCCCTTCATAGGATTTTCGCTCGCGAAGTCAAACCAAGAAGAGAAGAATGTGTGTGTGTGTGTGTGTGTGTGTGTGTGTGTGTGTGTGTGTGTGTGTGTGTGTGGTGTGTGTGTGTGTGTGTGTGTGTGTGTGTGTGTGTGTGTGTGTGTGTGTGTGTGTGTGTGTGTGTGTGTGTGTGTGTGTGTGTGTGTGTGTGTGTGTGTTGATCCGACCGGTTGCTTTTGGAATTCCCCGACAGTATCAATATGCAGAAATTTGAATGCAGTGTAAATGAACATCTTGCTTTCCAACTTCCCACCCAGGATTGCAGCCTATTAATCCGGTTTTGTATAACAGTAGCCTCTTGCGCTTTAGGGGCGATAGGACTTGTTTGAGATGAACAAAAGTTTGTTTTCTCTTTATCTTTAGGAGCCTCGTCAAAAAAATACCTCTGCCATCTCCCCAAGAGGGTAAACAAAATGTAGTAAAAAAAAAAAGGACGTTTCATTACTTATTCAAGAGGATGAAATCATTCGCTGAAAAGATTGCTAATCATATATTTCAGCTTCTGCACAAACACAGCTGTGTAAATATATCCACTAAATCATCTGTAACAAGTTGAATGTCCAGTGTGGCAAAAATTTCTGGGAGCATATACCAGCAAAGAACAGTTGGAAATAAGTTATACACCATCCAGTATGCAAGATTTTTATGGGCGATATGAAAAGAAACTGAAATATTAGGAAGGTCTCCATCATTCCAGTAATTATAGAAACAACCGCACTCGTGAAATAGAATTTCAAAAACTACCTGGTGAATATACCCGGTGAACCAAGTGCAATAGAGATACAAACAACTGCACTTAAAGGGGCGGTTAGAATTTTTAAAATATCCCTCGATTGGAGCGTTTGAACTAGATGGTGAATATCTGGCATTTATCTGGCAACAAAAACAAAAAAGATAAAAAAAAACTGAAAATATATATATATATATATATATATATATATATATATATATATATATATATATATATATATATATATATATATATATAAAACTGAAGTAAATATATTTCTCTGCGCTCCAAAGTGGCGTTTGTTCTGTATTTTGTAAGCCTAACCATACGCTTGCCTGTATAGCACTCATCAAAATTAGGTCAATGGCGTGTACGTACACTGCGCTTGTTTGACGGGGTTCTCCTACAAAAGACTCTCTTCTTTCTTTATACGAGGGGCGTGCAATAAGTAATGCCCCAGCTCTGAACTAATTGTGGTTTCTGTTTTACAGGTGTTTGAACAGAGTCAGGTGTGAAATGGAGTCTGTTGAATGTCGAGCAGTGATCCGGTTTTTTGTATTTGAAAGGTCGCACACCACAGGAAACTTTTGATGAAATGGAAAGAAACTGATGGTGATAATGCCCCATCATATGACCTTGTAAAACGCTGGCCGGAAGTCTGTGGGAAACAGCTCCCAGACCTGGTCGCCCCCTTCTGCCATTAATAAGGCATCTGTCCGTCAAGTTGAGGCTGCCATTTTGGAAGATCGGCGCATTTCTATTCACCAAATAGCCCAATATGTCAAGATTAGTACAGGGTCTGTGGAAACTACTATTCGTGACCATTTGCATATGCATAAGGTGTCTGCCAGATGGATTTTCAGGTTGCTCACACCATTCCAGAAGCGAGAACGCGTCGAGTGCTCGAGGATGAATTTGGAGATGTGCCAAGAAGATGAGTCAAAGTTTTTCAAAAGACTGATTACACAGGATGAAACCTAGCTCCATCACTATGATCCAGAGACCAAAGCCCAGTCAATGCAGTGGAAGCACTTGGACTCGCCACCTCCAAAGAAGGCAAGGGCACAACCCTCCGCTGGCAAGGTCATGCTCACAGTCTTCTGGGACCAGGGAAGGAGAAGTGATGACAGATTTCCTGGCAACGGGTACCACAAATTACAGGAGCCTATTATGCTTCACTTTTGAGGAAATTAAGGGAAGCTATCAAAATCAAGAGGCAGGGTAAGATCAGCAAAGGTACTCTCCTCCTGCATGACAACGCTCCGGTCCACAACTCGCATGTCGCCAGATCAGAAGCACAGGCGTGTGGTTATGAAAACCTCCCCATCCTCCCTACTCTCCTGACCTTGCACCCTCTGACTTTCACCTCTTCCCAGCCATGAAGTTGTTTTTGACAGGAAAGTGTTTCCCAGATGATGCAGCCTTGATTTCTGAAGTCACGTTGTGGTTGGAGGACCAACCTGGGGTTTTCTACAAAAACGGTCTCCAGAGCTGCATCAAACGATGGGAGAAATGCATAACTCTGGGCGGTTCATATGTAGAGAAAGACTAATAACTGTGCCAAGTTTTGTTGCTCTACTGCTATGGAAAGTAGGTCAGGGGCATTACTTATTGCACGCCCCTCGTACCTTCTTTAGTTTCTTTGTCTTCTTTTCGGTGATTGTATAGACTAGATATATATTACCGAACCGTTGTGCGCTTTGAAAAACAAGAACCTGAAACATTTCTGCCACCGCTGTAAAGGCGAAATACGAACGTATTTTAAAAATTTAAAAATAAATGAAAATAAAAATCGCTATGAAGTGCAGTCCTTGTAGTTTTTCATGCGTTAACCATTACAGATTGTCGAGGAAAGGTTTCAAACTTCAGAGAAAAAAAAGTTTTTTAAACATTTTTAAAGGAACTGGCTCTTTGAAAAATTCTGGTTTAAAAGGGATCTTTAAGTCCTCGGATTCTATGAAAAGAGCTACCCAGATTGAGAGGCGGAAGTGACACCATCTGATAAAATCACGCGAAACTACGTGTAAACGATAAGTTTTTACGTCATAAAGACGTATGAATCCCAGATCGAGGCTACTGAAATATCTGAGTCCGCACTGAAAAAGCAGACGATATTTACTTTCATCAAGTTTTTTTTCCTCTTCCGCTTTTTTTGTTTTATTTTCATATTATGCCATTTATCTTGTTATTTTTATTTTTATTTATTTATTTTATTTATCTATTTATTTATTTTTTTGTCTTTTCTTTATTCAGTTTTCTTTGTTTATTTGTTTAAATCGTTACTTTTTTGCTTCTTCTTTTTGCCTTCTCGCGTGCGGGGGAGAGCATTGGCTATATCATAGATAAGCGTCTGCCAAATAATACGGCGTTCATTTCTAACAAACCGAACGGACATTCCAGCCAAAATAAGTAAGACGTATCAGTGCCTCGCTCCAGTTATTCAATATTCAACTGGGTTTCTTTGTATAAACACGACTTATCTCCCTTTCCGATCTTCTCATGTCGTAATGTTTACACAGAGATTTCTAAAAATAAAAAATAAATAAATATAATAATACAGCGGTGGCCATTTTGTAAATAGATAAAAAATAAATAAATTTAAAAAAAAAACGAAAAAAAAGAAAAACGAAAAGTATTTCGCCGACGCAGGAATTTCTGTCTTATCAAAAGAAGTACTGTTTTTTTGTTTGTTTGTTTTTGTATATGTGTGTGTGTGTGTGTGTGTGTGTGTGTGTGTGTGTGTGTGTGTGTGTGTGTGTGTGTGTGTGTGTGTATTCTCCTTTTGTTGTTTTTGTTCTCATAATTTCAGACCGAATTTTTCAAACCAGTTTATTTTTGTTTTCATCAATTTTCGGCATCGGAATTTCCTTGTCCCGTAAAAAATTCTCGTATTAGATTTCGAGAACAACATTTCCTATCTAACGAAAAATAGAACCTCTCTCTCTCTCTCTCTCTCTCTCTCTCTCTCTCTCTCTCTCTCTCTCTCTCTCTCTCTCCTACACTACTACTACTACTACTACAACATTGAGTTGGTGCCTCTCGGCTAATTAAATTATAGGGAGCCCCTTCAGGTGCAAGCAACCTTCAACTCGCCCACATTTACATAGCTTAAACTCAACTTATGACAAATTCTTAGAATAAATTAAAATACACAGACAAGCTTGATGACAAATGTGCTTATGCTTCCTTCGCGAACGGCCAGCACTAGATGCCGTACAATTTTTTTTTTTTTCTTTTTTTTTTTTCAAATACAAGACGCCATTTAAGTAATACGGGTTAAATCATAATTGGCAGAAATTCAAAGTAGACTCGAGACATGTTTTTACACTTTTACTTTACTCTGAATCAAGGGAGATAATTACATTAAGATTTGTATTAACAAAGGGAAATAATTTTGCTATTATAATTTATATTGTTTAGAACAACTATTTTTTTTTCTCGGATGAAGGGAGATAACTATCATTTTTTATCTTAATCAAATTTAAGCTATAATAGAACTGTATCAGTTGTCCAACGGATCTATTTTGTTTATATGTACGCGCAATATCTTGCATTATGTTGAGTTGTAGTTCGCCCGGCGTAAATAGGCGTATTAATACATAGTCGATTAATACATTACTGCGCATGCCCACTACTAAATTCCGATCTGCTATTTTCCCGGGCAAATACAATTCAGTCCGAGTTGGGGCTTCAACAAAGATAGACTGATATTCTCTCTGTCCCCTGGTTGTCAGCCCATTGATGAGTAGAGAAAATAAATTCAAGACAAGCTGGAGTTATGTTACCTTTGTGTTTGTCGACCTAGTAACTCAACCCACATGTTTAAGTTCCGGTATTCTTGAGATAAATAAATGTATGATTGTAGAGAAAACGTTAAATAAATGCATTATTGTAGAGAAAACGTTAAATAAATGTATTATTGAAGAGAAAACGTTAAATAAATGTATTATTGTAGAGAAAACGTTAAATATGTGTAACATTGTAGAGAAAACGTTAAATATGTGTAACATTGTAGAGAAAACGTTAAATAAATGTATTATTGTAGAAAAAACGTAAAATAAGTGTATTATTGTAGAGAAAACCTTAAATAAATGTATTATTGTAGAGAAAACGTTAAATAAATGTTTTATTGTAGAGAAACCGTTAAAAAAATGTATTATTTTAGAGAAAACGTTAAATAAATGTATTATTGTAGAAAACACGTTAACAAATGCATTATTGTAGAGACAAAGTTGAATAAGTGTATTATTGTAGAGAAAACGTTAAATAAATGTATTATTGTAGAGAAAACGTTAAATAAAATGTATTATTGTAGAGAAAAAGTTAAAAGGGATCTTTAAGTCCTCGGATTCTATGAAAAGAGCTACCCAGATTGAGAGGCGGAAGTGACACCATCTGATAAAATCACGCGAAACTACGTGTAAACGATAAGTTTTTACGTCATAAAGACGTATGAATCCCAGATCGAGGCTAACGTTAAATGAATATATCATTGTAGAGAAAACGTTAAATAAGTAAATTATTGTAGAGAAAACGTAAAATGAGTCAATTATTGTAGAGAAAACGTTAAATAAGTCAATTATTTTAGCGAAAACATTAAATAAGTGTATTGTTGTAGAGAAAACGTCAAATAAATGTGCTATTGTAGAAAAAAAGTTAAACAAATATATTGTTGTAAAGATAACGTAGAATAAGTGTATTATTGTAGAGAAAACGTTAAATATATGCCTTGTTTTAGAGAAAGTGTTAAATAAATGTATTATTGTAGGGAAAGCGTTAAATATTTTTTCAGGTCACTTTCAATTCTCCTTCTCTTTAGCTCCTACTATCTTACCATCCAAGACAGCTTATGCCTGCAAAATGTCTCTGACATCCGTTATGTTCTCCAGTGATACCTCATTCATACCCTGTTCACTTTATTTGTTGCATTCCTTGAATTTTTCTGGTCAACACGCTTGCAATTAAAAATCTTTCCTTTTTCATTACTTGTCATTAACTATTTCAATCTATTCAGCAAATTTAATTCATTTTCTGTCATTTCCTCGCTAGAAATCTACCTATTATTACGTAAGCTATCCCCCCTTCTTTTGAACTATATCATTATCTATCATTCTCGTAGTATCACTTCTACTTTCTTCTCCTATCTCTTGGTCCATTTAAGACACTTTTGGAAGTATTTAACGGAATCAGATGCGAGCAAGATTTCAGCTGAGTCAATGCCACCGACTGATTCAGTGTGCGATTGGCTGTTTACTATCCTCCTCTTGATCGATTCTATTTCAACTGGCGGAAGCCATCTTTTTCTTAAGTATTATTCTCATCTGATTCATCAACTTTTTTTCCGTCATTTCAAACATGCCTCCTTATTTCCAGTACCTTTATGTCACCTTTCCAATTCCTCTTGTATGAGCATCCAATTCCGTTCCCAGTTTACATTCCAATGCAAACTTGTGTTCTTCCTTGTTCCACTTTTTTTTTACATCAAGAGATCTCTTCGCCGATTTCCTAATAGTGTAATAATTGATTTTCTTTGATTGGGGCAAACTCGATACTTCAAAGACAGAATTGCTGTCCGTTTGAACTTTCTAGTCCAAAGGGCTTGGACTCCTGCACTAAATTAATTGACACAATTCATTTGTATTTGTATTCATCATAAGAATGAGTTGTATTTGCAGAGGTTTCATTCCCCGGTATTTTTATCGAGACACAACATTTCTAGGTGAGTGCCAATCAAGTCTAAGGGGCACTTCATCTGTCTGTAGAATTTAGTTAGCCTAACTGAACGTCAAACTGGTATTTGTGTCTTATGTTTGCAAACCAATCAGTATTTTCTATCGAGACATAAGCTCTAGTAAGACTGTCGGCTAAGAATCAGAGCTCTTTCTACCCACAATGCAAAGCTATACCTTTGCTTCGGTATTATTAGTTATCATTACTATTATGACTATTACGACCACCACTACCATCATCACTATTACAAATACTATTATTATTATTATTATTATTATTATTATTATTATTATTATTATTATTATTATTATTATTATTATTATTATTATTATTATACGTGTAGCAAAAAGACCTCGGTTACGATCTTTTGTGGAAAGATCAAATAGCAACTAAATTTAAAACGCCAGGTCTCCTCGATGATCACGACGACGATGATGATGATCTACACAGCCAAAAAGATTTATACATAAACAAATAAAAAAAAACAATCTAACAAACACTTTACGCTTAGCGAGTTGTCCCAGTTGCGATCTTTCGCGTAAATTTCAAATAGAAAAACCGTTATAAACGCTAGTTCTCCTCGATGATCACGACAATGATGATGATGTTCACAGTCAAATAGTTGTATACATAAATAAATAAAAACAAATTCAACAAATACTTTACGTTTACCGAGGAGTCCTCAGTTGCAGTCTTGTGTGCAAATTTAAAATAGAAAAACCGTTCCAAACGCTTATCTTCTTCGATGATTATGACGATGATGATGTTCTCAGTGAAACAGATTCATACATAAATAAAAAAAAAATCCAACAGATACGATACATTTAGAGGGGGAATCTCTTGTTGCGGTCTTTGGTGTAACGTTTAAATAGAAAAACCGTTCCAAACTCATTATTATTATTATTATTATTATTAGTAGTAGTAGTAGTAGTAGTAGTAGTAGTAGTAGTAGTAGTAGTAGTAGTAGTAGTAGTAGTAGTAGTAGTAGTGGTAGTAGTAGTAGTAGTAGTAGTAGTAGTATCTATATATTAATACGCTAATTCGCTTCGACCGTTATCATCCTGACATTCCTTTAAAAAGAAAATCGAATATTCTAAATGGCTAATAAACACTTGATTTATTAAAACAAAAAAAATGTGTCGCTGTTTAACCCCTAGACAAATTCTGATTGGATGAGGAAACCCCTAGCCACATCCTGATTGGATAAAAGGATTGTATTGCTTAAAAACTGAAAGAAAACATGGCGGTTTTAACTTTCTGTTCAAATGTATTCATCTCCTGATTTTTATGTATGCATTAACGTTTGTTCATAAAAACTCATTTTTTTTAACTAAAACTGTTTATAGGAGAATTCTATTGTGTAAATTTTAAGTGAACGTAATAAATTCTATTTAACAATTAAAATTATTATTAACCTTAATAACGGACTCGTAATAAATATTTTTATTTTCAATGTTTTTTTTTAGTTTAACCTATTTTAAACTGATATAGATTATTACTCAGTAAATAAAATTAAATTAAAACAAAAAATAATTTGGATGTTTGTGCATCTATGTTACTGCGCTATTTTTATAGTATTTACAAGTTAAATTTAATATTTACGATATTTTTTTATTAAATTGTTACGTGAAAGAACAAAATTCTTACAAACCACGCTCCCATCGCCAAGTTTAAAAGTCTTTCTAAAAAAATGTTATTATTTCAGTATCTTAACATAAATACATAAGTACCATCATGTTTTTATTTCGAATTATTTACTCAAAAATTCCAATGAAAGGGTCCAAATTTTATTGAATTCTTTTTTAAATTCCTAGTAATTGACATCGCTTTTTATTTTTATTTTTACCTATTTCGTAGTGACATGAATGACGTCACAGTAAAAATAATTCAATTAAAACAAAAGTCTTTTTCTTATTTTGAATTATCGCAAACATTAATTAATGAGAAACGAATTACCCCCTTTATAATCACCCTTTATTAGTTAATGATCATTAAAACCATTCCCTTTCCAAAAAATTTTATAATCTTTCAACATAGCATATAAGTAGGTAATAACCTACTTATATGCTATGTTGAAATTAGTACAAATTCCGACGCATTTCAGGTGAAAACATTATTACCTCCCTATATGTCATGTTGAAATTAGTAAAAATTCTAACGCATTTCAAATGAAACAATTACTATCTACTAAAGTGTCATGTCAAAATAAGTAATACTGCAGGGTTTCCTAAAAGAAGCTGATGGATTTGAAATTTAAATTCAACTGAAAGTACCACTCTATGATAAATATCAACTCCTTGATGGTGTAACGACTCATGGTGATTTTAGTAGAGTTAATCTAGACGCTCTGACATCTTTTTTCGCTAGTTTGATGATTGATGCTTCTATTGTTCTATCTTACATTTGATCAATTCGGCTTCTTTTGGTACACTCTATATATAGTGCTTTGCATTTTTTGTTACCGCGCTATTTTTAAATAGTTTTTTTTTTCACGTTAAGTTCAAGTTTCACGATATTTTTTTTTTTCTTGTATGAATTGTTTGGTCGAAGCACAGAATATTTACAAAACATTTTCTCTTCTCCGTGCTAAAATGGCTTTAAAAATAATAACGTTATCATTTCAGCACGATAATAGTGCATAAATACCTTTTGTTGATTAGGGGTCTTTTAAATCTTCGCTTTTCAGATTTGTAGTGTAAACATTCATTTTTTTTTTCTTTTACCTGCTTACTAAAGTTAAAAAAAATAAATTTAAAAAAACGGGGATTTTAAAACTGATTGTTTTTAGGGCGGGAAGCAGATAATTAGACTCTAAAAATTAGATAAACCCATAAAAAGCTTTTATGATAAATATAAAATAAAAATAAAAATCATTATTTGTTTATGACGTTTCTGAATTGTTTTAGGGCCTCTATCCAGTCATGGCGGACGGAACAAGGACACGCTACCCCGTGAAGTAAATGAAGGGTTCCGCTCGAAATTCCGTCCAAATTCCCGAGTTCGACTGAAACATTAACGAGTTCGACAAGATATACCTAAAGAAGATCTGAGGTTTCATCTACCGAAACGTTGTGAAAATGATACTCAAGATGAGAACAGTAGTCCGATGAATAATAATACAAATTATGTGTTTATTGTGTGACCTAGTTCGAACTGATATAAATTATTTCACAGTAAATAAAATTAAATTAAAACAAAAAATAATTTGAATGTTTCTGCATCTATGTTACTGCAGCATTTTTATAATATTTACAAGTTAAATTTAATTTTTACGATATTTTTGTTTATTAAATTGTTAGGTGAAAGTACAAAATAATTGCAAAACACCCCATGTTAAGAATGGCTTTCTAAATAACGTTATCATTTCAGTGCGGTAACATACATGCATAAGTCATCATTTTTTTTATTTCGAATTATTTACTAAAGAAGAGACCCTATAAAAAGGTCCAAATTTGATGGAATATTTTTTAATTCGTAGTGATGGGCTTGCTTTTTTAATTTTTTTAACTATTTCGTAGTAATATGAATTATTGCGCAGTAAGAATAATTAAATTAACACATAAATCTTATTTCAAATTATTTAATCAAGTAAAAGTTCCATTTTTACTTGATTACTAAATAATAATAAAAAAGGGTAATTTTACAACTGACTTTTTGGTGGGAAGAGGAAGCAGATTAGACCAAAAAAAATTAGATAAATCCATAAAAAGCTTATATGATTAAAAAAAAAAATTCATCTGTAAATTAATACGCTTGTCGGTACGTACGGTGTTACAAAAAAAAAACATCATCATCATCGCAAACATTAATTAATGAGAAGCGAATTACCTCCCTTTATAGTCACTCTTTTTTTTTTTTAGTTAATAATCATTAAAACCATTCCCTTTCCAAAAATGTTTATAACCATTATTACCTACTTATGTGCTATGCTGAAATTAGTACAAATTTCAACGCATTTAAAATGAAAACATTTAAAGTGAAAAAATGTAGGTACATATATGTCATGTTGAAATTAGTAAAAATTCTAACGCATTTCAAATTAAAAAATTATTACCTACTAAAGTGTCATGTCGAAATAAGTAATAACATATAGTGCTTTTGTTGATGCTAATGCATTTTTGTTACGGCGCTAATAGTTTTTTTGTTTCACGTTAAGTTCAAGTTTCACGATATCTTCTTTATTTTTTCTTTTTGTATAAATTGTTTGGTCGAAGCACAGAATAGTTACAAAACACTTTCCTCTCCCCCATGTTAAGAATGGCTTTAAAAATAATAACGTTATCATTTCAGCACGTTAACAAAAGTGCATAAGTATTTATGCTGATTAGGGGTCTTTTTAATCTCAGCATTTCAGCTGAAAAAATTATTACTTACTTATATGCCATGTTAAAATTAATACAGATTCCAACGCATTTCAGGTCAAAACATTATTATCTACTTAAGTGCTATGTCGAAATATTTACAATCATAGGATGCGTTTGTTGATTAGGGATCTTTAAAACCTACACATTTCAGGTGAAAACATTATTACCTACTTACATATCATGTTGAAATTAGTACAAATTTAAAGAAATTTCAGGAGGAAACATTATTACCTACTTAAGTGGCATGTCGAAATAAGAAAAATCATATGGTGCTTTTGTTGATTGGGGCTCTTTTAAACCTACGCATTTCAGGTGAAAACATTATTACCTACTTACATGTAATGTTGAATAAAAGTAAAATAAAGAAGGAGCTTTTCTTGATTAGGGTTCTTTTAAACCTGCGCATTTCAGAGGAAAACATTATTATCTACTTAAATGTCATGTCAAAATAAGTTAAATGAAGGGGTGCATTTGTTGATCAAGGATCTTTTAAACTTACGCATTTCAGGTGAAAACATTATTACCTACTTATATGTCATGATAAAGTTTTACGAAGCAATTAGTGCAAAGTATTTTTCTGTAAATACGAAAAACCAGACATATTCTTTATATACCCGTGTAATCCAAGATTTTCTAAAATAATAAAACAAATTGGAGACATCAGAACTTACATGAAATCGACCTGACTTATTATTACGTGTATATCATCCACGTCTAGCCGAACTTTCGAAATACATTAAAGACAGACATATACGGGGAATTCTATTTGCAAATGTTCATGTTATTGAATTTCAAAAAAGAGGGCTACCACACTGCCACACGAGGATAATGTTGCGAGATCTGGATGAGATCAGAACAGTTCATCAAATTGAGGCAATTGTCAGCAGAGTCATCAGGGCCTGGAGATCCAGAGATTCGTGATTTAGTTAAGTCTTTAATGGTACATAATCTAACCTTAATGTAATTGTTTTTTTATGTTATAAGGTGTTTCCTACCCGTGTTATCGGGATTCATCAGACTACTGTTCTCATCTTGAGTGTGATTTTCACAACATTTCGGTCGATATAATCTCCGACCTTCTTCAGGTGTATACAAATGACCAATCCACATCTCAAAAATTCGGAAACGTCATGTTTATTACTGATGTGTGTGTGTGTGTGTGTGTGTGTGTGTGTTTGTGTGTGTGTGTGTGTGTGTGTGTGTGTGTGTGTGTGTGTGTGTGTGTGTGTGTGTGTGTGTGTGTGTGTGTTTACATTTTTCAACTACCGTGGAATTTTCGGTGGTTCTGCAAATTATTATTATCATTATTATTATTATCATTATTATCATTATTATCATTATTATTATTATTATTATTATCATTATCATTATCATTATCATTATCATTATTATTATTGACGACTCACATGAAGCTTTCACAAAAGTCAACAAACGATCTGATTGGAAACCTGTGGTGTTCTCTGTAGGCTGAGTGACAACAAGTCACCCCAGATTTCCATTACTCTCCGCCTCTTTCGATAGTATTCGCAAATAGATTTGCATTATTGCAACAGCTGGTTGCCATTGATTTCTCGTTGACAGCGGCTATTGGTCTTCACTGGAATTTGAGTGGCAATAAGCTTCCCCAAGGTCCCAGTTCTCTTCGCACTTATCCAGCGTAAGACTGGTTAGTGCTCTCTCAGTCTTTCCTCCCTCCTTGACTCTACTTGGCTGTTTGGTCTCACTCTTTTTTTTTGGGGGGGGGGGTAGTTTATCTGTGGGGAGGGGTAGTTTATCTATGGGGGGGAGGTAGTTTATCTGTGGGGGGGAAGTAGTTTATCTGGGGGGGGAGGTAGTTTATCTGTGGGGGGGAGGTAGTTTATCTGTGGGGGGTAGTTTATCTGTGGGGAGGTAGTTTATCTGTGGGGAGGTAGTTTATCTGTGGGGGGAAGTAGTTTATCTGTGGGGGGGGAGGTAGTTTATCTGTAGGGGGGGTAGTTTATCTGTGGGGGGGAGGTAGTTTATCTGTGGGGGGTAGTTTATCTGGCCCGTGCTTGTTACTCATGTCTCCACATTCAAGGGTTTTCCTTAATATTTCAGCTTTTTTCATTATTGTTGCTCGTATTTTTCAAGTCATTCCTTTGATTCCAAGTTTTCCCATTCTTTTTTTAGTTTTTCAGGATTATTCCTAGTGCTCCTACTATTATAGGTATTATTTTGATTTTATTCATCTTCTATATCCCGTTCATCTCTCTGGCTAAGTCTGTGTATTTGCTCCGTTTCCCCTTTTCGCCCTATGGTCAGCTGGAACAGTAAAGTCTGCGATTTAACAGGACTTTTTTTTTCTTGTTAATTATTACGACATCCGGTTCTTGCTTGGATGGGTTTATCAGTTCGTATGTCCATGTCCCATAGGATTTTGTGATTCTCGTTTTCAAGCATTGTTGTCGGCTTGTGTTTGTACCACTTGTCTG
>NC_136488.1:126290473-126300473 GCF_053919585.1 Euprymna scolopes
TCATATATATATATATATATATATATATATATATATATATATATATATATATATAGTCTTATTTGTAGTATTCCGAATTTTACTGGGTTTATATAATTCAATAATCGTTAATATACCAATAAATTTTAAGCCAAAAAGAGATGACTTAAACTGTAAGCTACAAAATTATCATATTTCATAATTGAGCATTCATATATTGTTTTAACAGAAACCAAGACTTCAAAGAATGGGTTGATAACAACAAATAGTGTATTTCATCGTTAGTTACATTTGTTTCAAGACTATTCGGACAAATCAAAAAAAAAAACGATATATATATATATATATATATATATATATATATATATATATATATATATATATAGCTACTTCATTTACTCACATAAAATTAATATACGAAAGTATAAATTTATGCGTAAACATTAAGTATTTACTTCAAAAGTGCTCAATACGTAGGTAGAGCTAGTTAGTAAGTTATAAAATATACATGGCGATTAAGCTACACTGAATATCCCGCGTTTCATCCACTTTAGGAACAAGTCAACCAGCCTTTGTGCGGTAAGTGCATGTTCATTGGCTGATAGGAAGGGCGCGGCGGATACTAGAAAGCTGATTAGCTAACTAAAATCTTAATAGTATATAAAAACGACAGACAACCAGAAAATTCGCGCATAAGCCTGAAGAGTCCTAGAGTGGATGAAATGCGGAATATTCAGTGTAGCTTAATCGACATATATATTTTATCACTTACTTACTATATATATATATATATATATATATATATATATATATATATATATATATATATATATATATATAGTAAGTAAGTGATAAAATATATATGTCGATTAAGCTACACTATATGTATATATACACACACATATATATATACATATATGTGTGTGTGTGTGTGTGTGTGTGTGTGTGTGTGTGTGTGTGTGTGTGTGTGTGTGTGTGTGTGTGTGTTGCTTTGTTTTTTGGGGGGTTTTTATTTGTCCGAATAGTCTGGAAACAATTGTAACTACCGATGAAATACACTATGTAGGTATTTAATAATTATTATAGTAAATAATTATATATATATATATATATATATATATATATATATATATATATATATATATATATATATATATATATATATATAATCCCGAAAGGATGAAACACTAGTGTCTGTAGGTATTTAATTATTATAGTAAAAAAATAATTATGACAGCTCCTTTAAGAAATACGTTTCTTATAGTTGAGCACTTTCTGTTGAATAAAAGTCGGTCAATTTAGCTCTTATGCGTAGATCGTCGTATAACGACTTGGTCACTGTCTGTCTGACGTAATGAACATTTAAATTAAAATGTTTAAAATTCAACGCTATTTCACACGATTAATGGTAGCCGAATGGATACGGTCTCCGCTAATCGAGCCAGAGATGTCTCGTGTCGCGGGGTTCGAATCGTTCGACTGGTAGTAATTGTGACACCCTGCACTGAAGAATCCCGAAAGGATGAAACACTAGTGTCTGTAGGTATTTAATTATTATAGTAAAAAAATAATTATATATATATATATATATATATATATATATATATATATTGTCTCTCTATAATAATAAATACGTAATCTTCATAAATTAAAATATCGTATTTAACCGTATCTTACGACTGGGCAATGCCGCGCAGCTTGTTGGTATATATATATATATATATATATTAAAATAAATTATATTAAATAAAAAAATTAAAATAAATATCGTATTTTATATATATATACATATATATATATATATATATATATATATATATATATATATATATATATATATATATATATAAAAAATACGATATTTATTTTAATTCATGCAGATTACGTATTATTTATATATATATATATATATATATATATATATATAAACTTTATGGAATGTTGTGAAAATCCCATTTCTTCCTAAACGCAGAAGACAACAAAAACGTAAAAGGACTTTGGGTTTCAAAACAACAAAATTCCAATCAACAACGAAATCGAGTCTTTTGAAAGAGTTCAGAAAGAAAAATAATCAGAAAACAAAAGACAAAATAATGAGATAAATCAACACAGAACTCTAGCATAATATACATTCTCGGGGATCAAGTAATACATATATACGCAAGAGACTCAAATAGCAACACAAACACAATCGTCAAATCATGCAAACGCCAAAGGTAAACTCTTATGCCAGGGAAATAGCAACAGAATTAAATTTAGAACATCAAGTAAACCGCATACCATAAAATATAAAATATCAGTAAGAAAGAAAAACGGTTTGTCGAATTATAAGCTCCACACACAAAATCTAATTAGAAAATTCAGAAAAACTAGAATACAACATAGTTATCAAAAAAAAAATTATGACTCAACCAATAGAAGATCGCCAAGACGATTATCAGCTAGTTTTAAATATCAAACACAAAAACCGTTTTTACCCGATTACATATTACATTTCTTCATTATTTATATAGAGTATTTCGAGTTTTATAATTCATATTGAATATTATACTTCTTTGTTATTCATATAAAATATTAAATTTTTATTATTTATTAAAGGCATTACATTTATCTATTATAAAAAAAGTATTACATATTTTATTATTCATATAGAATATTATATTTCTTTATTATTCAAAGAAAATAGTACATTACTTTATTATTTATATGAAATAAAATATTTTTATTATTTATGTAAAAAATTATATTTCTTTATTATTTATATTACAATATTACATTACTCTATTATTTATACAAAATGGTATAATTCTTTAATATATATATATATATATATATATATATATATATTATTATTATTACTTATATATACATATTATTATTATCATTAATATTATTACTTATGTATACATATTATTATTATTATTATTATTATCATTATTATTATTATTACTTTCTAAGTTACATAAAGTACTATATTTCTTTATCATTCATAATAAATATAACATTTAAATATTATTAATATAAAATTTTGTATTTCTTTATTATTTATACAAGTTTATATATTTTTATAATTTATATATGGTATTATATTTCTTTATTATAATTAATTCTATTATTTCTATAATTTATTGCATTTCTTTTTTATAAAAATATATTAATTTTCTATTTATATAAAGTTGTACATTACTTTATTACTTATACAAAATATTATAATTCTTTAATATTTCTATAAATTCTAAAATTTCTTTACATAAAATACTACATTTCATTATCATTCATATAAAATATTACATTTATATGTTGTTCATATTCATATAAAATGTTACATTTCTTTAATATTTATATAAAATATCATATTTCTATATCATTTATATGAACTATTATATGCATTTAGTGTTTATATAAATTACGACAATTCTGTATCATTTATATGAAATATTATATTTCTTAATTGTTTATACAAATTATTATGTTTCTTTATGATTTATATAAATTATTACTTTTCTTTATTATTTATATAAAATAATACATTTCTTTATTATTTATATAATATATTACTTTTCGTTATTTTATAGAAAATATTATATTTTTTATCTAAAATATTACTTTTTTATTTTTTATTAATAAAGTATTACATTATTTATTATTTATTTTAAAAAAATATTTCTGTGTTATTTATATTAAATATTATACTTTTTATTATTTATCTAAAATATTACTTTTTTATTTTTTATTAATAAAGGAAATATTACATTTCTTTATTATCTATATAAAGTATTGCATTATTAATTATTTATTTAAAAAAATTATTTCTGTGTTACTTATATTAAATATTATACTTTTTTATTATTTATATAAAATGTTACAGGTCTTTAATATGTATTTAAAATACTTTATTTCTTTATCATTTATATAAACCATTACATATTTTATTATTCATATAAAATATAACATTTTATATTATTTATATAAAATATTACGTGTTTTGTTTATTTATATAAAATATTACATTTCTTTATTACTGGTTACAAGTTATTTTTATTATTTATATAAAATATTACACAAGTTTTTTTTATTATTTTTATAAAATATTACAGGTTTTTATTATTTATATAAAATATTATATCTTTTATTATTATATAAAATATATTTCTTTATTATTTATATAAAATATTATATTTCTTTATTCTTTATATAAATTTTTACGGTTCTTTATTATTTATATAAAGTATTACATTTTCCATTATTACTATAAAGTAGTATATTTTTTTTTATAAATTATTGCATTTCTTTATTATATATATATATATATATATATATATATATATAATATTAAATTTCTATATTAATTTATAAAGTATTATATTTCTGTATTATTTATATAAATTTTTACAGTTCTTTACTATTTATATAAAGTATTACATTTTTCATTATTCATAGAAAGTATTATATTTCTTTTTATAACTTATTGCATTTCTTTATTATATATATATATATATATATATATATATATATATATATATATATAAAATATTACATTTCTATATTATTTTTATATAAAATATTACATTTCCTTATTAGTTATATAAAGTACTACTCTTTTTATCATTTTTGTAAATTATTACATTTCTTTTATTATTTTTATAAAATATTACATTCTTTATTATTAATATAAATATTATCTTCTATATTATTTATTGAAGGTGTTACATTTCTTTATCATTCATATAAAATATTATATTTGGTTGTCATTTATATAAAGTATTACATATTTTAATGTTCAGATGAAATGTGACATTTTTAATATAAATCTTACACGTTTTTATAAATTATATAAAATATTTTATTTCTTTATTATTCACATAAAATATTACATTTTTTATTATTTATATATAATATTACTTATTTTATTATTCATATAAAATATTTAATCACGTTGACACACCGGTTTTCGTCTGATGACCTAAGTTAAGCAACGTTGAGCCTGCCCAGTACCAGATGGGTGATTATTTGGGAAGGCTGGGCGCTGTATGTGCTTTCCGCTTATCTCGGCATGTTTCCAGTCGTTCTGAACCTCCACTTGCCACTGGCATTCAACACTGTCAACTCATGAGACGTATGGTAAGAGATTGCGCAACTCTTGCTATAAACATTTCACACGCAGATATCCTTACAGTGGGTATCCATAGTCTGTCAAGACTGAAGGAAACCATAATATAAGATAGTACGTGTTTTTTATTATTTATATAGAATATTATATTTCTTTATTATTTATATGAATATTACATGTTTTTATTATTCATATAAAATATTTAATATTGCTATTATTTATTTTAAATATTGCATTTTTTATTATTTAGTTTTACATTTTTCTATTATATATATAAGATTACAATTCGTTTATAATTCATATTAACTATTACATGTTTTTATTATTTAAATAAAATATTACATTTTTATTATTTATATAAAATATTACGTTTCCTTATTTATATAAAATATTACATTTACTTTTATTTATTTCTTTTATATATAAAATATTACATTTCTTTATTATTTATATAAAATATTACATGTTATTGTTTATATAAAATGTTATATTTCTTTATTATTTATATAAAGTATTAAATTTCTTTATTATTTATCTAAATTATTACATTTCTTTATTATTTATATAACATATTACAAGTTTTTTATTTATATAAAATATTACATTTTTTATTAATTATATGAAATATGAAATATTTTTATCTATATAAAATATATCGTGTTTTTATTATTTATATAAAATATTACATTTTTTTATTATTCATATAAGATATTTATATTTTTTATTATTCCTGTAAAATATTATGTTTTTATTATTTATATAGAATATCAAATTTTTACTATTTATATAAAATATTACATTTTTTTATTATTCATATAAGATATTTATATTTTTTATTATTCCTGTAAAATATTATGTTTTTATTATTTATATAGAATATCAAATTTTTACTATTTATATAAAATATTACATTTTTTTATTATTCATATAAGATATTTATATTTTTTATTATTCCTGTAAAATATTATGTTTTTATTATTTTTATAGAATATCAAATTTTTACTATTTATATAAAATATTACATTTTTTTATTATTCATATAAGATATTTATATTTTTTATTATTCTGTAAAATATTATGTTTTTATTATTTATATAGAATATCAAATTTTTACTATTTATATAAAATATTACATTTTTTTATTATATAAAATATTACGTTTTTATTATTTATATGGAATATTATATTTTTTATTGATTATATAGAATATTACATTGTTTTATTATTTATATAAAGTATTATTTTTTATAATTGATATCATATATTATAATTCATTTATTATTTATACGAAATATTAGATATTTTATTATTCATTTCAAGTATTACCTTTCTTCTAGTGTTTTTTGTATAGAAACAATTATTACCTCCCAAAAAAGATCTCTCATCTTTTACTTTAAAAAGATGTATGACGAAAATTTTATTTACATACTTCACACCATGTCAAGATCTATATAGTCAACTTGTGTAGATGTACGGCTTCTGAAACAGAAAAAAAAATCGCCTTTTGATGAGGCAAAATTAAATAAACAGTTGGGAAATCCGAAGGATAACGAAAAAGTATAAAAATCAAGTAAAACTCACGAAACAACATTTAGAGCAAAAAAAAATAAATAAAATTACCGTATTCGTATTATTTGGATTCATCGAACTACTGCTCTCATCTTGAGTGTGATTTTCGCAACGTTTCGGTCGATGTAACCTCCTACCTTCTTCAGGCGTATCTTGTCGAATTCGGGATTGTCCGCTAGGACCCGTGGCGCAGTGGTTAAAGTACTTGGAAAATCAATTATATAAATAATAAATAATAAAGAAGGTTGTTTACATGGATGAGAATATTGTAAAAACAAGTGAAGCATGCATGGTCCCCCGTGAGTGCACAGTGAACGAGACATATAAAAATGAATAAGTTCAGCATTTGCCCTCTCCCGTTTAGCCCCAAAAGTCCCCAGGGGGCGTCAAATCCTGGTGAAAATGAACAAACGCTGCTGCTTTAGGCCTTAACATATGTAAATTTTAGTTCAGCACCATGCAAAACTGGTAAATAGACATACACAGAAAATTTGGGACAAATATGGAAAAATAGTCCCAAAAATGGAGTGTTTTTATTAGCCCTAAAAGAGCCCCCAGCGCACACCCAAGAGTTATCGTGAAGTATAGAAATCAATTACAATTTTTCAGAAAGTTTTATAAAAATCCAAGGCATCAATTTTTTTTTAATAAGCACAAAAGTGTCAATTTTAGCCATTTTAACCTGAAAGGAACCCTTATGGGAGCAACTGGAGCTTTCCCGAAAAATCCATTCTGTTACTTTTTTACTCATATCATGTTTAATGTTTGTGCAAATTTCACAAAATTCCAAGGCGTAGTTATTTAGAAAAGTGCAGACAGACGACGGACGAACGGATAAACAGACGAACGGACAAGGATGAATTTACAGGTTCGGCCTCCTTTTGTCGGGAACAAAAAAAAAACGAATAGTTAACAAATAACTGTTACCAAAGGGAATAAAAGAAAAAGTGTTACGCTAAACTCAAGGTAAATAAGAAAACAATTTGGTTTTTGACTGATTGAAAAGCTGGACATAAAAATAATTTAATTAAAACATGAAATAAAAACAAATATATAACTCCTTGTCAAAAGAAAGTCTTTTTTATATAAAAATAAACACACGGTGAGTTTTTGCGCTGTTTGTTTATTGTTTTTTTTTGGGGGGGGCTGAAAATGTTGTTTCGTTTTTTTTTGTTTTGTTTTTTTGTTTTGTTTTTTTTTTTTTTTTCTGTTAGAATGCAACTTCATTTAATTTTGACGCTGGGTCGTTTTCCTTGGACTTTTTTCGTTTCTCTCTTTTTTTTTTTAATTTTTCTTAAACTTTTTCTTCTAGGGGATGGGACATCCAATCAGATGTCTGACATTTACCCCTATTTTAGTGAGTCCAACCAAGAGATCTTTTCAGGATTCTAGCCGTTCCTTTCAGTGCAATCGTTTGTATTTCACTTGCACTTGGTTCACCGGGTATGCTTGCTATGTACTTTTTAAAGTTCTTTTTCATAAGCCCAGTTGCTCCTATGATGACTGGTATAATTGAAACGTCTTTTAATTTCCAATTTCGTTTCATATCATACATAAGTCCTTGATACTTTGTTATTTTTTCCCTCTCAGCTCTGTTAAGCCCTGTATCATTGGGTACACTGACCTTTTCGTCTGATTGCGTAACTCTATGTCGGGCAAAAGTAACTTTTTGTCTAATTCAAAAAGTGTACAAGTATTCAACTTTACAACTTTAAGAATAACGATACAGAGATTAGCAAAACCACAAATAAAAGATTAGGTTGGTGCAAAAACAATATCGTTTTCTCACATATTTTACTTTTATATATGAGTTTCGAATTAATTCATTGATATATAGTCATGTTATATGTCATTTTAAAGCGCGTTTTTCGCTCTATCAAATCGTTATTCGTTACCGTTCTCAATCTCTTCATTCATGTTTTGAATGTTTTGGTCTTCGTCAGGTGGTAACCACAACAGGATAGGAACTCTGAATCTCCTTACTGCATCCTCAGCAATTACTGCCATCCATAATTGTTGTCGTCTCACCACGTTTTGGCCAAGTAAGCCTCTGGCCGCCTTTGGGTAGGATTGAAACCGCTACCTTCAGACAATTCTCACCTGGAACCGTAGAGATTCAACGGATGGCAGTAATTGCTGAGAATGCAGTTAGGAGATTCGGAATTCCTATTCAGTCGCGATTACTACATGACGAAGGTCAGAGGAATAGTTGGCCGAAACGTCGTGAAATAAAGATGAGGATAATAGTCCGTGATAAATAAATTGATAAATAATACTCATCTCATTATTGAATTCCAACAAAAAAAAAAGTGAACTGTTTAGAAAAAAACATAATACTACTCGCATGCACATGTCTTAGTTTCTTTCTGGTTGTTCTTGTACTTCGGGGGTTTTTTTTTAACGAATTTAATGTTACGTCTAATACTTACATTATTTGTTTGTAATAAATATCAATTTTGCATTAAAAAAAAAACAGCTGGGAAACGCCGGGCGGCTTACTACAATATCTATAAAAGTGAGAATGTGTGTGTGTGTGTGTGTGTGTGTGTGTGTGTGTGTGTGTGTGTGCATTTCTCGACCTATATACTCAAGGAATTATAATCTACAGACTTGAAATTTGGTATATATGTATTCAGACATATGGAACAATTTTTAATCGGTTTTCATCTGAAAAAAATGGGACACTAAAGGGTCAAAATTAAAAAAAATTGGTACTTAGCGGGGTCGCCAGATTTTTATCTGTTTGTCAATTGTTTCACGAGGTTTGAGAACACTTTTTAAACATCTTGATAAGCTGGTCTTATGGTTATCGCACGTAACACTGTCTTAAGGTTTTAGTTTCGATCTCAGTTCGAGTATTTTTTTTACTTACAAGAATTGAACTGTTTAGAAAAAACATAATAATCGCATGGATATGTTTAAATTTCTTTCCGTTACTTTTCTTCTTCTTTTTTTAAAGGAATTTAAAATTAAGTTTAATACCGGGCAACGCCGGTTACATCTTCTAGTCTACATATGTATATATTTATAAAAGTTAGGATGTATGCGTGTGAGGACATTTCTCAACCTATATACTCAATGGATTTTTGATCTACAGACTTGAAAGTTGGTATATAGGGTATTCAGACATGTGGAAAACTTTTTCGGCCGTTTTCATCCGGAAAAAAACGAGGTTTTTTTTAGGGTTTTTTTTTTTTTTTGTTTTTTTTACTTACAAGAAGTGAACTGTTTGGAAAAAAAAAAACATAATAATGGCATGCAATTGTCTCAGTTTCTTTCCGTATTTTATTGCATTTTTTTTCTCTGGAACGTTACGTTTAATATCTATGGTATTTCTGTGTA
>NC_136488.1:126305473-126325473 GCF_053919585.1 Euprymna scolopes
GGGTGAAGTTGATGAGTCCCTGTTGACTAATACCAGCAACCATGTGAATATTTGGACCTTTCGAACCTGGAACATGTAGCACCACTCTCTGGCCCCTCGCGGATCGTCCAACGGTCCGAGTACAAAATAAGTTCACGTTTGACTCATCCAAATACACCACATGTTTACCAGCTCCCAATGCGGCCATAACCCTTTCTACATAGATACGACGTTTTACCTTATTCTCCGGAGTGTTGACATTCTCGGCTTGCTTGTGAACCCGTTTTACAGTGAAGAGTCTACCATCGAGATGGTTATTTATGGTAGTAACGCTGATTGGGGGGTTGATTCCATGCATCTCCGAAATCTTCAAGGCCAACTCCTTGAGAATGATGGTAGGATCTTCTCCGATTATATCAAGCATGTTGTTGACCATGTCCGGATTCACTTTCCCATGTCGCCTTCCACCCCGCGGCTTATCCTCCACGTCTTGCCCCTTGGCCTGTTTATTCACCCAGGCGTACGCGGTGTTCCTATTTATCCCACAGTTCTCTGCGACAGTTGTCCAGTCCCTGCTATTTCGAGCGGCTTCCAGAATCCAACGCTTAGGAGAATTTCGATTGCGTTTGTACTGACCACGTACTGTGCCTCTCTTGACTCCTCTACTTGATCGCACAACTACCGGAGATCCATTGTTATTTTCCATATTTTAAATTATTGTAATGTTAATTGTTAGAAACTTTTCTTTTTTTATTGTTGCGAGCAACTACAAGTAATAGTGGGTAATTTGCATAAGTGATGTTATGCAAATTACCTTACAAAGTTTGAGTATGAATAATTCTAACATAATGTCACGTGCTTTTAAATTGAACTTGGGTTTATTTAATTTGATGTTGTCTTTTTTTAATTTGAAGTTATGTTTTTTAATTTGAAGTTTAGTTTTTTTAATTTGAAGTTGTGTTTTTTAATTTGAAGTTGTGCTTTTTTAATTTGAGGTGTAAAAGGTGTAGATAAGTGGATATTCCTATAGTCCTTAATCCGCGGAGTTTCGAAGAAATACTTTCCTTCTCATCAGAGGGTAGGAATTAGCAAAATGCGGGATCGGATTTTGCATGCAAAAGTATTTGATGAAACAACGAGTAAGTCGAAGATCTTACTTAAAAACAAAAAAAAGTGAAGCAGAGGGAATATGGTGAAGAAAAAAGTGATTACACGTGAATGGATAGTCTGGTGGAAATCGAGTGATTTTACCGTCACTTGATAATTTATCTTCCACCAGACTAACTCCGCGGATTAAGGACTATAGGACTATCCACTTATCTAGTGTTTCCTTTTCAGATTAAATATATTTGTAACTCATTTCAAAGTGTTTTTTAACATATTTTATTAACTGTTTGCTCATGTATATATATATATATATATATATATATATATATATATATTACTTGCTCTTACGCTGCGCATCAAGTTCTATTTTTTTGTGATTTTGTGCGTATTGTAGTGTTGTGTTTGTATTCAGATAAATTCTTCCAGCATTTCATCCTTTTGAAAATCCAACCCAGAAGCGAGCAATTAGTAGAAGAGACAGTAGACAGAATTCTTTTAAGAAACAGTAATATTCACATCAAATGCTAATCCACAGTTTTGGAATTGGCGTAGTTACAGGCGTCTGTTGTGGTTGCCGCAGGCTGTTTTCGAATTATCTTTCTCTTTCACTAATACCATAGAGTAATCTATTAATCTTTATTTCATCTTCTTGGCTGTGGATTAAGTAGGCTAGACTATACTCTCAATCCTTGGTTGTGCAACTAGTCTAAGAGAACTAAAACACCGAAATAAAACCAGTATTTTTCTGCTTATCTCAGTAGTGTTTCCAGTCGTTATGGACTTCTTCCAACTGGACTCAAACGGCGCCGATTTAGGAAAGTTGCCACTTGGAGATTGCGCAACCCTAGCCTCACGATAGATTCCCCTGCGCACACTCTTATCTTTATAGATCGTATCTATTGTCGCTCGAAACTGTAAGAGGCTTAAGCCAGAGTATTTATTTATTTCCCCCCCCCACCCCACCGAGCAAATTAGGCACAAGGCCGATTTTTAATGTGGGGAGTGAAGGGGGGGAAGGGAAAAGGGGACCAGCTCCCGAGAGGTGGGAAATGGGAGCTGGATAGTGATTTGCCAGCTGGCCCTAGTAGGGTTGCCCCTACATGGACCAGAAGATTGCCACAAGGGCAATGGTCTTTGCTTGCAGCATCTGCCGGAACAGATACTACACTGTGATCGTCTTTGCTTGGCCCGAAGGCCACAAAGGTGCCCCCGCGAGGGGGCGGGCCAGGTATTTATTTGCTTCCCCACTGAGCAAATTAGGCACAAGGCCGTTTTTTAATGTGGAGAGAGAGGGAGGGGGGAGGGAAAGGGGGATCCTGCTCCAGAGAGGTGGGAAATGGAGCTGGATAGTAACTGTGGTCGTAGGGTGATCCCTACCTTGACCAAGTTCAGATATGTGGGGTTACCCCCACATATGGTCTTTGCTAGTCATAGCTGGTCTTTGCTTGCAGCATCTGCCGGAACAGATACTACAATTGATCTTGTCCCCCGTGCCGCCGAAGCGGGGGGGCAGTATGAGGCTTAAGCCAGAGTATAAATACTAAATATTATGCAGAAGTACTGCCCATTTTGGCATAATGGATAGAATGTTTGGTAATGGGCCGAGACACCAAAGTGCAATTTTTGTTCGAGTAATACCAAACATTCAAAAAATTGCATTTAATGCCTCTTTTTCTAAACACACAGCATTATAAGATGAGGACCAAGGTTAAGTGGAGTTATCATGTTAAAAGTGTGGACCTCTACCTATATCTCGATGAAGTAACCAATGAAAAAGCAGGCCTCGGGTTGCCTTCCACTATTGCTCAACCACGATACAAGTACTACAAAGGTGACCGAGTTAAAAATAAATAAAAATAAAAAATATCACCTTATTCACTACACCATAAGAGATTTCTTGGCCTTCGGGCCAAGATCATAGTGAAGTATATCGATCCCAAGCATCCTCGCCCGATTACCGTGTCCAATGTCGTTGACAACGTGAGGCCGCCGTGGGGCCGGGAAAGACAAATGGTCTACATTACGATCCTGGCCGTGGCGAGAATGGTGATTTGGACGTCGCGACTGCAAGGTGGCCGGGGGGGGTGTCTTTTTCTGATCAGGATCTGATCGCTTTCTTTAAACACCAACTACGGGTGAAAATCAGATGTGATAGAAAGAGGCTGCATCGCGCGGTATTTAATAGAAGATGGATACACGTAGCAAGTCTGTGTGTACGAAAAGGATCCAAATTTGAATACGTGTTCCCCGCTTAGGTGTGGAACGCGCAGTTCCGTCAAGTGTAACTTCTTAGCTAGCCGAGTGAGTGCTCCATTCCTCCGCGACTAGGAAGCCTTCAAGATCCCCACCTCCCTCCTAACTGCAATTTTTTCTTTTCACCCCTCTATCTAAATTTCATCCATTTTGGAGAGAAAAAAAAATCAATCACTAACACCCTCCCCCTCACCCATCAATTTTTCTTTTTTCCATTTCGTCCCATCTGGAGGGAATCCCCACTTAGAGACTGTCCCGCAGGTCCTCAGGTTTCTTTACAAACCGAGGTAAAACGGGCGGTCTATCAATTAGACGGGGTTGGTGGGGTCCTACTAACCACTTTTGTATTCCCCCCCCGCCCTCAACACAAATGAATTATTGTAACATTATTATCTTTTTTTTTTTTACACGTCAATAAAAAATGTTTTAAACAATTGGGTTCTAAGTAGGACGTCCCCCAGTACGAAAGGGGAAATGCGATATTATTGGGGAAGAAGATACTAGCTAAGAGAAACTTCGGTTTAGTTCTGGAGTGACAAGGATGACCAACGACCTCCAATCCCCCCACACACACTTTTGGCCTTGTGGCTAAGTTTTTTGTTCAGTTTGAACTTACATTATAATTTTAGCCTGAATAAAAGATTTAATATCTCAAAGTGTAGTATCTGTTCTGGTGCTACACTTCAATTTTTTGGTCTCGGTTAGTGGAAGAGAAATCCTTTGCAACTGAGACAAATTTTTTTTATTTTTTTGTTCCTTTTTTCCACATTAAAAACCGACGTTGGTGCCTAACTCTGCCCTCGTGGAGAGGCAAGTGAACAGGTACTCTAACAATTTTACACTGTTCGGTTTCGGGAGGGCGTGTTTTTAGGGACGGGGGGGGGGCAAAAAGAAACATAGCATACTTAAATTACTCACGCCAGCGGAGGATGTAGATTTGTAGTTAGCGTTATTTTTTGTTTGTTTTTTGTTTGTTTTTTGTTTGTTTTTGTTTGTTTTTTGTTTGTTTTTTGTCCCTCTATGAACAAAAGGTTTTGATAAAATGCTGTACTTATTAGTGATGGGACGATCCAACATGTTTCCCGATTCCGACACAATTACCGATCCCGTACTAAATGTCCGATTCCGATACAAGCACTGATTCCGCTTCTTTATAAATTTTTAAATATTTACCTATAAGGTTGTTATTTTTCAAGATTGCCGTAAAAACACGTTAAATGTGCGGTTATTTTCTCAAACGTAAAAATACATTTGTGGGGGATGATCTATCGATTTTAATTTTACTGGTAGTTTAAAATCAATAGATTTTCATTATTTTATCATTATTATGAGCAGAAGAATTTTTTTTTCTTTAAACAAAATCAAATAAAAAAAAAAGCCGATTAAAAGAATCGATTTTGGCATCGTAAAAAATAGACAAAAAACATTTCCGATTCCGATACTCCCAAAGGTTCGGATTTTTTCCGATTTCCGAGTCCGATTCCGATTATCGTCCCAACACTCGTATTTATTCATTTCTTTATCTTAACTTCAAAATTGCGTTAAACGTCTAATCTCCACCTCGCCCGTATTCGCCATTGATCAACGTCAAACATTTGACAATTTAATAACCTGCCATTTAAAATCATTCTCCCAATATATATGTGTGTGTGTGTGTGTGTGTGTGTGTGTGTGTGTCTATATATATATATATATATATATATATATATATATATATATATATATATATATATCCCTGATGCCACGGTCGACTTGTGTGATTTTACGCATGAGTACCGTTCTGAAAACCGGGTGGAGCAATGTAATGGAATGAAAACGAGCCTGTCAACATCTTCCGGTGACAATTCCACAAGATATTAACTCGGTGAGGCATGATTAAAATAAATATTTTAAAAAGAAAAAGAAAATGTTCGCTTCGTATTCATTTTTTCTCTGTTCGTTGTAACTTCTAATTCGGGAGAATAGAGAAAATAGAAAAGGCAACTCTTTTCTTTTTTTTTTTTTAATATTCAGTTAATGTACCAATATGAAATATATATTTCTGAATTTTTGAGATGAGGACTGATTATTCGTATTGTTTAGATTCTTTGGACTACTGTTCTCATCTTGAATGTTATTTCCGCAACGTTTCGGTCGATGTAATCTTCGGCCTTCTTATTGAACTTGGAGATGTTTCTGTCCGACACTGTACGGAATTTTGAATGGAACGCTTTATTTACGCTGCAGTAATTAGATAGCATGCTCTCGTTCCGTCAGCCATGACCGGGTAAAAGCACGGCCACCGAGAGTAAGAAGAAGGCCTGTTAACTGAAAAATGTCTGCAGACAATGTAGGTAAGATTTGGCAGACTGTCAGTACTATATGAGGGCCATTTGAAAAAGAGCAATAGAACATTTTTAAAAAGAAAAAAGAACACAGTTCGACTAATACTTAAACTGAACTTTATTCAATATAAAATATAAATATTATCTATGTAAAATTTAGTCATTTTATAGCAATATACAATTTAATACTGATAAAACTGAATTATGAATTTAGGGAACAAACAATTAAAGAAGCATTAAACAAATATTTTTTGGCCTTCGGAACAAGATCTGTGTATCTGTTTTGATGCTACACTTTACCTTTTCTGTCCTCAGTCGGTGGAGGAGAAATCTTTCATGACTGAGATTATTTTTGTTCCTATCCAGAGTGCCCCGTATTGGGAAGCTGGATTTTCTCCCACAAGATTATATGTTGAAATATTTAAATAACTATTACTTTAAATACAGAAATTATATTTAAAGTTTTGGTTTTCTGTTCTTCTATGTCCATTTTTCTCCCATGTTTTTCATCAAAATGTGTAGCGTATTAGTTGTCTCACAGGCCACTATCAGTGATCGCTCACTGGCAGTAATCTGTGGTGTTCCCTGGAGACCAAGTGACAACAAGTCTCCTCAGATTTTCAGTGTTCTCCACCTCTTGACCACTTGTGCAGATGATTGCATGTTATCGCAACAGCCGTTGTCACTGATTTCTCGTTGGCATGGGCCATTGGTGTTTCCTGGGGTTTAGATGACAAAATGCCTCCCCAAAGTCCCAGATGCACACTTCCAATGGAGATTTGGTCAGTACACTCTCACCTCGGTCTTTCCATCCTCTCTGGTCCTTCACAACTACTTGATGTGGTGTGGCATCAGTCGATGTCATCTACACCAGTTTTCTTTTTTATTATTATTGCTATTATGATTATGATAATAAGGGTGCTTGTGCAGTGTACGCACGTGTATTTTAAATATCATTTTCAAGTTAAATTGAATTTTGGGTTTGTATTACTATACACATAGATTCGAAAAAGTTGTCAAAAATCAAATATATAACAAATAAATGTTATCAAAGGCAAGATAAGTTACTCTTCTACCTGTCTTGAAAGGTTTTTAGTGGTTTTACTCACTTTAAAACGTGTAATCGGTTCGAAAATCATACAATGCTTATGGATATATTTTTTAAAATAAAAATGTCGGTATGTTTGGTAGAAAAGTAACTTATCTTGCCTTTGATAACATTTATTTGTTATAATTTGTTTTTTGACAACTTTTTCGAATCAATGTGTATAGTAAAACAAACCCGTCATGTAAATTATTTACAGTTAAAATGTCACAAAAACAAAAAATTGAAGTTTTAAATATATTTCAAAGAAATAAATTACGCCTGATGCTAAAATATTGATAATTCACCGATCGTAAAAAATAAAATAAAATAAAAATAAATAAATAAAAAAAACTGCCGTGAAAAATGCTAACTTTAAAATATTTGAAAATACTCAGTGAAAAGTTTTGTTCATTATTAAAAGAACGGACTGAAAAATATTATATAAAAATTGTTTGTTTTGCAGTAAAAAAAATAAATAAACTGAAATATTTGACTTTCTCCGATAAAAATAAAAGTTCAAACACGAATTCACTTACGATATTTTGATTAAAATTATCCCAAATGTGCAATTATAATAATTATTATCCGAATGGAGAATTGTTCTTTCTCTTTAGAACATACATGGACAATCAGTAACACATATTGGTAGCCATATTTTTTCACGCCAGTTAGCATGACCACGTGGTTGAATACCGGAAGCTGTCTATACCTACAACCTAATTAGGAAGTGACGTTATGCTGTCATATGCATCGGCCTTCTTTCTCGGTAGCCACGGTAGAAGTCTTAAATAATTGGCATTTGCATTCTTAGTATCGTCTGCACTGAAGATTGAACCGTTAATCTCTAGAATTGGTGAAATCGCCCATTTTTTCAAGTAAAGCGATTGGTCGCCTGTTCTAGTTGCGGTGTACTGGGAGGAAGCTTTCCATCCCATCCATCCATCCACCCAGTGCGCCCGCAGCCGAGATTGAACTCACTACACGAGTTCGTAGTGTAATTCAAATCTTGTCGGTAGCTGAATACTTGATGCTTCGCCAGAGCTATCAAAGGTATTTTTTATTGTGACGCCATCATTAGATGGGTTGCCTACCATGACTTAAAAGAGTCTCATCTACCCTCCAGAAAAGGATAGACCGCGCCAGTTTATCAACCTGGTATTTTACCTCGCGGTACATACAGCGCCTTGTTTTCCCAAATGGTCACCTATCTGGTACTGGCCAGGCTCAACGTTGCTTAACTTCGGTGATCTGACGAGAACCGGTGTGTCAACGTGATTGTGCCGTATATTATATGTAGAGAGAGGAAGCTTTACATGCCTCCGCGCAGTGATTTAGTCCACAATACCTCGTAGTCCACATTGCTCTGTAGAGAATCTATTGTTCAGTTTATAAACGTATCCGTAGGCTTGCATTAAAGTATGAAATGCAAAAGTCAAGTATCATGGGTCAATCGTGCTCTAAACAGAACATTCATTTTACGTTTTCACTTGAATTAAAGTTAAACGTACAAAAGTCAAGTATCATGCTTCAACTGCGCTCTAAAATTAAACGTTCATTTGGAACGCGACCCTGTCTTATAAAAGAATCTAGAGTTGATTTTATAGGGTGGATCTTTCTGCTTGTGCAGTAATAAAACTTTTCAAATGCACTTGTGATGTTAGGTTGTATAGAAGAAGTGTTAATTTTCATCAAAATCGAACTTGCTTCTTTAATTTCTTCGATTATCGATTTTCACTATTATCAGTCGCATTCCGATACAAAGCCCACGTAAGAACACTCCTAGACACATCAGGTACCTCTGTGTGGAATCCCAAAAACTCGACCCAGCCGTTTCCGAGTCCATAGGGAACGAGCTCTCTCTCTCTCTCTCTCTCTCTCTCTCTCTCTCTTTCTCTCTCTCTCTCTCACACACACACACACACACACACACATACAGAGACAATGTTTCGTTTATATAATAGTAGAGGTATACAAGTATACACACATATACAGAGAGAGAGAGAGAGAGAGGGGGGTAGGGATACAAGTTGACCTATGTGCTGTACATAAGGTATTTTTTACGACCTGCCCCAGCGTAGTATAAACACCCTCAACCACCCCATGTTAAGAACAGCTTTCGGAATAAATATCCTCCCAACCTCCCAATGTTAAGAACGGCTTTCGAGGTTGGGGGTATTCCGAAAGCCGTTCTTAACATGGGGAGGTTGGGAGGATGTTTATTTCGAAAGCCGTTCTTAACATGGGGTGGTTAAGGGTGTTTATACTACGCTGGGGCAGGTCGTAAAAATTTACCCATAATAATTATATATGCAATACGTACGCTCCTCGTATACGCCTATCAAAACCTATTCTAAAATTTAAAAACAAATAAGCCATTTTATTGTTGTTGTTTTTTTATTTTGTTTTGTTTTTTGATTTGTTTGTTTTTTGTTGTTGTTTTTCTTTTGTTTGTTTGGTTTTTTTTTTGGTTTTTTTTTTTGGTTTTTTTTTCAGGTCTTTAAAGGGTTGGGCTTGAACCTGAATCACTTCAGTTCAATAAACAAGACCTTATTCAGCTCATCCAAATCGCACACCCACATTCGCGTGCATGGACGTGCACACACAAACACATGCATGCAGACAATCAAACAGACACACTTTCGTTGTACGTTAGCGTGGAGTTTTCTGTGCGGACAGCATTTGAATGCGCGTAAAGAGAGGGAGATAGAGAGAAGACAGAGGCTGGGGTGGCAGTAGCGATTGACAAGCGGGTTTGGGAGGTGTAAGAGAGAGAGAAGGGAGGGTTTTTCAGCCGGTCATTGAGTGCATTCTTGGCGGATTTATTTGATGGCGTCTGCGAGAGATTCCTTTCTTATGCTGCGCCAACCATCGTGCGTATACCTAATGCTTTCTCTCTTTTATTATTATTAACTTTAAAAGAAAAAAAATTGCATTTTCGCCCAGCTGCTGATTTTATAATCGATTATTATGGTAATAAAAACATGACGACATCATTACTAATCATAATTATATTGTGTGGCCCCTAAAAAGAAAATTCTTTATTAAATTAAAAGAAATGAATAGATCAGACTTTCTATTGTTTTTTCTTTTTTTTTTTTAACACTAAATGTTGACTTGAAAATTAACATAATATAAATATTAATAGCATGACTCTTTAGAAATTCCACGGTGTTTTCTACGCCAATCTGTATAATTTACTGTTGATGATAATATTATTTTGAATTAATGTCTGTCGGGGTTAACAATATTAAGAAAAAAACACTTTTCTTCTCCAATAAAAAGAAAAAAAGACTGTTGGATTTTCATGACTGGATCTTAATGGACAACGTAATTTTAGATTGGAAGTTTATTCGTACCAAATATGATTATATTTCAGAAAATATTGTAAATTTTCTCAACTATCCCATTGTTAGCATTTGTGGGGGGTGATAGGTAACTAGGGTTTGTATTACTGTACACATAGATTCGAAAAAGTTGTCAAAAAACAAATATATGACAAATAAATGTTATCAAATGCAAGATAAGTTACTTTTCTACCAAACTGGATATATTTTTCGTGTTTTTATTCAATGTAACATGTTTATTCAGCTCGAAAACCATACAGTGTTTACCGATGTATTGGAACATTCAAGATGGCGTCTTATTCTCTCTTTAACGCGGTAAGTGTGGGAAAAAATGTTATAAATAAAAAACTGGATAAAATACTGTTAAAAACTCGCTCAATATATGTTACCGTGACATAGGTTGACATATATTCGTCGGGTTTTTAATAGTATTTTGTATAGTTTTTTATTTATAACACCTTTTTCCATACTTACGGTGTTAAAGAGGGTGTGAGACGCCATCTTGAATTTTCGAATACATCGGTAAACACTGTATGTTTTTCGAGCTGAATAAATATGTTACATTGAATAAAAACACAAAACATATATCTAGTTTGGCAGAAAAGTAACTTATCTTGCCTTTGATAACATTTATTTGTTATATATTTGTTTTTTGACAACTTTTTCGAATCTATGTGTACAGTAATACAAACCCGGTAACTATATATATATATATGTGTGTGTGTGTGTGTGTGTGTGTGTGTGTGTGTGTGTGTGTGTGTGTGTGTGTGTGTGTGTGTGTGTAAAATCCTATCCCGCATTTTGCTAAATCCTACCTTCTGATGAGAAGGAAAGTATTTCTTCGAAACTCCGCGGATTAAGAACTATCCACTTATTTTGCGCTTCCTTTTTTAAAATTAAATATGTTTTTAATTATTTTTCAAAGTGTTTCTTAACATGTTTTATTAACTACTTGTTCTTATTCATATATATATATATATATATATATATATATATATATATATATGTGTGTGTGTGTGTGTGTGTGTGTGTGTGTGTGTGAGAGAGAGTGTGTGTGTGTGTAGATAGATAGATAGATAGATAGATAGATAGATAGATAGATAGATAGATAGATATAGATAGATAGATAGATAGATAGATAGATAGATAGGAGAAAAGAAATTAAAACTGTACGTTGAAATTTACAATCAAATTTATTGTTCGACTGAATACTCCGTTTTTGGAGTATTCAGTCGAATTTGATTGTAAATTTCAACTTATACCTTTAATTTCTCTCATCTCTCTATTATTTGTGTATGTGTATTGAACTTTTTTTGGTTGAGATTAAAATTATCTAGATATAAATATTTGGTATTTGAATTAGATCAAATTTTACCATTACTTATATCAGATAAACATTGCATCTCCTTTGATTCACTATATACATATATATATATATATATATATATATATATATATATATATATATATATATATATATATATATATATATATATACTAGCAGAAGTACCCGTCATTGACTGGGTTCAAAAACAGCTTACAGAAAATGGACTGTGATTGATGAAAGTATTATAGGTTATGAAAAGGAGGGGGTTGTAAAGAGATAGGTTTTGATACTCAAAATTTTACCCTAAGCAAAATATGATGAAAGTAAAGATAATTTTCGCAAAAATATATTTTTTATATCAACTTTGTTTCCATTCGTAGCTAAGAGTGACCACTAAAATGATGTTTCCTTACAAACAGAAAATGTTATATATATAAGAATATAAATATACAAGAAATAAATGTTACCATAGTCAATAAAAGTTACTTTTATGGTAGAAATGTTCATTGGTTTGTATTTTTAAGTAGTTTGTGAAAAAAAAAAAATTTTAATTCGCGAACCGGTTTTAAAAAAATCAAAATGGCAGGGACTTTGAAATGGAGAGCCCCGTGTTCAATTTGAAGGAGGCGCACCTGAGCATTCTGTGTCAACAATTTTAGAGAGTTCCGTCAACGTAAGGAATATATATAAACATATTTTAATGTTTTCCGTTATTTTGTGCTTGAGGAATATTGGATTATGGCATGTGTAGTTTATATAAAAATTCATTTAAGTAGTTATCGCCTCAAATTTCGTTTTAATTTCGGTTCGCTGAAATTATTTCAAGTAAAGAGCATTAAAAACTATTTAAAAACAAAAAAAGAACATGAACTGAACTTTTATTGACTATAGTAACATTTATTTCTTGCATATTTATTTTTTCGGGTAGTCGTTTATTGACTTTTCTGTTAAATCATATCACTAAATAATATCGACGAAATATCGAAAAACAAAGAAACAAAAGCAGTTTTGAAAATTAATGAAGCTTTACTTACGTCAATAAAATAATCCGAAACAGCAAAATGAGATATTAAAAAAGTAGACAAGTAATTACTTTAGTTTTTTAAAGCAAAGAATCGATATAAATATGAATAAGAAGAAAATGGCGCCCTTTTCAAGCAGAAGAACTCCGTTTCAGGTTTACAGTATTGAACGGTGTAGTATTGCGCCGTCAGATTCAAGGCTGTACTATTGTAATGTAAAGAACATGCAGAAATCAACTTAATTCCTTCTAGTACACAAAAAAAAGCTTAAACAGATATATTAATAAAAAGGTTATGTAAATGTTTTTAAAAAACACGTAAGCAGGGTTTTTTTCCTTCTTTTGACACGATAACAGGTAACGTTCTTATTTTTTTTATTAATTACCTATTTATGTATTTTCGAAAGAGTGTCACGTGCAAGTGGGGAAGGAAAAAACAGAGTTATGTAAAATTTGTGTCGAGAATTGTCTAAAGTTCCGACATTTTTCTTTTTTCTTTTTTTTTTTTTTTTTGGCTTTCACTTTAATAAGAACGTGAATTTATGAGGTGAATTTATTCCACACAATATGATTCAACTCAAAAAAATAAATAAAAGCTAACGTGAATTAAGATTAAAGTCAAGGTGTTATTGTGGATCCTCGCCCCTTTTAAAAAACCCTTTAAACTTTGTGACATATTTACATTCTATGAAGGTCAGGCGCGAACGAACACCCAGTAATTTTATTATACCATATTTCTTCAAACTGAAACATAATTATCAAAATATACTTACGCAAATAGATATGAAAAAGCTTTGTTAAGGTTTGTGCCATAGTTCCATGGAGTACAGGCGCAAACGCAGACCCCACAATTTTATTATACCATCCCTATTTAAGTTGAAACATACTTATCAAAGTATTCTTATGTACATCTATATCAAAAACACTTATAAACGTTTTTTATTTTCATTTTTTTCTTTCCATACTTTAGAGGCTAGGCGCGAACGCAATCCCCACAATTTTTTATGAACAACCGTTCTGCCAGATCAAACATATCCATTCCTGATCTTCGATACATCTTCTATCATCATATGTAATCAGTTTTTTAAAATAGGCAACGATATAGGAGCCTATTCGTGACCAGACACACACACACACACACACACACACACACGTTCAGCTTTATACTATAGACTAGCAAATATACCCGTCGTTGACTAGGTTCAAAAGCAGCCTACAGAAAATGGACTCTGATTTATGAAAGTATGATAGGTTATGAAAAGGAAGGGTTGTAAAGAAATAGCTTCGAATTTGGGGGTATCAAAGCCAAAGCAAAATATGATGAAAGTAAAAATAAAATGGATAAACCCCATAATTTATTATACCATACCTGTTCACACTGAGACATACGTGGTTTCTATATCCATCCTTAAACACGGTACCCCAATATATATCTTCTTAGTATTGTCGGTTTTTATCTCGCACTTATACACTATTTCCGAGATTAGACATTTCCCATCCAACGGACAATCCCCAGATATTCTTCAATTATATTTTCTGTCTCAGGTACTTTCATTTGATTCTAATTCGTTATAGTGTTAGTTAAGTTACTAGACGTTGCGAAAGATAATTTTACAGAGTTTCTATTTATTATTTTGCTTAATTTATTCTCCGGGGGGGGGGGAGTTTTTATCTATTATTCTATAGAATTCCCAAGGTATATTATTTTTGATATGTTCGCTGAATGGTGGATTGAACCAAACCTGTCTCTTGCGTCTATAGTACCCCCCTCATCCTTACCTGTTCTGCTGTTATTATTACCCCACCGTTCCTATTCTTTTGATCACTTTCAACGTTTCCCTTATTGATCTTTGTTTTTGTTTTTCTAGTTTTCATTGTCATGTTAGGGAATGTTTCTTTCTTTTCTTTTTTTTTAAACAATGTTCTATTGTCAAGACTGTTTTTTTATTCCTAAAGTCTGAAGAAATGCTGTTTTTTTTGAAAATTTTCAAACGATATAATGTTTGAAATTGTCGACCGGGCATGGAAACAATTGTAACGTAAAATGAAATACACTTTTTGTTGCTATCAACACCTTTTTTGAAGTCTTGATTTTGCTTACACATTATATATATATATATATATATATATATATATATATATATATATATATATATATATATTAAATTGTAATTCAATGAATTTCAAAAAACTCTCATTGAAATGAAATGAAGTGGTTGAGTTTCATATCAAAGAATTTTTATTATTCTAAGCAAGACAAAGAATGTTTTAGAAAGTTTATCTCCTTAACCTATCGGGTTTCGATGTCTACCATCTCATCAGAGGAGTGAAAATATTAGCAAATAGTTATAAAGGTATGCACCCTATTTGCTAAAGTCACTTTGACTTTCCATGTCTCACTGACTTTAGCAAATAGGGTGCATACCTTTATAACTATTTGCTAATATTTTCACTCCTCTGATGAGATGGTAGACATCGAAACCCTATAGGTTAAGGAGATAAACTTTCTAAAACATTCTTTGTCTTGCTTAGAATAATAAAAATTCTTTGATATGAAACTCAACCACTTCATTTCATTTCAATGAGAGTTTTTTGAAATTCATTGAATTACAATTTAATTTATTTGCTCTATCTTGAATATCGAGCAATTCTCGTTTAGATGGGATAACTTATAGAATATTACTGCCAGTAATATTTTGTAAACCTACAATCTCACGTTTACATAACCACTGATTGTTAAATAAAAACTACTCCGAAGAATATATATATATATATATATATATATATATATATATATATTGTATATAATGTTCTGTATCCGTATCTGTGTGTCCAGTTTGTATCAGCAGTTCTTGTGTGTTAGTCTCCCCATTCAATTGTTTTCCTTGATATTTCTGCAGTTTTTATCATTGCTATCCGTTGTATCTCCTCAGCCCTCCCTCTGATTCCAATTTCCCCCATTTTTTTTTTCGAAGTTTTTCAGTACTGTATCTAGTACTCCTACTATTAGTGGTGTTATCTTGACTTTCTTCATTTTCCAGATCCCTTTGAGTTCTCTGGCCAGTTCCGTGTATTTGCTCCGCTTCTTCGTCTCCTTGATCCTCAGTCTGTGATCTGCTGGAACGGCAAAATCTACAATCTGGCAGGACTTTTCCTTTTTGTTAACTATTATGATATCCGGTCTTCTTGCTTGGATGGGTTTATCCGTTTGTATAAGGATCTCGTGATTTTCATTTTCAAGTACTGCTGCCGGTTTGTGTTTGTACCATTTATCTGGTTGTTGTTGTTGTTGTTGTTGTTATTATCATTATCATTATTATTATTATTATTATTATTATCATTATTATTATCATTATCATTATTATTATTATCATTATCATTATTATTATTATTATTATCATTATTATTATCATTATTATTATTATTATTATTATCATTATTATTATCATTATCAATATTATCATTATTATTATTATCATTATCATTATTATTATTATTATTATCATTATTATTATCATTATTATTATTATTATTATCATTATCAATATTATTATTATCATCATTATTATTATTATTATCATTATTATTATCATTATCAATATTATTATTATTATTATTATTATTATTATTATTATTATTATTATTATTATGTAGATTGTTCTAAAATATTATAGATAAAATAATCGGTAATGTTGGGAGCATTATTTCCGTACGTTAAATGTTTTGGGCGAAAATAAGTGTCTTTTGACGATACATATACAATTATGAGTAAATATAACTAATAGCTTTCGTAAATCCATTTTTTTTTTACACTTTTATTTACTGAGTAGCTTATAAAAGCATAGGGGAATTGCCACTGGAACTTAGGGTTTGTAATAGGATTAAAAGTAGCATTTTTAAAAGCTGCTAAAATATGTTAATCTTTAAGGAAATGTGTGTTTTTTATTATTATTATTATTATTGTTGCAGAGTTTTCATAATTCGTAATTAAAGTCAGTTCATCCCATTCATTGTTTACAATTTTCGGTGCTTGTACACTATTGGGTCGAGATTTTGTAACCGATAAATGGAGTTTTCAGATAAAAACAATCGTTTCAATTGATTTTCATTTTGTCAATTCTAATAAGTTACAATGGTAGCTTCTAAATTATGCAGTCGAAATTACCTAAATATTACTGAATTATTAAAAAAAACTTTAATCGTGGCAGCAAGTGAAAAATTGCCGCCATTTTGTTTAAATCGAAACTGAAAATTACCTATTACGAAATCACATGAACATGACAACAGAAATTTTTTTTTTTTAAATAGGTCGATTCTGGAGTTGAAAACGCTATGAGAATCTCTGGCCGGAATATATAGAATGAAATTAGAATGGGAAAATAAATATACAGTACTTGAGAAGGGAAAACTCAAAGCAAAGGAAAAACATTGAATTACCCGATTTAGTGCTTGTGGCACTTGATCAACGCGAATTTATAAATATCTGGGTATTGTGCGCGCGGACATCATCAAATTAATTGAAAGGGGGGTATTAAAAGAGAATTTCTGAGAAGAATATAATTGAAACTAAATAATTACGTAGAAATCTAATAACGGGAGGACATGGTTGGCAATGTCCTTACTAGACACTATCCCTAGTAAAATAGTCCGGGTACTTCATAAACTGAATAAAAGAATTCAGATCTAATAACTAGAAAACTAAGGACCATGCACAACATACGACATAACAGGAAGATACTGACGGACTCTATGTAAAAAAGTATAAAAGAGGGACGAGGTCTGATAAAGATTAAAGAGTGCATGGGCGATGCGATATATATATATATATATATATATATATATATATATATATATATATATATATATATATATATATATACATATATATACGGACTATATATATATATATATATATACATATATATATATATATATATATATATATATATATATATATATATATATATATATATATATATATATATATATATATATATATATACGGACTATATTTGAGCCCTCTACGAGTAGCGGACGGATGTTTATTTAAATACGCATTCCGACAGTTTAATTTCGGCCACCGATTCCGTCATCACGACGGTTCTAGGTTCGATCCTCGGCTTGGGAGAGGTGTTAGTCTAGCGGCACTGATGAGTTGTGAAACAACGAAACAGGTCTTTATGTCGATGACTAAAATATATTTTATAAAGCTCCCCTCTTTGGTAGAGCACTCTCGTAAATTATCTTACTCGCTACTTAATTTAGCTGAAATAATGCGAAGCTCGCAATTTGTTTACAAACAAAACGTTTGAGCCCTCTACGAGTAGCGGACGGATGTTTATTTAAATACGCATTCCGACAGTTTAATTTCGGCCACCGATTCCGTAGTCAGGGGGTAGGACTGCCGACTGTCATCACGACGGTTCTAGGTTCGATCCTCGGCTTGGAAGAGGTGTTAGTCTAGCGGCACTGATGAGTTGTGAAACAACGAAACATGTCTGTATGTCGATGACTAAAATATATTTTATATTTTATATATATATATATATATATATATGAACTATATATATATATGAACTATATATATATATATATATATATATATATATATGAACTATATATATATATGAACTATATATATATATATATATATATATATATATTACTAGACTTACACAAGGTAAACCCCGAAATGAAAAAAAGAAAAGTTCGTTTTTTTTTGTTTTTTGTTTTTTTCTCTTTTTGACCACTTCTGTAGTACAATAGTTTCTCATGACAAAATACGAAAAATTATCGGAAACATCTATTGAACAAGAAAAAAGAAAAGAGAAAATAAACAAAGAATTAAGCATCATCATAATCGAGTTGATGTTATGTTTGTGAATATTTTAAATGAAGATTTGTATCATTTCATATATTCTGAGTGTTTTTTACAACGTGTCCGCCGATGTAACCTCCGATCTTCTTCAGATTTATCTTATCGAATTCGGGAATCTGCACAGAAGTTCGAGCAGAATATATATATATATATATATATATATATATATATATATATATATATATATATATATATAAAGATAATTTTCGCAAAAATATATTTTTTATATCAACCTTGTTTCCATTCGTTGTCAATATATAGTAATAAAAATATACAAGAAATAAATATTACCATAATCAATAAATGTTACTTTTATGGTAGAAAATGTCATTGGTTTGTATTTTTAAGCAGTTTGTAAATTCACGAACCGGTTTAAAAAAAAAAAAAAAGCAAAATGGCAGCGACTTTGAAATGGAGAGCCCCGTGTTCAATTTGAAGTGGGGCACCTGAGCATTCTGTGTTAATAATTTAAGAGAGTTCCGTCAACGTCAGGAATATTTATAAACATATTTTAATGTTTTCCGTTATTTTGCGCTTGAGGAATATTCGATTATGGCATGTATAGTTTATATAAAAATTCATTTAAGTAGTTATCGCCTCAAAGTTTTAATTTCGATTCGCTGAAATTATTTCAAGTAAAGAGCATCAAAACAAAAAAAATATGAACTGAACTTTTATTGACTATGGTAACATTTATTTCTTGAATATTTATTTTTTCAGGTAGTCGTTTGTTGGCTTTTCTGCTAAACACTCTTACTAAATAATATCGACGAAATAACGAAAAACAAAGAAACAAAAACAGTTTTGAAAAATAATGAAGCTTTACTTACTTTGTGGAAACCCTGTATATATACCGCTGACAATCTAAAATAGGTTCTAATAATGATAGCATAAACAAAATAGAAAATAATAATAAGATTGAATCAGGTGAATTAAATATTGAGAAAAAATGTAACTGTAGAATACCTAAGGAATGTCCATTGGAAAGCAATTGCTTAATTTCTAAAATTGTATAAAAACGTGAAGTTAAGGTGGATAATAGTAAAAAGATAGACTTAGGGGGAAACTGGATGTTTTTAATGACACATACCGAAACCATGTTGCATGATTTATATTTACATACAATATATGATGTTCTTATTTCATATTTCGTTGTCTTGATTTTGTGAAAATATTATATGCCTGCTAGATTATGAAAACTGATAATCATGAAGTTTAATTAATTGAGCCAATTAATTTTCACTTTGATTTTATTATTATATGAATATTACCGGAATTTTATCTTATTATATATATATATATATATATATATATATATATATATATATATATATATATATATATATATATATATATATATACTTGTACTTTTTGTAGTAAAAGAAATCCCATACAGTGCTCTATTATTAGGGAAAAACCTTTCTCGAAATAAGAGCAATATATTTTTTTGTATAATATATACAGGAATTTACATCGGTAGTCGGTACCGACGGTTTCAAGCCCGGTAGTTGAGGACTGCTTTTAATGTCCGCCTCAGGCTCTCTTCAGCCGACTCTCATCTGTCTTTAACCGGAACCGGAACTCTATATATGCACACCGTAATTTTTTTTTTCAACTACCGGGCTTGAAACCGTCGGTACCGACTACCGATGTAAATTCCTGTATATATTATACAAAAAA
>NC_136488.1:126330473-126635473 GCF_053919585.1 Euprymna scolopes
GCAGGTTGAACCAAATAACGTAAAAGGCTATACAAATGAAGACTCAACAAACAGAGGTAGATCAATAAGAAGTGTATTAGGAAAAGTATATTTACATAATGGTTGTCGGGTAAGAGAGTCTTGGCTGGAGAACATATATGCTCTCTGCTCGGCCTTCGGTGGCTTCTCGTTAACACACACTCAGACTAACCGGGTCTTGTTATTTATGTGTAATATTATCCCCATATGTAAATGAGTGGGTGCCACCACAACACATACATACATACATGCATGAATGCATACATACATACATACATTTAAACAGACAGGTGAGATTTATATTATAAATGGTAAAAGAATGTCCATTTCTTCTTTCTTTCTAAAGATTTTATACGATGCTAAACCGATTATTTGAACAGCAAAGTATTTTTCACGCAATTAATTATATTCATACATTCGCTTCGTTCATCGTATTGAAGTCTACTGACCATTTTATATATATATATATATATATATATATATATATATATATATATATATATATATATATATATATATATATATATATATACCTCAAAGTCGTTTGTCGTCCCATACAAAAAAAGGGGTCGACTAATCGAATTGCGTGGTTCTGGTGCCACGCTGATGTGCTAAAAATAACTCAGACACCGCTAGATTGTCGAAGGGGTTGCGATGACGCTGTTCTAAAAATAACTCTCGTCGTAAAGTTTAGACACGCGTGGCGACGTGGTCACACTACACTTCAAAAGTATCATGACTAGTATAAATTAAAACGTCTCATTGAGGAACACCGCTGCTTGTTTATATTCGAAGCGAAGCTGGCGGTTTGAATTTCAGAATTTCGTTCGACTACCGAGGCAAGAAAATTTCCATTTTTTTGTTCGAACACTGAGGTGTTCGACCACCAAAACGTTCGACAACTGAGGTATCACTATTCACTATATATGTGCCAACTTCATAAACATTTTTGAAGTTCAACAGGTACAAAGAAATCGAGTTATATATCTATAATATAAAGCTGAACGTCTGTGTGTGTGTCTGGTCACGAAAAGGCTCCTATATGGTTGACTATTATAGAAAGCTGATCACATATGATGATAGAAGATGTATCAAGACACAGGAATGGGTATGTTTGATCTGGCATAATTTTTTATTTCCATACTTTGGCGACCAGGCGCGTACGCAGACCCCACAATTTTAATGATTCATTAAAATTGTGGGGTCTGCGTACGCGTATGGTTCTCAAAGTATGGAAATAAAAAATCTAAAAATTAAAAAAAAAAACGTTTACAAGTGTTTTTGATATAGATGTACATAAGAATACTTTGATAAGCATGTTTTAACTTAAATAGGGATGGTATAATAAAATTTTGGGGTCTGCGTTCGCGCCTGGCCTCCATAGAATGGAAATAGGCACAAACTTTAATAAAGACTTTTCATATCTATCTGCATAAGTATACTTTGATAATTATGTTTCAGTTTGAAGAAATATGGTATAATAAAATTATGGGGTGTTCGTTCGCGTCTGACCTCCATAGAATGGAAATATGTCACAAAGTTTAACAAGGTTTTTTTAATATAGATCCACAGAATATTGTGATAAGTGTTTCAGTGTGAACAGGTATGGTATAATAAATTATGGGGTTTATTTATTTTATTTTTAGTTTCATCATATTTTGCTTTGGTTTTGATACACCCAAATTCGAAGCTGTCTCTTTACAACCCTTCCTTTTCATAACCTAAATCATAAATCAGAGTCCATTTTCTGTAGGCTGTTTTTGAACCTAGTCAACGACGGGTACATTTGCCAGTATATATATACATATATATATATATATATATATATATATATATATATATATATATATGTATGCATGTATGTATGTATGTATGTATGTATGTATGTATGTATGAATAATGCGTGTATCGCGGAAGTTTCCTAGATATAAATCCATTGAAACTTTGGTATTTATCAAAAAGTGCAAAGCGTAATTATAGTATGTTAAATTATACAAACGTTATTGACTACATATGTGCGTACATGTTTCAGTTACAATTCCCAGCCTCCTCCGGCCAGATTTTTAATCAAACCAAATTGTAAATAGTTATTGCTTTAATCCTCATTTCTGTCTTCAGATCGTGTTTCGTATTTAAATGAAAATGTGTTTTACATTCCGTGTTTGGCCGTGAATCAGAAAGTGCAATGCAGTTCAATAGCAAAAAAAAAAAAAAAAAAATAGTGTTTAATAATAACAAATTTATTGCATTTCGTATTAAAAAATAAAAACCAAGAAATAATGTATTAAAATATCGAAGTACGTATGTTAAAAAAATAAAATAAGAGCAACATATCGTGTCTTCAGAAATTTAGAGGCGAAAAATAGGTCTTGATTAGCTTTCTTTCCAATTTCTTACTAATGTAATATTGTGCAGAAGCAGGATTTATTACTGGCCGTTTAATCTCTCAAATTCTCTAGGATGTTAGTAATGAAAGAAGAAACTTTTGCTCAGATTAAGTATAAAAATCGATGAATTCGAATATAAATATTTTTTGGGGGGGGAATAATGATTGGAAATATATTTTATTGTTAAACCTACTCCGATCAAATCCTTGGTTTTACACATAGGCACACACACGCACACACGCACGCGCGTACACACACACACACACACACACACACACATACACGCACACACTCACACACACACACACACTACGGAATTTTCTGTTTTCATATTTTTTTAATGAATGTCTCGACACGGTGAGCAGAGATTTTGCTGTCTACAATCTTGCGGTTTTTAACTTTTAAATACGAATGAACATATCTCGGCTCAAACAAAAATTTATTGATCGAAAAAAAGCGCCATCAGAATCAACACACTTTTGACAACGCAAAACGAATGTACTTAGGCTATACCAGTAACGTAAAATTCTTGCCTTCTGGTGGCGATCAAGTCGATGAAGGCGTTTTTTTTTTTTTTTTTTTATATCGCTTGGGTTTTTTAAGCATTTCTCTCCCAGAAAGTTGTCAAGTTGCGTGAAAAAGTGATAGTCGGTAACTGAGAGGTCTAGAAAGTATGGCGGATGAGGCAGAGTTTCGGAGCCCAATTCGTTCAACTTCTGCAGAGTCGGTTTAGCGACGTGCGGTCGGGCATTGTCGTGGAAGATAATTGGGCCCTTTTTTTTACTAATGCTGGATGTTGCTGTCGAAGTTTCTGATTCATTTAATCCATTTGTTAACAATACTACGCCGTCTCAATAGTTTCACCTGAATTCAAAAAAAACTGTAATGGATAGGATTGGTCACAGACCACCAAACAGTCAGCATGACATTCTTTGAGTGCAATTCTGACTCCGAGAAGTGTCGTGGAGTTTGCGTCTAACCACTGAGCTGAGTGTCGCCGGTTGTCGTAAAGAATCAACTTTTTAACGCAAGTTACAACCCGGTCGAGAAACGGCTCATTCTTGTTGCGTAAAAGAAGGAAAGATGACACTTCATAACGGCGTTTCTTTTGGTGTCACCTATTTATTAACTTTTTTTTTTCTTTTTGCCTTTCCAATTACTTTCCAGTGGTTGGAAATCGTCGTATACGTTACGTCTAATTCAGAAGCAAGTTCTCGAGCAGTTGTGAATAGATTGACTTCGACTAAGGCTCTTAACTGATCGTTGTCAACATTCGATGGCCGACCACTACGCTCATCATCTTCAAGACTCTCGTCGCCGCCACGAAATTTTTTAAACAACCATTATGCTGTGCGTTCAGTAGTAGTTCCTGGGCCAAACGCTTCGTTGATATTGCGAGCTCTTTGAACAGTTTTTAGGCATAGCTTGAATTGAAATAAGAAAAGTGTGGAAATTTGCTTTCTTTCAATCTTGCATTTAACGTTCTGAATAGAAGACACAATCGTTTTAAAACGATTGTAATTTAAACAATTAGACAGAACGAAAAACGCTCTTTAAATTGATATATAAAGTACAGGTATTATAACGAAATCATATTTGAAAATACATCATTCGAAACCAAAATTAAAAATTCCGCAAGAACCTTCTCGTCAATGTTCTTGACCTTCGTGCCGGGATCAAAGTGTAGTATCTGTTCTGCAGATGCTGCACTTAATATAATTTGTACCAGTCAATGGAGGGGAAACCCTCTATACTGGGACAATTATTATTTTTGGTAACCAGAGTGCCCCCTTTTTGCCTACTTTTAGGGGAGCTGGTTTTTACCCCACATTAAAAACGGCCTTGTGCCTAATTTGCTTTGGTGGGGAAGCAAATAAATACATTAAATAATTTGTACCAGTCAATGGAGGGGAAACCCTCTATACTGGGACAATTATTCTACTTGGCCCTCGGGCAGGGATCAAAGTGTAGTATCTGTTCCGGCAGATGCTGCACTTAAGATAATTTGTACCAGTCAATGGAGGGGAAACCCTCTATACTGGGACAATTATTATTTTTGGTAACCAGAGTGCCCCCTTTTTGCCTACTTTTAGGGGAGCTGGTTTTTACCCCACATTAAAAACGGCCTTGTGCCTAATTTGCTTTGGTGGGGAAGAAAATAAATACATTAAATAATTTGTACCAGTCAATGGAGGGGAAACCCTCTATACTGGGACAATTATTCTACTTGGCCCTCGGGCAGGAATCAAAGTGTAGTATCTGTTCCGGCAGATACTGCAAGCTATGACTAGCTATGACTAGCAAAGACCAGATGTGGGGGCAACCCCACATGCCTGACCTTTAACCAGCTCCCATTTCCCACCTCTCGGGAGCTGGTCCCCCCTTTCCCTTCCCCCTCCCTTCACTCCTCACATTAAAAATCGGCCTTGTGCCTAATTTGCTTGGTGGGGGAGCAAATAAATACCATCTGTTCCGGCAGATACTGCAAGCTATGACTAGCTATGACTAGCAAAGACCAGATGTGGGGGCAACCCCACATGCCTGACCATTAACCAGCTCCCATTTCCCACCTCTCGGGAGCTGGTCCCCTTTTTCCCTTCCCCCTCCCTTCACTCCTCACATTAAAAATTGGCCTTGTGCCCAATTTGCTCGGTGGGGGAGCAAATAAATACCATCTGTTCCGGCAGATGCTGCAAGCTATGACTAGCTATGACTAGCCAAGACCAGATGTGGGGGCAACCCCACATGCCTGACCATTAACCAGCTCCCATTTCCCACCTCTCGGGAGCTGGTCCCCTTTTTCCCTTCCCCCTCCCTTCACTCCTCACATTAAAAATCTGCCTTGTGCCTAATTTGCTCGGTGGGGGAGCAAATAAATACCATCTGTTCCGGCAGATGCTGCAAGCTATGACTAGCTATGACTAGCTATGACTAGCAAAGACCAGATGTGGGGGCATCCCCACATGCCTGACCTTTAACCAGCTCCCATTTCCCACCTCTCGTGAGCTGGTCCCCTTTTTCCCTTCCCCCTCCCTTCACTCCTCACATTAAAAATTGGCCTTGTGCCTAATTTGCTCGGTGGGGGAGCAAATAAATACATTAAACTAGCGGAACCTGTGGAAATTCCACAGGGGACTGTAGTAATATTGATGTACCTATTTACTATGCCTCCCCACGGGACAGAGTTAGACAACAGGGTCGTTTTTTAACGTGGAGAAAAGGTACAAAAATAAAAATTGTCTCAGACGTGAAGGATTTCTCCTCCACCGAAAGAGAACAAGAAATAGAAGTGCAGCATCTGAAGAACAGATGGTATTTATTTGCACCCCCACTGAGCAAATTAGGCACAAGGCCGTTTTTAATGTGAGGTAAAAACCAGCTCCCCTAAAAGTAGGCAAAAAGGGGGCACTCTGGTTACCAAAAATTATAATTGTCCCAGTATAGAGGGTTTCCCCTCCATTGACTGGTACAAATCATCTGAAGTGCAGTATCTGCCGGAACAGATGGTATTTATTTGCTCCCCCACCGAGCAAATTAGGCACAAGGCCGATTTTTAATGTGAGGAGTGAAGGGAGGGGGAAGGAAAAAAGGGGACCAGCTCCCGAGAGGTGGGAAATGGGAGCTGGTTAAAGGTCAGGCATGTGGGGTTGCCCCCACATCTGGTCTTTGCTAGTCATAGCTAGTCATAGCTAATCATAGCTTGCAGTATCTGCAGGAACAGATGGTATTTATTTGCTCCCCCACCGAGCAAATTAGGCACAAGGCGAATTTTTAATGTGAGGAGTGAAGGGAAGGGAAAGGGAAAAGGGGACCAGCTCCTGAGAGGTGGGAAATGGGAGCTGGTTAAAGGTCAGGCATGTGGGGTTGCCTCCACATCTGGTCTTTGCTAGTCATATCTTGCAGTATCTGCCGGAACAGATGGTATTTATTTGCTCCCCCACCGAGCAAATTAGGCACAAGGCCGATTTTTAATGTGAGGAGTGAAGGGAGGGGGAAGGGAAAAAGGGGACCAGCTCCCGAGAGGTGGGAAATGGGAGCTGGTTAAAGGTCAGACATGTGGGGTTGCCCCCACATCTGGTCTTTGCTAGTCATAGCCAGTCATAGCTTGCAGCATCATCAATCCACCAAAAGGAAATAAAATGTGTTCGGGCATGATTAAAAAAATCCGAAAATTGACAGAGAAGCTGCAATTACCTTATTATTTGTTTACATTACGCCATTTTGAACTTACAAATAAAGTCACTACATCCAAATATTCGTATTAACAAATTCCATTAGTTTCGGTATATACTACTAGAAATTTTCCATTTAATAATCACTAAATTTATTATTTATAATTAATATATCCATATTTTCCGAAACAACATCAATGACTATAATATATTACACATGTTTACGCACCCGCTTTATTTATACGAAACGTTTTTTTACAACATAAAAACATATTTTCAATTTCAAGTTGTATTAAATTATTTATTTAATCTGAATTTAAATCCATACATAATTTAGTTTTTATTGTTGTTTTGATTAAATTTACTATTACATAAATTTGTTATTATTATTTATTTGCTATTATATAAATTATAATTCTTTATAGTACATAATTCTATTGTTATAGTCTTATTTGGATGCAATATACGAATTCCCTATGTAATATGTTATATTGTTTACCTCAAACGAAACCATCGGTAATTCAACTTATTAAATTTTAAACTTAACAGAGTAGTTTCCCTTTAATCGAAGCCTCAAATATACATTCCGATTTTTATTTTTATTTTTATTTTTATTTTAGCATTATGCTTTCCTTACTTTTATAAATAATATTTATATTGTTATAATTGTCATTCATTTTATATTATTCATTAATTAAATTTTCACTATGAATTAATTAACTTTTTCAATGTTAGTATTTAAACCATTTCAATATGCATTAGTATATTATTTATGATTTTTATTCATCGATAATCTAAATTAAATTATAATTATCAGATGAATTATAATTACTATTTGTTACCAAACGTAATTATATTCAAATTTATTGCCTTCAAATATATCCCTATTTTTTATTATTACTAATTGTATTCTATTATTGTGAAGTTAGATCACAAGCTTAACTAATTTTAAAACTTGGAATATAGATTTTGTTATTGATTCAATATATATATATATATATATATATATATATATATATATATATATATATATATGTATGTATATATATATATATATTGTGTGTATCCGCTAGACGCGTGGAGTGAAATGTGAAGAATAAAACATGTATAAATACATTTGAAGCCAAAACTGCAACGCGAAATTTTTTATAACATAAAGAGGTGTTTATTTTTAAATAAATATATTTCGGAGTAAGACTCCTTTATCAATCTTTTTTTTTCTTTTTTCCCCCCTCTTCTTACTCGACATGGTGTAGTGGAAGATAGTTCGATGAAGAGTCCACGTGATGTTGTTAAGTGCGCGGTTTTTATGAAGCCGGATAGGTGACGCGTGGTCGCGCATTTTGAAAATCTGGGTAGTTATTTTTGTGTGTATCCGTTAGAAGCGTTGAGTTAACAACGTCACGTGGACTCTTTATCGAACTATTTTCCACTACATCATGTCGAGGAAGAAGAGGAAATAAAAAAGATTGATAAAGGAGTCTTACTCCGAAAGATATTTCTTCAAAAATAAACACCTGTTTATTTTATAAAAAAAAATTCGCGTTGCAGTTTTGGCTTCAAATGTATTTATACATGTTTTATTATATATATATATATATATATATATATATATATATATATATATATATATATATATATAGCGGTACCTCGGTACTCAACTATAATTCGTCCCTAAATGTTCGACAACCGAAACGATATTTCCCCTTTAACTTTACTAAAATAGAATTAATTGGTTCCAGAGTTTTAAAAAATCCTTTTTTATCAGTAAACTTTGAGGATTTTATACATTTAATTGCACTGGCATTTCATATTCTTTTGCAAGTGCTGACACGCGTATTCCTCTTTCAAATTTCTCTATCAGTTCCTTTTTAAATTCGATCGTCGTTCGCAGTTTTCCGTTTTGCACTCGCTTTACTGCTTTTATTTCTCTTTTCTTTCTGCTTATCCAACTAGCCTGGATGCCCGGAGTTACCCGGATGTTTGGAGGTGTGTGTTGAACAAAAAAAAAAGTGGTAGTAGGCAAGCAGGCTCAAACCCATGACGCGAAGGCGGAAAAGAAAGTGAAAGAAAATATGATGTCTTAGCCGATGCCTCCATGACGCGACCGGAAGTCAAAAGCGTTTAAATTAATATTAAAAGTCAATCCAACGGTGACGATGAGTTGCGAAAAAATCGAAAAAAAAAACGCCGCGTTTAGGATGAAGGAATTAATGTTTGGGGCCAATTTTTCTATATTTGTCATCCGCGACATCGAGCTTCAAAATGATACCGATCTTATCAGGATCTGTTGAAAGTTTTTGCGAGATATACATACATACATACTGTTATATTTGACGTTCATCTTCGTCGCCAACTGTTATGTTTGCAGGTTGAACCAAATAACGTAAAAGGCTATACAAATGAAGACTCAACAAACAGAGGTAGATCAATAAGAAGTGTATTAGGAAAAGTATATTTACATAATGGTTGTCGGGTAAGAGAGTCTTGGCTGGAGAACATATATGCTCTCTGCTCGGCCTTCGGTGGCTTCTCGTTAACACACACTCAGACTAACCGGGTCTTGTTATTTATGTGTAATATTATCCCCATATGTAAATGAGTGGGTGCCACCACAACACATACATACATACATGCATGAATGCATACATACATACATACATTTAAACAGACAGGTGAGATTTATATTATAAATGGTAAAAGAATGTCCATTTCTTCTTTCTTTCTAAAGATTTTATACGATGCTAAACCGATTATTTGAACAGCAAAGTATTTTTCACGCAATTAATTATATTCATACATTCGCTTCGTTCATCGTATTGAAGTCTACTGACCATTTTATATATATATATATATATATATATATATATATATATATATATATATATATATATATATATATATATATATATATATACCTCAAAGTCGTTTGTCGTCCCTTACAAAAAAAGGGGTCGGCCAATCGAATTGCGTGGTTCTGGTGCCACGCTGATGTGCTAAAAATAACTCAGACACCGCTAGATTGTCGAAGGGGTTGCGATGACGCTGTTCTAAAAATAACTCTCGTCGTAAAGTTTAGACACGCGTGGCGACGTGGTCACACTACACTTCAAAAGTATCATGACTAGTATAAATTAAAACGTCTCATTGAGGAACACCGCTGCTTGTTTATATTCGAAGCGAAGCTGGCGGTTTGAATTTCAGAATTTCGTTTGACTAACGAGACAAGAAAGTGTCCATTTTTTTGTTCGAACACTGAGTTGTTCGACCACCAAAACGTTCGACAACTGAGGTATCACTATTCACTATATATGTGCCAACTTCATAAACATTTTTGAAGTTCAACAGGTACAAAGAAATCGAGTTATATGTCTATAATATAAGCTGAACGTCTCCGTGTGTGTCTGGTCACGAAAAGGCTTCCTATATGGTTGACTATTATAGAAAGCTGATCACATGTGATGATAGAAGATGTATCAAGACACAGGAATGGGTATGTTTGATCTGGCATAATTTTTTATTTCCATACTTTGGCGACCAGGCGCGTACGCAGACCCCACAATTTTAATGATTCATTAAAATTGTGGTGTCTGCGTACGCGTATGGTTCTCAAAGTATGGAAATAAAAAATCTAAAAATTTAAAAAAAAAAACGTTTACAAGGGTTTTTGATATAGATGTACATAAGAATACTTTGATAAGTATGTTTTAACTTAAATAGGGATGGTATAATAAAATTGTGGGGTCTGCGATCGCGCCTGGCCTCCATAGAATGGAAGTAGACACAAACTTTAATAAAGACTTTTCATTTTCTATCTGCGTAAGTATACTTTGACAATGATGTTTCAGTTTGAAGAAATATGGTATAATAAAATTATGGCGTGTTCGTTCGCGTCTGACCTCCATAGAATGGAAATATGTCACAAAGTTTAAAAAGGTTTTTTAATATAGATCCACAGAATATTGTGATAAGTGTTTCAGTGTGAACAGGTATGGTATAATAAATTATGGGGTTTATTTATTTTATTTTTAGTTTCATCATATTTTGATTTAGTGTTGATACCCCCAAATTCGAAGCTATCTCTTTACAACCCTTCCTTTTCATAACCTAAATCATAAATCAGAGTCCATTTTCTGTAGGGTGTTTTTGAACCTAGTCAACGACGGGTACATTTGCTAGTATATATATATATATATATATATATATATATATATATATATATATATATATATGCATGTATGTATGTATGTATGTATGTATGTATGAATAATGCGTGTATCGCGGAAGTTTCCTAGATCCATTGAAACTTTGGTATTTATCAAAAAGTGCAAAGCGTAATTATAGTTTGTTAAATTATACAAACGTTATTGACTACATATGTGCGTACATGTTTCAGTTACAATTCCCAGCCTCCTCCGGCCAGATTTTCAATCAAACCAAATTGTAAATAGTTATTGCTTTAATCCTCATTTCTGTCTTCAGATCGTGTTTCGTATTTAAATGAAAATGTGTTTTACATTCCGTGTTTGGCCGTGAATCAGAAAGTGCAATGCAGTTCAATAGCAAAAAAAAAAAAAAAATAGTGTTTAATAATAACAAATTTATTGCATTTCGTATTAAAAAATAAAAACCAAGAAATAATGTATTAAAATATCGAAGTACGTATGTTAAAAAAATAAAATAAGAGCAACATATCGTGTCTTCAGAAATTTAGAGGCGAAAAATAGGTCTTGATTAGCTTTCTTTCCAATTTCTTACTAATGTAATATTGTGCAGAAGCAGGATGTATTACTGGCCGTTTAATCTCTCCAATTCTCTAGTAATGAAAGAAGAAACTTTTGCTCAGATTAAGTATAAAAATCGATGAATTCGAATATAAATATTTTTTGGGGGAAAAAAATAATGATTGGAAATATATTTTGTTGTTAAACCTACTCCGATCAAATCCTTGGTTTTACACATAGGCAAACACACGCACACACACACATACACACACACACACACACACACACACACTACGGAATTTTCTGTTTTCATATTTTTTTAATGAATGTCTCGACACGGTGAGCAGAGATTTTGCTGTCTACAATCTTGCGGTTTTTAACTTTTAAATCCGAATGAACATATCTCGGCTCAAACAAAAATTTATTGATCGAAAAAAAGCGCCATCAGAATCAACACACTTTTGACAACGCAAAACGAATGTACTTAGGCTATACCAGTAACGTAAAATTCTTGCCTTCTGGTGGCGATCAAGTCGATGAAGGCGTTTTTTTTTTTTTATATCGCTTGGGGTTTTTAAGCATTTCTCTCCCAGAAAGTTGTCAAGTTGCGTGAAAAAGTGATAGTCGGTAACTGAGAGGTCTAGAAAGTATGGCGGATGAGGCAGAGTTTCGGAGCCCAATTCGTTCAACTTCTGCAGAGTCAGTTTAGCGACATGCGGTCGGGCATTGTCGTGGAAGATAATTGGGCCCTTTTTTTTACTAATGCTGGATGTTGCTGTCGAAGTTTCTGATTCATTTAATCCATTTGTTAACAATACTACGCCGTCTCAATAGTTTCACCTGAATTCAAAAAAAACTGTAATGGATAGGATTGGTCACAGACCACCAAACAGTCAGCATGACATTCTTTGAGTGCAATTCTGACTCCGAGAAGTGTCGTGGAGTTTGCGTCTAACCACTGAGCTGAGTGTCGCCGGTTGTCGTAAAGAATCAACTTTTTAACGCAAGTTACAACCCGGTCGAGAAACGGCTCATTCTTGTTGCGTAAAAGCAGGAAAGATGATACTTCATAACGGCGTTTCTTTTGGTGTCACCTATTTATTAACTTTTTTTTTCTTTTTGCCTTTCCAATTACTTTCCAGTGGTTGGAAATCGTCGTATACGTTACGTCTAATTCAGAAGCAAGTTCTCGAGCAGTTGTGAATAGATTGACTTCGACTAAGGCTCTTAACTGATCGTTGTCAACATTCGATGGCCGACCACTACGCTCATCATCTTCAAGACTCTCGTCGCCGCCACGAAATTTTTTAAACAACCATTATGCTGTGCGTTCAGTAGTAGTTCCTGGGCCAAACGCTTCGTTGATATTGCGAGCTCTTTGAACAGTTTTTAGGCATAGCTTGAATTGAAATAAGAAAAGTGTGGAAATTTGCTTTCTTTCAATCTTGCATTTAACGTTCTGAATAGAAGACACAATCGTTTTAAAACGATTGTAATTTAAACAATTAGACAGAACGAAAAACGCTCTTTAAATTGATATATAAAGTACAGGTATTATAACGAAATCATATTTGAAAATACATCATTCGAAACCAAAATTAAAAATTCCGCAAGAACCTTCTCGTCAATGTTCTTGACCTTCGTGCCGGGATCAAAGTGTAGTATCTGTTCTGCAGATGCTGCACTTAATATAATTTGTACCAGTCAATGGAGGGGAAACCCTCTATACTGGGACAATTATTATTTTTGGTAACCAGAGTGCCCCCTTTTTGCCTACTTTTAGGGGAGCTGGTTTTTACCCCACATTAAAAACGGCCTTGTGCCTAATTTGCTTTGGTGGGGAAGCAAATAAATGCATTAAATAATTTGTACCAGTCAATGGAGGGGAAACCCTCTATACTGGGACAATTATTCTACTTGGCCCTCGGGCAGGGATCAAAGTGTAGTATCTGTTCCGGCAGATACTGCAAGCAAAGACCAGATGTGGGGGCAACCTCACATGCCTGACCTTTAACCAGCTCCCATTTCCCACCTCTCGGGAGCTGGTCCCCTTTCCCCTTCCCCCTCCCTTCACTCCTCACATTAAAAATTGGCCTTGTGCCTAATTTGCTCGGTGGGGGAGCAAATAAATACCATCTGTTCCGGCAGATACTGCAAGCTATGACTAGCTATGACTAGCAAAGACCAGATGTGGGGGCAACCCCACATGCCTGACCTTTAACCAGCTCACATTTCCAACCTCTCGGGAGCTGGTCCCCCCTTTCCCTTCCCCCTCCCTTCACTCCTCACATTTAAAATCGGCCTTGTGCCTAATTTGCTTGGTGGGGGAGCAAATAAATACCATCTGTTCCGGCAGATGCTGCAAGCTATGACTGGCTATGACTAGCAAAGACCAGATGTGGGGGCAACCCCACATGTCTGACCTTTAACCAGCTCCCATTTCCCACCTCTCGGGAGCTGGTCCCCCTTTTCCCTTCCCCCTCCCTTCACTCCTCACATTAAAAATTGGCCTTGTGCCTAATTTGCTCGGTGGGGGAGCAAATAAATACCATCTGTTCCGGCAGATACTGCAAGCTATGACTAGCTATGACTAGCAAAGACCAGATGTGGGGGCAACCCCACATGCCTGACCATTAACCAGCTCCCATTTCCCACCTCTCGGGAGCTGGTCCCCTTTTTCCCTTCCCCCTCCCTTCACTCCTCACATTAAAAATTGGCCTTGTGCCTAATTTGCTCGGTGGGGGAGCAAATAAATACCATCTGTTCCGGCAGATGCTGCAAGCTATGACTAGCTATGACTAACAAAGACCAGATGTGGGGGCAACCCCACATGCCTGACCATTAACCAGCTCCCATTTCCCACCTCTCGGGAGCTGGTCCCCTTTTTCCCTTCCCCCTCCCTTCACTCCTCACATTAAAAATCTGCCTTGTGCCTAATTTGCTCGGTGGGGGAGCAAATAAATACCATCTGTTCCGGCAGATGCTGCAAGCTATGACTAGCTATGACTAGCAAAGACCAGATGTGGGGGCAACCCCACATGCCTGACCATTAACCAGCTCCCATTTCCCACCTCTCGGGAGCTGGTCCCCCTTTTCCCTTCCCCCTCCCTTCACTCCTCACATTAAAAATTGGCCTTGTGCCTAATTTGCTCGGTGGGGGAGCAAATAAATACCATCTGTTCCGGCAGATACTGCAAGCTATGACTAGCTATGACTAGCAAAGACCAGATGTGGGGGCAACCCCACATGCCTGACCATTAACCAGCTCCCATTTCCCACCTCTCGGGAGCTGGTCCCCTTTTTCCCTTCCCCCTCCCTTCACTCCTCACATTAAAAATTGGCCTTGTGCCTAATTTGCTCGGTGGGGGAGCAAATAAATACCATCTGTTCCGGCAGATGCTGCAAGCTATGACTAGCTATGACTAACAAAGACCAGATGTGGGGGCAACCCCACATGCCTGACCATTAACCAGCTCCCATTTCCCACCTCTCGGGAGCTGGTCCCCTTTTTCCCTTCCCCCTCCCTTCACTCCTCACATTAAAAATCTGCCTTGTGCCTAATTTGCTCGGTGGGGGAGCAAATAAATACCATCTGTTCCGGCAGATGCTGCAAGCTATGACTAGCTATGACTAGCAAAGACCAGATGTGGGGGCAACCCCACATGCCTGACCTTTAACCAGCTCCCATTTCCCACCTCTTGGGAGCTGGTCCCCTTTTTCCCTTCCCCCTCCCTTCACTCCTCACATTAAAAATTGGCCTTGTGCCTAATTTGCTCGGTGGGGGAGCAAATAAATACATTAAACTAGCGGAACCTGTGGAAATTCCACAGGGGACTGTAGTAATATTGATGTACCTATTTACTATGCCTCCCCACGGGACAGAGTTAGACACCAGGGTCGTTTTTTAACGTGGAGAAAAGGTACAAAATTAAAAATTGTCTCAGTCGTGAAGGATTTCTCCTCCACCGAAAGAGAACAAGAAATAGAAGTGCAGCATCTGAAGAACAGATGGTATTTATTTGCTCCCCCACTGAGCAAATTAGGCACAAGGCCGTTTTTAATGTGAGGTAAAAACCAGCTCCCCTAAAAGTAGGCAAAAAGGGGGCACTCTGGTTACCAAAAATTATAATTGTCCCAGTATAGACGGTTTCCCCTCACTTGACTGGTACAAATTATCTTAAGTGCAGCATCTGCCGGAACAGATGGTATTTATTTGCTCCCCCACCGAGCAAATTAGGCACAAGGCCGATTTTTAATGTGAGGAGTGAAGGGAGGGGGAAGGGAAAAAAGGGGCCAGCTCCCGAGAGGTGGGAAATGGGAGCTGGTTAAAGGTCAGGCATGTGGGGTTGCCCCCACATCTGGTCTTTGCTAGTCATAGCTAGTCATAGCTAATCATAGCTTGCAGTATCTGCAGGAACAGATGGTATTTATTTGCTCCCCCACCGAGCAAATTAGGCACAAGGCCAATTTTTAATGTGAGGAGTGAAGGGAAGGGAAAGGGAAAAGGGGACCAGCTCCTGAGAGGTGGAAAATGGGAGCTGGTTAAAGGTCAGGCATGTGGGGTTGCCCCCACATCTGGTCTTTGCTAGTCATAGCTTGCAGTATCTGCCGGAACAGATGGTATTTATTTGCTCCCCCACCAAGCAGATTAGGCACAAGGCCAATTTTTAATGTGAGGAGTGAAGGGAGGGGGAAGGGAAAAAGGGGACCAGCTCCCGAGAGGTGGGAAATGGGAGCTGGTTAATGGTCAGGCATGTGGGGTTGCCTCCACATCTGGTCTTTGCTAGTCATAGCTAGTCATAGCTTGCAGCATCTGCCGGAACAGATGGTATTTATTTGCTCCCCCACCGAGCAAATTAGGCACAAGGCCGATTTTAAATGTGAGGAGTGAAGGGAGGGGGAAGGGAAAAGGGGGACCAGCTCCCGAGAGATGGGAAGTTAAAGGTCAGGCATGTGGGGTTGCCCCCACATCTGGTCTTTGCTAGTCATAGCTAGTCCTAGCTAGTCATAGCTTGCAGTATCTGCCGGAACAGATGGTATTTATTTGCTCCCCCACCGAGCAAATTAGGCACAAGGCCAATTTTTAATGTGAGGAGTGAAGGGAAGGGGAAGGGAAAAGGGGACCAGCTCCCGAGAGGTGGGAAATGGGAGCTGGTTAAAGGTCAGGCATGTGGGGTTGCCCCCACGTCTGGTCTTTGCTAGTCATAGCTTGCAGTATCTGCCGGAACAGATGGTATTTATTTGCTCCCCCACCGAGCAAATAAGGCACAAGGCCGATTTTTAATGTGGGGAGTGAAGAGAGGGGGAAGGGAAAAAGGGGACCAGCTCCCGAGAGGTGGGAAATGGGAGCTGGTTAATGGTCAGGCATGTGGGGTTGCCGCCACATCTGGTCTTTGCTAGTCATAGCTAGTCCTAGCTAGTCATAGCTTGCAGTATCTGCCGGAACAGATGGTATTTATTTGCTCCCCCACCGAGCAAATTAGGCACAAGGCCAATTTTTAATGTGAGGAGTGAAGGGAGGGGGAAGGGAAAAAGGGGACCAGCTCCCGAGAGGTGGGAAATGGGAGCTGGTTAATGGTCAGGCATGTGGGGTTGCCCCCACATCTGGTCTTTGCTAGTCATAGCTTGCAGTATCTGCCGGAACAGATGGTATTTATTTGCTCCCCCACCGAGCAAATTAGGCACAAGGCCAATTTTTAATGTGAGGAGTGAAGGGAGGAGGAAAGGGAAAAGGGGACCAGCTCCCGAGAGGTGGGAAATGGGAGCTGGTTAAAGGTCAGGCATGTGGGGTTGCCCCCACATCTGGTCTTTGCTAGTCATAGCTAGTCATAGCTTGCAGCATCTGCCGGAACAGATGGTATTTATTTGCTCCCCCACCGAGTAAATTAGGCACAAGGCCGATTTTTAATGTGAGGAGTGAAAGGAGGGGGAAGGGAAAAAGGGGACCAGCTCCCGAGAGGTAGGAAATGGGAGCTGGTTAATGGTCAGGCATGTGGGGTTGCCCCCACATCTGGTCTTTGCTAGTCATAGCTTGCAGTATCTGCCGGAACAGATGGTATTTATTTGCTCCCCCACCGAGCAAATTAGGCACAAGGCCAATTTTTAATGTGAGGAGTGAAGGGAGGGGGAAGGGAAAAGGGGACCAGCTCCCGAGAGGTGGGAAATGGGAGCTGGTTAAAGGTCAGGCATGTGGGGTTGCCCCCACATCTGGTCTTTGCTAGTCATAGCTAGTCATAGCTTGCAGTATCTGCCGGAACAGATGGTATTTATTTGCTCCCCCACCGAGCAAATGAGGCACAAGGCCGATTTTTAATGTGAGGAGTGAAAGGAGGGGGAAGGGAAAATGGGACCAGCTCCCGAGAGGTGGGAAATGGGAGCTGGTTAATGGTCAGGCATGTGGGGTTGCCCCCACATCTGGTCTTTGCTAGTCATAGCTTGCAGCATCTGCCGGAACAGATGGTATTTATTTGCTTCCCCACTGAGCAAATTAGGCACAAGGCCGTTTTTAATGTGAGGTAAAAACCAGCTCCCCTAAAAGTAGGCAAAAAGCGGGCACTCTGGTTACCAAAAATAATAATTGTCCCAGTATAGAGGGTTTCCCCTCCATTGACTGGTACAAATTATCTTAAGTGCAGCATCTGCCGGAACAGATACTACACTTTGAGATATTAAATCTTTTATTCATGTTAAAAAAAATACAGAAAAAAATCAACGATGAACAAAAAACTTAGGCACATGGCCAACTCAAAAGGGGGGGATTTTGGGGGTCATTGGTCATCCTTGTCACTCCAGAACTAAACAAAGTCAAAAGTTTCTCCCAGCTAGTGTCTTCTTTCACCATAATACCGCATTCACCCTTTCATATTGGGGGACGTCCTAGTAACTCCCAATTTTTAAAACATTTTTTATTGACGTGTAAAAACAAAAAAGATAACAATAAAATGGTAACAATAATTCATTTGTGTCGAGGGAGGGGGAAGAAAAAACAAAAGGTGATTAGTAGGACCCTCCCAACCCCGTCTAGTTGATAGACTGCCCGTTCCACTAGGTTTGTAAAAGGAACCTCGCTTCTGCGGGTCAGTCTCTAGGTGGGGATGCCCTCTAGATGGGGGTGAATGGAGAAAAGAAAATTTTGTGGGTAAGGGATGGAGGTTAGTTTGTATTTCTTTTTCTCCAAGATGGGTAAAATTTAGAGGAAGGGGTGAGAACAAAAATTGCAGGTAAGAGGGGATAGGGATCTTGGAGGCTTCCTAATCGGGGAGGGATAGAACACACACTCAGCTAGCTGAGAGACTACTTGTTTAATTTTACTTTACAGAACTGCACGTTCCACACCTAGGCGGGGAACACGTATTCAAATTTGGCTCCTCTTCGTACACACAGACTTGCCACATGTATCCATCTTCTGTCAAATGCCGCGCGATGCAGCCTTCTTCTATCACATCTGATCTTCACCCGTAGTTGGTGTTTAAAGAAAGCGATCAGATCTTGATCAGAAAAAGACAACACCCCCCGGCAACCTTGCAGACGCGACGTCCAAATCACCATTCTCGCCACGGCCAGGATCGTAACGTAGACCATTTGTCTTTCCCGGTCCCACGGCGGCCTCACGTTGTCCACAACATTGGATACAGTAATTGGGCGAGGATGCTCAGGATCGATGCGAGCCGTCACCCCACTGACATACGACCAGTACTGGCGGAGTTCGCGGCAATCGAAGAAAGCGTGATCCGTAGTTTCCACGGCCGTTGTCCCACAACGGGGACAATCAGGCGACTCCAAAAACCCAGAACTGCATTGTATGTTGTTAAGTGGAAGTGCATTTCGGGCCAATCGCCAGGTCAGAGAGAACTCCGAATTGTTCAGATGACTCGAACCTGGCGCCCAGCTCCACGCGGAGCGGATCTCACTCTGCTGCCACCCCAAACGCGCGCATAGCGGGTCGTCAGCGGCCCCCTTCACTAGATCCCTGTGGAGTTCCCTACGGGTAGCAGTCACAAGGTCACTGGACCTTGGTAGTCGTTTTAGCGCGGCTCGGCACTCTTTCATGTAGGCAGATTCTCCCCGCGGCCTGCGATGGCTCTCGATGGAAGGGTCGAGAACGAGGTCGGGGAAGGCGGCAGTAACCACGGGGTGCCACGGTTGGTCCTCCTGCATATAGTGGCTCAGGAAGGCCAGCCTCTCAGCATCTCGATGACACTTCAAGTCCGGCATTCCCAAGCCTCCATCACACGGACGTTGAATACAGACCTGTCTGCTCACCCAGTGTCTTCCTCTGTCCCAAAGGAGCGAGGACAAGAGTTCGACAAGAGCTTTTAGGTGTTGTGCAGGCAGGGGAAGTACGGCCAGTCGGTAAAGGATGAGAGGAAAGACGTAAGTGGCGCACGCCTCAGCTCTACCCTTTAAGGAAAGTTTCCTAGGAAGCCACGAATTGACTGCAGCCTCCACCTTTGACCGTACCTCCAACCAATTCTTGTCAAGCTGGAGACCCGGTCCGAACCACACGCCGAGGATCCGGACCGGGCCATCTGTCCAGCTGAAGGGCGCCGGGAGGTTTGCGTTGCCACTCCATGCGCCCAACCGCAGTCCTACCGACTTGTTGCGGTTTATCTTGGCCCCTGTAATTCTTTCGTACTGTGTGAGTGCCTCCGACACGACCTCAATGTCTCTGAAGCCCAACACGAAGACCGTGACATCATCGGCAAACGCGGATACCTTGGCAGCTGAGCCGCCAGGCAGAGCCATTCCGCACAGGGCCGAATTTGCCTCCCCATGTCTCAGCTTGCGGAGAAGAGGCTCCAAAGCCAGGACATAAAGCAGGGGTGACAGCGGACAACCCTGACGAACCGACCGAGAGATAACAAAGGGTTTCGAGCGCTTTCCGTTGACTTGCACGACAGCCATGGGCTGTCGATACATTATGGAGATCCACTTGCAAAAGTCCGGTTTAAAACCGGCGGCCTCTAAGACAGATGCCAGGAAACGATGGTCGACCCTATCGAAAGCTTTGGACTGATCTAAGTTGATCAGCGCGGCTTCCGTGTCGTCATCTATTCCCCCCTCTAGGATCGTGCGGATCAGGTGCAAGTTGTTCTGAATTGATCTCCCCTTCACAGCGTAGTTCTGTTCCGGTTCAACCAACTCGTCGATAACAACCTGCAGCCGATTCGACAGGACCTTGGCCAAAATCTTCAACTCTGTGTTTAGCAGAGTTTTGGGCCTGTAGTCGTCTAATTCTTCCCCTCCATGCCCGTCACCTTTCTTCAGCAATGTGATCACTCCCTTGGTCACCTGCCCTGGGATGGATCCCTGAGCAAACCAATGGTTGAACATATCCGTCAGAAGAGGCAGAAACATGGGCGACAGCCTCAAGTACAGTTCGTATGGCAGACCATCAAGTCCTGGCGATTTGTCACAGCTGACCTGCTTCAGCGCAGTAAAGACCTCCCGCTCCGTCACCCGGCCCTCGCAACCAGCCGCACTAGCCGCCTCGAGGCGGGGAGAGTCGGCCAAATAGTCGCTAAACTCAAGGACCGGAAGATCGGGCTGCTGCGTAAAACGCTCCTCGAAATGTTCTCGAAACCCCTCGCAGATCTCCCGAGTCGATTCCAGGGTGCGTCCATTCGGATGTTTGATTTTCGCAATGTATTTGTCCGAGCCACGCCTAGAAACCTCACGGCGCACGTCTGCATCAGAATTGACTGCTTCGTTGCCTATCTTTCTAAGCCTAGCTCTAACTACTTGGCCTTCGTAACGCTCGCTAGTCTCGCGTAGAAGGTCCTGCTTAGCTAGTTCCTGACTAACCCTATCACCCTCCCCCGTAGCCTGGGCAAGTTTCTGCTCTAGCTGCTTCTTCGTCTTGGCCTTATCTAGTGCGAGGCGCTGGGCATACTTGACGGAGAAGCTTCTGATCTTGGCTTTGAGACCTAACCACCACTTACTCCCGGTAACCGCCCCCACTAGTGCCTTTTTAATCAATTCTCTTAACTGATCTTGGAAGTCTTGTATCTCCAGAAGGGAGGTGTTTAACTTCCAGTACCCCGCTAACTTAGGCCTATTTCCTAGCTTCAGTCGGGCCATAACTAATTTATGGTCCGTCTGGCCTAGCCAAGTGAACGTGGGACAAGATAAGAAGTCTACTTCGCCTCTCCTAACTAACATCCTGTCCAAATAGGTATTTGGATAGGAGGAAACGCTATTGGTCTACGTCCACATCTCCCGCCCCGGATGCTCGAACCGAAACCTGTCGACCAGACCGCATCTAGCCATCAGATCAGCCAGGCTGGACTCGCACCTCTCCGATCCTCTAGCATCGCCTCCTACCTTATCTATCTCGGGGTCTAAGATGGAATTCCAATCTCCTATTAGCACTACCCGCTTCCGACAATCTACAAACGCGTCAAGCTGACTGAAGAATGAGACCCTCTCACGAGCGGTGCTGGGCGCATGAACCGCAATCACCCGAAACACAGAATCTTTTACGGCAACATCGGCCACAACCAGCATGCCTACCGCATCTCTATAGACAACGTCGACCGTCGCCGACAGGGTACGTTTAACCAGCACGGAAACTCCCTTCCCCCGCGGGCTGCCATATGCTGAGAAAACCTCAAAATCTCTGGCCAGCACCTGACAGTCCACAGAGGAAACGAAATGCGTCTCCTGAATCGCAGCCATATCCACTCCCAGGGACAAGAGGTCGTGCCGGAGGCGAGCCGCCCGGCCCGGTGATCTCAAGCCCCTCGCATTCAAACTAGCCAAATTCAAAGCCATGGTACCTACCTTAGGTTGTGTCACACTCAGCTCCGAAGTCAGCTGGGGAGAGGACGCCGACGTTATGTGCCATGCTCAAGGTGGTCAGGTTTTTCATATCCTGACCTTCTCTCGCAATGCCGCCGACGTCCAAAGGATAAATTAATTTTATGGCCCTGTAGAGTGATGGATGGACCAACACGGGGACCCTTCCCTTGCATTGTTTTGACAGTTCATCAAGAGAAGGGTCATTTTTTTTCACCAGTTCAATTCCCGGAAACGCCCCTTCAGCGGCCTGCAGCCTTGTCCACAAGTTGGTCTTGCAGGCCTCTGGAGTTCTGACAAAAGTTATTAGGAGACGGGCGTCCGGGAAATTTGAGGGGATATTTACATCTTTCCCCTCTATCTGTTTGTAATCGAGCAGAGGTTTTAAGTTTTTCCTCTGCCGATGGGAAATGTCTGTGGCCACAGATAGAGGGTCTACATTACATAGTTCCTCAGGGGCAAGGACCTTTGGTCTGCAAGAGGCAGAGGAGTCTCTCCTCTCCCTCGGTTCATTCTTTTCATTTTCTTTTTGGGGTAGTGGCTCAGTTTGCCTTGGTGTGGGGACGGGTGTTTGTGTGGTGCCTGGTGTTGGTGTTGGTGTTGGTGTTGGTGTGGTGTCTGGTGTTGGTGCGATGTCTGGTGTTGGTGCGGTGTTTGGTGTTGGTGCGGTGTCTGGTGTTGGTGTTGGTGTTGGTGTTGGTGCGGTGTCTGGTGTTGGTGTGGTGTCTCGTGTTGGTGCGGTGTCTGGTGTTGGTGCGGTGTCTGGTGTTGGTGCAGTGTGTGGTTTGGGGGTGGAAGTGGATTTTGTTGTTAGGGGTGGTGTATGTTCACAGGGAGTGGGGGCCACCTTTTCTTCCTCTTTTCTTCTTTTGTTTTTCTGTTTCATTCTTTCGAATGAACCGGGGAGAGGTGAGGTTGAGTTCCTCTCCCTCTCACTTGCGGATTCATCCTCAGAGGAGCAGTCTTTTCTCCGCTTGATCCCCGTCTCGATTGGTGTGGGGACCGTTGGTTGTGTCTGCTCCTCTATTTGCTGCTGCAGCTGTTTTTGTTGTTGCTGCTCTCGCTGGTGTCGTTGCTGCTGCTGCTTCTGCTGCACTTGCTGAAATTGCTGCTGCAGTAGTTGTTGCTGCAGTTGTTTCCGCGGCATTGGCTGTGGTGGCTGTTGTTGTTGCTGCATTTGCAGAGGCTCCTGCCTCGATTTTTGGGCTGGTGGTGGGACGGTGGCAGAAGGGATTATGTGTTTCCGCTTTTGTCTCACTACCGTGCTCCATTCTTCCCCCTTGGCCTCCTGGGTGGTTTGGGTTTTTCTTGGAGCTGGGGTTGGTGCTGCAGTTGCAGGGGTTGTTGCCGCCTGTTTTGGTGCGGGCGTTGTCTCAGGGGTTGTGACCACCTTTTGGGTTGTTGGATTAGGGGTTACCCTTTGAGGGCAACTCCTAGCCATGTGGCCCTGCTTTTGGCAGAACCAACAGTGTGGACGACGGCCCTCCACCACTACCGTTATGCTGGCGTCTTTGTATGTCAGCAGCGGTGGTATTGCTTGAAAACCTTCCCTCTTCAGCCTCATTGCTATTGTGTAGCAGCCCAGGTGAGTCCCAGTTTTTGACCGTACTGGGGTCACCTGTTCTACCTCACCGTACTGGCTGAAGAGGCATCCTAATACTTCCGCAGGTATTTGGGTTGGCACATTAAATACCTGCACCCGAGTCCTTCTCTTGCCCTGGTATTCAGGTGTTAGTTTGACTCTCCCATGCTTTATTTCTTGGAGGGAGAGTCTCTCCGCATCATCCTTGGTGGGTAGGAGGATGTCCCACACAGCGAAGCTCCTCTGGTACAGGTATAGTACTGGGATGTTAAGTTTGTGGAGAAGCCCCGCCATGTCTTCCTTCTTCATTCCTAGGAGGCGGTTTTCCGGTATATCGGAAATGGCAAAGGACAGAACTCTGCCCTCAATCGCCTCCCAGGCACCCGGTATGGGTTTTATATCTGCCCCCTCTATGTATTGTCTGTACTTTGTCAGGTACAGGTCTCTATACTCTTGAGGGGACAGTTGTTTTTCTACGGTCTTCCCCCACGCAGACCCTCTTGTTGGTGTTGGTATGGGGTCTTTAGTGGGGTTAGACCGTTTTTGGTCTTTTATGGAGGTCGCCCCTGCCTGTTTATTGCCGACACTTCCTGCCTCCCCAGATGTCTTGGTCAGTCCTTTTGTGGGAGTGTCACATTTTTGGGCGGCGACTCCCTTTTTAGTGTCTTTTTCGGGAGCAGCTTCCCGTTTTGGGGAGTCGGCCTCTTGGGGAGCATGATCCTTTTTGTTTACTTTGAGGCCATCTGCCCCTTCCTCGTTTGTGAGGTCCAGGCGGTATGCCCCCTCATTTTCTTGATCTGCTCCCATTTTGGGAGAGCAGCCCTCCTGGGGAGCGCTGTCCCCTTTATTGTCCTTTTGGTCCGGCACCTCCTCCTTTTTATGGTTGGAGTGAGATGCTACGACCGATTTTGGTTTTGCTCCCCTTTGGGGGAAGTCGCCCTCGGGGGGAGCTGTTGTTAAATTTTCCCCCTCCTGGGGAGCGTCCAATGGTGTCATACCCGGGCGGTACGCCCCATCAGCAGTTGTTTTTTCTCCTGTTGGGGATTCGTCCTCTTGGGGAGCAGTAGCCCCCTGGCTGGGGGTATCCATATTGGTGGGCCCCTGGCTGAGGGTATCCATATTGGTGGCCCCCGGGCTGGGGGTGTCCGTTTTGGGTCACTCTTTTAAAAAAAATTCACTGAAAAAAGTGACGTGGAATCAGCGTCCAAAGTGGGGAGCCGACTTTGGTGCCAAAAAGAGGTGGCGCCAAAAGGCGGCAAGAGGGGAGATAGAACTGAGAGAGGGAGTGGGAAGTTAGTGGAGGGAAGAGAGAAAGTGTTTCCGACCCTCCCTCGCGGGAAGGTCGTAAATTATCAGCTCGGATCCCCCCCCCCGTGAGGGAGGGGGGAGAGCAGAGAAAGACAGACCAAGTGGGGGTGCGGACAGAACGCTACCCAACAAGCTCGTCAGGTGTTCCGGGCACGAGAATGTGTCGCCAGAACAACACTGCCTATCGCTGTGTATGTATCAGAGAACAGATACTACACTTTGAGATATTAAATCTTTTATTCATGTTAAAAAAATACATTCAAAATAAACGTTGAACAAAAAACTTAGGCACATGGCCAACTCAAAAGGGGGGAATTTTGGGGGTCGTTGGTCATCCTTGTCACTCCAGAACTAAACAAAGTCAAAAGTTTCTCCCAGCTAGTATCTTCTTTCACCATAATACCGCATTCACCCTTTCATATTGGGGGGCGTCCTAGTAACTCCCAATTTTTAAAACATTTTTTATTGACGTGTAAAAACAAAAAAGATAACAATAAAATGGTAACAATAATTCATTTGTGTCGAGGGCGGGGGAAGAAAAAAACAAAAAGTGATTAGTAGGACCCTCCCAACCCCGTCTAATTGATAGACTGCCCGTTCCACTAGGTTTGTAAAAGGAACCTCGCTTCTGCGGGTCAGTCTCTAGGTGGGGATGCCCTCTAGATGGGGGTGAATGGAGAAAAGAAAATTTTTGTGGGTAAGGGATGGAGGTTAGTTTGTATTTCTTTTTCTCCAAGATGGGTAAAATTTAGAGGAAGGGGTGAGAACAAAAATTGCAGGTAAGAGGGGATAGGGATCTTGGAGGCTTCCTAATCGGGGAGGGATAGAACACACACTCAGCTAGCTGAGAGACTACTTGTTTAATTTTACTTTACAGAACTGCGCGTTCCACACCTAGGCGGGGAACACGTATTCAAATTTGGCTCCTCTTCGTACACACAGACTTGCCACATGTATCCATCTTCTGTCAAATGCCGCGCGATGCAGCCTTCTTCTATCACATCTGATCTTCACCCGTAGTTGGTGTTTAAAGAAAGCGATCAGATCTTGATCAGAAAAAGACAACACCCCCCGGCAACCTTGCAGACGCGACGTCCAAATCACCATTCTCGCCACGGCCAGGATCGTAACGTAGACCATTTGTCTTTCCCGGTCCCACGGCGGCCTCACGTTGTCCACAACATTGGATACAGTAATTGGGCGAGGATGCTCAGGATCGATGCGAGCCGTCACCCCACTGACATACGACCAGTACTGGCGGAGTTCGCGGCAATCGAAGAAAGCGTGATCCGTAGTTTCCACGGCCGTTGTCCCACAACGGGGACAATCAGGCGACTCCAAAAACCCAGAACTGCATTGTATGTTGTTAAGTGGAAGTGCATTTCGGGCCAATCGCCAGGTCAGAGAGAACTCCGAATTGTTCAGATGACTCGAACCTGGCGCCCAGCTCCACGCGGAGCGGATCTCACTCTGCTGCCACCCCAAACGCGCGCATAGCGGGTCGTCAGCGGCCCCCTTCACTAGATCCCTGTGGAGTTCCCTACGGGTAGCAGTCACAAGGTCACTGGACCTTTTTAGCGCGGCTCGGCACTCTTTCATGTAGGCAGATTCTCCCCGCGGCCTGCGACGGCTCTCGATGGAAGGGTCGAGAACGAGGTCGGGGAAGGCGGCAGTAACCACGGGGTGCCACGGTTGGTCCTCCTGCATATAGTGGCTCAGGAAGGCCAGCCTCTCAGCATCTCGATGACACTTCAAGTCCGGCATTCCCAAGCCTCCCTCACACGGACGTTGAATACAGACCTGTCTGCTCACCCAGTGTCTTCCTCTGTCCCAAAGGAGCGAGGACAAGAGTTCGACAAGAGCTTTTAGGTGTTGTGCAGGCAGGGGAAGTACGGCCAGTCGGTAAAGGATGAGAGGAAAGACGTAAGTGGCGCACGCCTCAGCTCTACCCTTTAAGGAAAGTTTCCTAGGAAGCCACGAATTGACTGCAGCCTCCACCTTTGACCGTACCTCCAACCAATTCTTGTCAAGCTGGAGACCCGGTCCAAACCACACGCCGAGGATCCGGACCGGGTCATCTGTCCAGCTGAAGGGCGCAGGGAGGTTTGCGTTGCCACTCCATGCGCCCAACCGCAGTCCTACCGACTTGTTGCGGTTTATCTTGGCCCCTGTAATTCTTTCGTACTGTGTGAGTGCCTCCGACACGACCTCAATGTCTCTGAAGCCCGACACGAAGATCGTGACATCATCGGCGAACGCGGATACCTTGGCAGCTGAGCCGCCAGGCAGAGCCATTCCGCGCAGGGCCGAATTTGCCTCCCCATGTCTCAGCTTGCGGAGAAGAGGCTCCAAAGCCAGGACATAAAGCAGGGGCGACAGCGGACAACCCTGACGAACCGACCGAGAGATAACAAAGGGTTTCGAGCGCTTTCCGTTCACTTGCACGACAGCCATGGGCTGTCGATACATTATGGAGATCCACTTGCAAAAGTCCGGTTTAAAACCGGCGGCCTCTAAGACAGATGCCAGGAAACGATGGTCGACCCTATCGAAAGCTTTGGACTGATCTAAGTTTATCAGCGCAGCTTCCGTGTCGTCATCTATTCCCCCCTCTAGGATCATGCGGATCAGGTGCAAGTTGTTCTGAATCGATCTCCCCTTCACAGCGTAGTTCTGTTCCGGTTCAACCAACTCGTCGATAACAACCTGCAGCCGATTCGACAGGACCTTGGCCAAAATCTTCAACTCTGTGTTTAGCAGAGTTATGGGCCTGTAGTCGTCTAACTCTTCCCCTCCATGCCTGTCACCTTTCTTCAGCAATGTGATCACTCCCTTGGTCACCTGCCCTGGGATGGATCCCTGAGCAAACCAATGGTTGAACATATCCGTCAGAAGAGGCAGAAACATGGGCGACAGCCTCAAGTACAGTTTGTATGGCAGACCATCAAGTCCTGGCGATTTGTCACAGCTGACCTGCTTCAGCGCAGTAAAGACCTCCCGCTCCGTCACCCGGCCCTCGCAACCAGCCGCTCTAGCCGCCTCGAGGCGGGGAGAGTCGGCCAAATAGTCGCTAAACTCAAGGACCGGAAGATCGGGCTGCTGCGTAAAACGCTCCTCGAAATGTTCTCGAAACCCCTCGCAGATCTCCCGAGTCGATTCCAGGGTGCGTCCATTCGGATGTTTGATTTTTGCAATGTATTTGTCCGAGCCACGCCTAGAAACCTCACGGCGAACGTCTGCATCAGAATTGACTGCTTTGTTGCCAATCTTTCTAAGCCTAGCTCTAACTACTTGGCCTTCGTAACGCTCGCTAGTCTCGCGTAGAAGGTCCTGCTTACCTAGTTCCTGACTAACCCTATCACCCTCCCCCGTAGCCTGGGCTAGTTTCTGCTCTAGCTTCTTCTTCGTCTTGGCCTTATCTAGTGCGAGGCGCTGGGCATACTTGACGGAGAAGCTTCTGATCTTGGCTTTGAGACCTAACCACCACTTACTCCCGGTAACCGCCCCCACTAGTGCCTTTTTAATCAATTCTCTTAACTGATCTTGGAAGTCTTGTATCTCCAGAAGGGAGGTGTTTAACTTCCAGTACCCCGCTAACTTAGGCCTATTTCCTAGCTTCAGCCGGGCCATAACTAATTTATGGTCCGTCTGGCCTAGCCAAGTGAACGTGGGACAAGATAAGAAGTCTACTTCGCCTCTCCTAACTAACATCCTGTCCAAATAGGTATTTGGATAGGAGGAAACACTATTGGTCTATGTCCACATCTCCCGCCCTGGATGCTCGACCCGAAACCTGTCGACCAGACCGCATCTAGCCATCAGATCAGCCAGGCTGGACTCGCACCTCTCCGATCCTCTAGCTCCGCCTCCTACCTTATCTATGTCGGGGTCTAAGATGGAATTCCAATCCCCCATTAGCACTACCCGCTTCCGACAATCTACAAACGCGTCAAGCTGACTGAAGAATGAGACCCTCTCACGAGCGGTGCTGGGCGCATGAACCGCAATCACCCGAAACACAGAATCTTTTACGGCAACATCGGCCACAACCAGCCTGCCCACCGCATCTCTATGGACAACATCGACCGTCGCCGACAGGGTACGTTTAACCAGCACGGAAACTCCCTTCCCCCGCGGGCTGCCATATGCTGAGAAAACCTCAAAGTCTCGGGCCAGCACCTGACAGTCCACAGAGGAAACAAAATGCGTCTCCTGAATCGCAGCAACATCCACTCCCAGGGACAAGAGGTCGTGCCGGAGGCGAGCCGCCCGGCCCGATGATCTCAAGCCCCTCGCATTCAGACTAGCCAAATTCAAAGCCATGGTACCTACCTTAGGGTGTGTTACACTCAGCTCCGAAGTCAGCCGGGGAAAGGAAACCGACGTTGTGTGCAATGCTCAAGGTGGTCAGGTTTTTCATGTCCTGACCTTCTCTCACAATGCCGCCGACATCCAAAGGGTAAGTCAATTTAAGGGCCCTATAGAGTGACGGATGGACCAACACGGGGACCCTTCCCTTGCATTGTTTTGACAGTTCATCAAGAGAAGGGTCATTTTTTTTCACCAGTTCAATTCCCGGAAACGCCCCTTCAGCGGCCTGCAGCCTTGTCCACAAGTTGGTCTTGCAGGCCTCTGGAGTTCTGACAAAGGTTATTAGGAGTGGGGCGTCCGGGAAATTTGAGGGAATATTTACATCTTTCCTCTCTATCTGTTTGTAATCGAGCAGAGGTTTTAAGTTTTTCCTCTGCCGATGGGAAATGTCTGTGGCCACAGATAGAGGGTCTACATTACATAGTTCCTCAGGGGCAAGGACCTTTGGTCTGCAAGAGGCAGAGGAGTCTCTCCTCTCCCTCGGTTCATTCTTTTCATTTTCTTTTTGGGGTAGTGGCTCAGTTTGCCTTGGTGTGGGGACGGGTGTTTGTGTGGTGCCTGGTGTTGGTGTTGGTGTTGGTGTTGGTGTGGTGTCTGGTGTTGGTGCGGTGTTTGGTGTTGGTGCGGTGTCCGGTGTTGGTGTTGGTGTTGGTGCGGTGTCTGGTGTTGGTGTGGTGTCTCGTGTTGGTGCGGTGTCTCATGTTGGTGAGGTGTCTGGTGTTGGTGCGGTGTCTGGTGTTGTTGCAGTGTGTGGTTTGGGGGTGGAAGTGGATTTTGTTGTTAGGGGTGGTGTATGTTCACAGGGAGTGGGGGCCACCTTTTCTTCCTCTTTTCTTCTTTTGTTTTTCTGTTTCATTCTTTCGAATGAACCGGGGAGAGGTGAGGTTGAGTTCCTCTCCCTCTCACTTGCGGATTCATCCTCAGAGGAGCAGTCTTTTCTCCGCTTGATCCCCGTCTCGATTGGTGTGGGGACCGTTGGTTGTGTCTGCTCCTCTATTTGCTGCTGCAGCTGTTTTTGTTGTTGCTGCTCTCGCTGGTGTCGTTGCTGCTGCTGCTTCTGCTGCACTTGCTGATTTTGCTGCTGCAGTAGTTGTTGCTGCAGTTGTTTCCGCGGCATTGGCTGCGGTGGCTGTTGTTGTTGCTGCATTTGCAGAGGCTCCTGCCTCGATTTTTGGGCTGGTGGTGGGACGGTGGCAGAAGGGATTATGTGTTTCCGCTTTTGTCTCACTACCGTGCTCCATTCTTCCCCCTTGGCCTCCTGGGTGGTTTGGGTTTTCCTTGGAGCTGGGGTTGGTGCTGCAGTTGCAGGGGTTGTTGCCGCCTGTTTTGGTGCGGGCGTTGTCTCAGGGGGTTGTGACCGCCTTTTGGGTTATTGGATTAGGGGTTACCCTTTGGGGGCAACTCTTAGCCATGTGGCCCTGCTTTTGGCAGAACCAACAGTGTGGACGACGGCCCTCCACCACTACCGTTATGCTGGCGTCTTTGTATGTCAGCAGCGGTGGTATTGCTTGAAAACCTTCCCTCTTCAGCCTCATTGCTATTGTGTAGCAGCCCAGGTGAGTCCCAGTTTTTGACCGTACTGGGGTCACCTGTTCTACCTCACCGTACTGGCTGAAGAGGCATCCTAATACTTCCGCAGGTATTTGGGTTGGCACATTAAATACCTGCACCCGAGTCCTTCTCTTGCCCTGGTATTCAGGTGTTAGTTTGACTCTCCCATGCTTTATTTCTTGGAGGGAGAGTCTCTCCGCATCTTCCTTGGTGGGTAGGAGGATGTCCCACATGGCGTAGCTCCTCTGGTACAGGTATAATACCGGGATGTTTAGCTTGTGTAGGAGCCCTGCCATGTCTTCCTTTTTCATCCCTAGGAGGCGGTTTTCCGGCATATCCGAGATGATGAGGGAGAGCACTCTGTCTTCGATTGCCTCCCAAGCGCCTGGCACTGGTTTAATTTCTGCCCCCTCTATGTATTGTCTGTACTTGGTCAAGTACAAGTCTCTATACTCTTGAGGGGACAGTTGCTTCTCTACAGTCTTGCCCCATGCCGACCCTCTTGTTGGTGTTGGATCTTTGGTGAGGTTGGACTGTTTTTGCTGTTCCTTGGCGGAAGGGTTGCTATTTTGAGGGGCATTTCCCTTTCCGCTTTCCTTTGGGACCGACTCTCCCTGCTCTATACTTCTTCCAGGAAATACTTCCCTTTTTGGGGAGTCGGCCTCCTGGGGAGCATTGTCCTCTTTATTGTCCTTGGGAGCTTTTGCCCCTTTTGTTTTGGGGAGGTTTAGGCTGTATGCCCCCTCGTTTTCTTGATTTGCTCCCCTTTTGGGGCAGTAGCCCTCCTGGGGAGCACTATCTCTCTTATCGTCCTTTGGGGCTACTGCCTCTTGATTTTTTTTGTCAGAGCGGGATGCCCTGTCCAACATTGTTTTTTCTCCCCTTTGTGGGGAGTCGCCCTCTTGGGGAGCACTGTCTCCCTTATCGTCCTTTGGGGCTACTGCCTCTTGATTTTTGTTGTCGGAACGGGATGCCCCGTCCAACATTGTTTTTTCTCCCCTTTGTGGGGAGTCGCCCTCTTGGGGAGCTGCTGGTGAGTTTTCTCCCTTCTGGGGGGCGTCCTTCGGTTTAGTGTCCGGGCGGTATGCCCCGTTGCTTTTTGCTTCCCCTGTTGGGGAGTCGTCCTCTTGGGGAGCAGTTTTTCTTGTGGTAGCCCCCTGGCTGGGGGTATCGGTATTGGTGGTCCCCGGGCTGGGGGTGTCCATTTTTGAAAAAAAGCTCTCTCTTCCCTGTATAATTCACCAAAATGAGTGACGTGGAGTCGGCGTCCAAAGTGGGAGCCGACTTTGGCGCCAAAAAGAAGTGGCGCCAAAGGCGGCAAGAGGGGAGATAGAACTGAGAGAGGGAGTGGGAAGTTAGTGGAGGGAAGAGAGAAAGTGTTTCCGACCCTCCCAGTCGCGGGAAGGTCGTAAATTATCAGCTCGGATCCCCCCGTGAGGGGGGAGAGCAGAGAAAGACAGACCAAGTGGGGGTGCGGACAGAACGCTACCCAACAAGCTCGCCGGCCACGAGAATGTGTCGCCAGAACAACACTGCCTATCGCTGTGTATGTATCAGAGAACAGATACTACACTTTGATCTTGTCCGACACTTTGATCTTGACCACAAGGCCAAGGGAAATATATTGATGTTGCCATTCTGTAGATGTTCAGTGTAAATGGAGACGCTCTGATATTATTGCAGCTTTTTTGTTAAAACTGCAAAAGTGTTCATCTAAGCTAGCACGAACACCCGGCAAAGCTCGGTCGTAAAGTACGCTTAAATATGATATTTTAATTCTTGCAGATTTCGCATATATTATTATAGAGTTAATGTACTATCGATTTTTATATATTATAAAGTTGTGATTGTAAAAATAACAAATATATCTATATGACTTGGGTTCATCAGGTTGAACCGAAACCGAATCCCAAACTATATATATATATATATATATATATATATATATATATATATATATATATATATGTGTGTGTGTGTGTGTGTGTGTGTGTGTGTGTGTGTGTATATATATATATATATATATATATATATATATATATATATATATATATATATATATATATATATATATAGTTCCTTCGGCTATAATCGAAACCGAAACCAAAACTTTTGAAGAATTCTTGGTAAAATTATTTATTACAAGAAATGGAAGTACATAACAATCAAACGACCCGGATCTCAGCGTGACACAGAAAATAACAATACACTCTATCGTATTAATATATAGATAGTGTATCGTATAATATCGCCAATTTAAATACATTGAAATCATTCACTACAATGTAAAACATCGTGCCAGGCATTCTTTCTTATGTTATTTTATTTATTTATTTATTTATTTATTTATTCACTTATTTATTTACCAGACCGCTTTATACATAAATTGATCGTTAAATATGGTTAAATTTGTGCTTATATTCGCATTTAAATACTAATCATTATTAATCTCGAACGAACGGATACCTGAATATTTAGTTCATTACACCTTATAATAAAAAGGGTCCATTCAAAATTTCAGCCAGATCGGACCAGTAGTTTCTGAGAAAAGGACAGACAGACAACAGATAGACAGACTAAGAGAAATATAATATTGTTTTTTTTTTAATATTTATTTTTATTTTATTTGGCGCTTCCACACTATTGGGACGAAATTTCAGAAATCGTAAAACTGAATTTCACATGAAAACAATGGTGTCTACGTTTTCCTTGTATGTTTAAGATGATTATATCCAAAAATTACGAAAATCGATAAGGTAGAAAATTATTTATTAAAGAAAATAAAATAGAATTTGATGAAAATGATCATAAGACAGGAGAGTTAAAAAGGGAGGTAATTTTCTGTTTCGATTTAAACAAGATGGCCGAAATTGTTCACCTGCTAACACGATTAAAGTTTGTTTTTTTTAATAATTCAGTAATATTCAGATAATTCCGACTGCATAATTTGGAAGCTACAATTGTAATTTATTAGAATTGATAAAAATTCAGTTTAAACCATTGTTTTTTTTTTTTTTTTTTTTTTTTTTTTGTTTTTTGAAAGCTGCATTTATCGACTACAAAATTTCTTAACAGTATAGAAACACTTTTTATTTTATTTATTTATTTATTTATTTATTTATTTATTTATTTGCATTATTATAAAAGTGGTCATCATGGCGATTTCTATGTACCTGTTGAATGTCGAAAGTGTATATGAAGTTGGCACTCCTGCATTACACGGACCAATTTTGCTGCGTTTCACTAAACTGTCGCCAGGTGGCGCTTCTCTCCATTCAAATTGTTTATAGATTTAAAAATTAAAACTATATTATATTGTTGACCTTTCAACATGTGCCACAAAAAAGTTTACAGTGACAATTGTATTTTAATTCAAAAAATGTTTCGGAAAAAAATCTAATATTGCTTTAATTCGACAAATGTTTCATTTAAATTATTTAATTGTCCCGGAGAAAAAGTCCAATTTTACTTTAATTCAGAAAAATGTTTCGGGAAAAATTCCTATACTGCTTTTAATTAAAAAATTGTTTTATTAAAAAATATATTTTCTCACGCAGACATTTCAATAAATATTTTTTACAATTATATTTTGATACATTTTTATATAATAACTGTTTTGGTATCAAATATTTTGTACTTTTAGGTAATCTCCAAAAATACTGTTAGGGCTTACAACATGGCCGCCAGAAGAGTCACGTGATCCGGTTGATCCAAAACATGAATCGCCGTATTACGAAACCGGAAAACGCAAATTTAAAGCAAACTTTGACAAACAAGCATAATAATTAAGTACAAAAACAGTTTTTCAATATCATAATAATAAATAATTTATTTAGAACGGTCATTTAATTTTTTGTTGAGAAACAATCACAGTTTGTTTGTTTTTTTAAAACAGTGTTTATAAAAAATATTTTATTCAGAGTTTTTCATAAAAATGGTATTTAAAACAAGGTGTTCATTTTTTTTAAAGATGTAATGTTATAAAAATATGATGTAAAAAAAAACAGTTTATATTTTTAATTTTCATTTTATAAATTTAGACAGAATAGATGGAGGCGATGCAACAAATTAGCTCACAAAATTTATTTGGGCCGACTCTTTCACGTGCGTAGACATTTTGTAAACATTGTTTTTAAAAAATAAAAAATAATACTTCTATTATGTTTTAAACGACTGTAATAGTTTATTTTGGAAGTATATTTCATAAAGAAAATTGACAACCCACTTTAAAAACAGAAATTACGAGTTTTATATATTTTATTCGCAGTTTTTTGTTGGGGGTGTCAAAAATTCCGCCTAAAATTCTGATACACCTAGTCGACCACTTGTTTGTTCTGAATAAAATACTTTTTATAAACACTGTTTTAACTAAAAACAACCTAAGATTGTTTCTCAAAGTTTGCCTATTTTTATAACAACATTATATCAATAAAAAATTAAATACAAACAAATTGTGATTGTTTGTCAAAGTTTGCCTTCAAGGCTGCGTTTTCCATTTGCACGATTCATGTTTTGGATCAACCGGATCACGTGACTCTTCTGGCGGCCATGTTGTAAGCCCTAACGGTATTTTTGGAGATTACCTAAATGTTTTGGTTTTCAAGTATTTTTTTACTTTTAAATGATACCCTCCCCTCCAAATGTTAAGAATGGCTTTCGAAATAATAACGTTATTATTTCAGCGTGGTACCAAAAATACATAAGTACAGTGTTTTCATTTAAATTATTTATTTGTTCGAAAAAAAAAAGTTATTTTACTTTACAAAAATCCAATTTTGCTTTTATTACAAAATTGTTTTATTAAAATTATATTTTCTTACGCAGACTTTTAAATAAGTGCTTTTACAATTATATATTGATACATTTTTTTTACAATAAATGTTTTCGTTTTCAAATATTTTTTGTGTTCGGAAAAAAACTTTGTTATTTATTTGTCGTGTTATTTAACCAATAAGAAATTGAAGTTATCGCCTCTTAACAATGCCGCCGTCCGTGTAATGCAGAAGTTCCAGGAAGTTTTTAGATTAGCGGATGGCAATTTAATTCTTGCTCAAAATTAAACTATGGTTTAAGGGCGAAAGTCATGACCTAGGGTAAAAAATAAACAATTTTTTGTGAGAGCCACTACTCTATAAAATAAGTTTTGTTTTGTTTTGTTGTTGTTGTTGTTGCTGCTGTTTTGTTTTTGCGTTATTTTATTTTATTTTATTTTCATACATCTTTGAGTTATTTCATTTTTACACGATTTTTTTCATTTTATTTTTTGGGGGGAGGGGTCACAAAATTTTATATCTATACTCTCTCTCTCTCTCTCTCTCTCTCTCTCTCTCTCTCTCTCTCTCACACACACACACACACACTCATGCGCGTGCACGCACTCTACCCTATCTCTCTCTCTATCTATCTATCTATCAATATCTATCTATCTATAGACCAATATCTATCTATCTGTCTATCTATTCTTGTTTTCATTTCAGAATGAAAAAATATTATTAATTACCTTCCCCTGTAATCGTTCAGCCAATCAAATTAGTTCGTAGCTGTTTTCATTAAGATTCATTTATTTATCGTTTGTTTAACCTGTTATTTTCTTTTTCTTGCTTTCTTTTGATTTATTTGAAATTTCAGTAAATATTATTTACTGTAAAAATTCTCTCTGGCAAATATTTCTTTTTTTGTAAACACCTTGTTTTTATCATAAAGTTTTAAAATAATAATAAATCCAGTACAGATTTTTTTTTTAATTACATTCAAATAATATAGCTAATTAATAAATTTGTTTTACCGTACGTTGTGTGTGTGTGTGTGTGTGTGTGTGTGTGTGTGTGTGTGTGTGTGTGTGTGTGTGCGTGTGTGTGTGTGTGTGTGCGTGTGTGTGTGTGTGTCCCCTACTGAGTCTCTCGACTTACGGGGTACTTCTATACTTCGTCCCATATATATATAATGAAATTGTTATCAAGTAAGATCTTTGACTTACTTGTAGTTTCATCAAATACTTTTGCAAGCAAAATACGATCCTACATTTTGCTAAATCCTACCCTCTGATGAGAAGGAAAGTATTTCTTCGAAACTCCGCGGATTAAGGACTATCCACTTATCTAGTGTTTCCTTTTCAAATTAAATATATGTTTAACTCTTTTTCAAATTGCTTTTTTAGCATGTTCTTTTTAACTACTTGCTCTTATATATATATATATATATATATATATATATATATATATATATATATATATATATATATATAAAAGGAAAACCCCGTATTATGATGAACACATAATACGGATTGTTCCTTTTTATTTCTCTATTTTGTTGGAATACTATTTCCATCATATATATATATATATATATATATATATATATATATATATATATATATATATATATATATAATATATATATGAAAGAGAAAAATTAATGAAAACAAAGGCATGTAGTGTTTACCTGATATACGCAATGGTAAACTTCAAACTAATATAAATAACAGTATTTATATAGAGTGGAAATTTAATCCCAACCGAATAAAAAAAGCTCAATACGCAATAGAGAGTAGAGCTTATTATAAGAGAAAGAAAATTAAAACTGTAAATTGAACTTTACAATTAAAATTTATTGTTGGACTGAATACTCCAAAAAGCAATTTACAAAGTCCTTATTCCGCGGAGTTTCAAAGAATGCTATTCTTGTTATTCTTCTCATCAGGGGACATAAAGAAATCAGCAAATTATATTTGTAGCAATGCTAGAATTTGCTAGTTAAGGCATTAAGTGAAACCGCAATTTATTGTAGTTATAAATTGCCAAATAAAAAAGTGAAAAATGTTGGATATGTAAATATATATATATATATATATATATATATATATATATATATATATATATATATATATATATATAAACAAACGTATATATATGTGTGTGTGCGTGTGTGTGTTTATATATGCAGATAGATAGATAGATAGATAGATAGATAGATAGATAGATAGATAGATAAAAGTTCAATTTACAATTTTTGAAAACACGTTCTTTTATTTTCTTATAAGAGTATATGTTACAAATCTGTTTCGTTAGAAATCTCCAACAAACAGTAAATTTATTTTATCACTGTATTTTTGAATGTAGCAAACTCTTCAGACAATTCTATGGATTAAAAAAGAAACATATCAAAACACAATCGTTACATGTCACAAAGAGTCAAGAGCATACCTTCGAGGGTTTAATTCTCGTTGTTAATAAGGTCTCCATATTTTTATTTATTTTTTTATATTTTATAAATAAAAAAAAAATACTCGAGCTGAGATCGAAACCAAAACCTAGAGGTAGTGAGTTAAGTACGATAGCCATTGCATTAGCTTCACATGACTTTTAGATGCGCACTTGTGAAACAGTTGAAAACAGATTTAAAAAAAAAAAAATCCGATGGCCTCCCGCGTACCAAGTTTTTTTTTTTTAATTTGGACCCCTTAGCAGCCCTTCTTTTCCCGATGTAAACGGATTAAAAGTTTTCCACATGTCTGAATACTCTATATATCAAATTTCAAGTATGTAGATCAAAAATTCGTTGTGTATATAGGTTAAGAAGTGTCTTCACACACACACACACACACACACACACAACATTCCATTCTCATTTTTATAGATATATAAATTTTTCTTTCTTTTTTTTTTTTAATTGTATTTAAACTTTTCAGTTTTAGACGTTTTCTTTCTCGTGCCATTTTCTTTAAATTCGCCAATCCAGGCGTTATATGAATATGAATATGAATAAGTAGTGCAAACACAGGGGAAGGGTAATTTTGTCCCCGTCATTTTTTGTACGGGGGGGGGGGGTGTATACTCATTAATTTGTCAACACACCTCTAGGCTCACTATTCATAAATCTCACTGAATCGCCAGTATTTGTAAGAAACCTAGACATGCATCAAATGTAAATGAATATGATTAAATGAAATTAATATGTGAATCGTTTGGCAAATCTAAAGAATTAAATACAAATTTATTGCTGGACTTACAAAGAATCCTGCTACACAATTGTTTCCGGGATGATAATTATAGATTTTTTTCCTGCAACGTTTGCAACTTGAGCGCTGTCATGATTACCGTCAGTTTCGTAACTGATTACTTCACCTGTGGTTTCCGACGTTGCATATTGGACGGTATGGGTGGGTCACTTGACGCTGAAACCCTGGGGCATTCATTTGTTCTACCGTCAGCGGTTTTACATTTTTGTGTTCCTGCTGCGTTTGCACGACCTACGATCGTAACTCTGATTGTTTGGATTCCGAAAACTCTGTTTACGACTTTCAAGATCGCCATGGACATGGAACTAAGATTTTGTGTGTGTGTGTGTGTGTGTGTGTGTGTGTGTGTGTGTGTGTGTGTGTGTGTGTGTGTGTGTGTGTGTGTGTGTGTGTTTTCTTAACATCAAAGCCACTACACTTTCGGCCACTGTTGAGATGGCTTGTCCCTTGTTGACTGTGCATTTCCAGGAGGTTCACCCTCCCAGGAATCATCTTCTCACACTTTGAGACGGGAGATAATTCATTGCTAATCGCCTAGGGGTGCCCCTGTAACATAGTCTTTAATTGATATTTAGAGACGCAACACGTTATAGACTTAACAACATAAGAAAGACAGAAAATAAATTCAACTCGTTGTTTCAGGTTTTAACAAAAAGACCTTAATTCCTCCTTCTCCGGACACGCGTGACTTCTCGTTTCGGCCGTAACGTCATCCACGTATCTCTAATATGATCATCAGTCTACACACACGTTCTTCTTTTTTTCCTTTCTTCATTGCCGTGACGTCACCTCCCACATGGCCCGGTCATTTGCATACATCTGCCATACATGCATCCGCGCTCTGTTACACTCCTACTGGGAAATGCCAACGTGGTTACCCAAGCAACCCGAATGCCCTTTCTCTATGGTGATGGTTTCTCAAATCCTACTTTCTGGCCCTTGTGTCACATCGTCTCGGTCGTTGGAGGGAAATAAATAATGGAATCTGTAAAATAGATTTTTTCAGATGGAAAGCGGAATGTCTTACGTCAGGAACAGTTTCTCATACGGATGAGACATCTTGAATACAGATCCTAAGTTTCCCTTATTTGTTTCTATATTGCTCTCATTTGCAACATCTCTTTCTCATAAACCAACTCCCGATTGAACACATTACCACTGGATTGCTTCCCTATGTGGTTGTCTTCAACTTCAATGTCAGCAAATACTTTTATTATCTATTTTTATTATTTTAATCATTTTTACTGCCCTCAATCACTGAAGCCTAAGGGGTTATTGTGATAGAAGCCGTATTTAAGGAGAACCTTAGGGGAGTTGGGTAGCAAGACGTTTGTCCATATTAGACTTGAAAGTATTGGATGTTTATGCAGAGAAGGTGTCATGCTATTTTTTTAAGAGTATTTTCGGTACTTATTAAAATAGAGTTGGCAGATCGATTTTTTAAATCTGTGGTTTTACCAAAAGACAACGGTACTTACTTGTCATGTCGAAAATAGTAATATTACAGAAATTCATCAAGTAGAACAACTGCTTTTGGGTTTTAAGTAAAAAAATAAAAAAGAGTCTATCGCTATGGTCTGAAGCAATAACCATTAACGTGGCGAAAAGGGCGATAAGTATGTCCCCTGTATTCGCAATCTTCAAGATGTTCACATCTAGGGACAATGCAATTTCCACCATTTTTCTGTAAAAATGGCTTTTAAGTATAAATAATTTTCTACTCAATGAATTTTGATAAAAAATTCTGGTTGCGTCACAAGGGGGTCAAAAAAGGGTCAACATGACCAAAAATAGCACTTTCCAGAACTTAGAATCTTTTCCGGCCATTAGATTTTGCTGAAAATTACCCAAAAGCAAGATCACATGAATGTACATCTGAAAACGTAATATTTGACCCAGGGAAAATTCTGGGGCTTAAGCCCCAGCGTGTTTTAGGTGTTAAAAACACACCTTTTCAGGATAATTTTTGATTTTTACCCTAAAATTCAAGGCCTCAGTCGCGGGACTATATAGTTTTTGGCTTGTTATTATACAGGGGAGAACGGTAAAGTTGTTGCCCTAAAGAAAACAACACTACAGCTTTATTTTAAAACTTTTATTGAAAAACATCAATTCAGATGACTTGATTATGTAGTAGAGTTGACATATATTTAATGTAGCCACCTTCAGCCTCAATCATCGCCTCGATAGGGATCCGGAACTGGGAGCATGTCTTTTCTACAAGTGCCGGCAGGAGCTCGGCTAATGGTGGCAATCAGGCTGGCTTTGGTGTCGTGGGAGGTCATGTAGGTGATTTTATCAACGTATGACCAAACAAAGTAGTCCAGCTGGTTCAGGTCAGGAAAGGAGGTGGGACCAGTGAGAAAAGGGTTCATTTCTTCTGAAGCCAAGCCTGGATCTCTTTGGACTTGTGGATCGGCTTGGAGTCCTGCTGCCACATCTTGGGTCTGCCAGTGGCCACCTGATTGCACCAAGGGATCACCACACTCTTCAGCACATCCAGGTACATTTTGGTGCTGATTTTCAAGCCAACTTCAAAGAAGGGAGATGGCATGATGTTGCCCTCGCTTAAAACGACACCAAAGACCATAACCGTGATCAGAAACTTTATTTTCATCACCTTGGGCGCGTCCCTGTTATTTGTGGCGATCCAGCAATTCATTTTGAGGGTGCTGGCAATGGTCCTGTTGTCATAACTTGGATCAGTAAAGAACATGAGTTGTACAGCGGAGCGTCTCAGATCTCGCTCGTTGAACATTGTGTCACTTTTAGACATGATAGAAGGCTCCTATCGCTCTTAGGATTTGTGCACAACTGGCCAACTAGTAGATGGTCTTCAACAAAAAAAGAAAAACAGTTTTCATCAAACAGAAATGGAATCATGTCGTCTTTTCTAGGACAATAATTTTATCATTCCACCGTGTATGTGATTGTTTATTAATTCAATGATAGTTTGGATTTTAATATAACAAATAGTTCTGTTGCAAAAAACTGGTTTATTGACTACTAGATGATGTACCTGGCGTTGCCCGGTATTAAACGTAATGTTAAATTCCTTTTAAAAAAAATGAAGCAAAAAAAACGGAAAGAAACTGAGACGTGCATGCGAGTATTATGTTTTTTTTTTCTAAACAGTTCACTTTTTGTAAGAAAAAAAAAATACTCAGGCTGAGATCGAAACGAAAACTTTAAGACAGTGAGTCAAGTATAATAACCACTAGGCCAGTTTGATATGATCTTTAAAATATGTTTTCAAATCTACTCATTCTTAACATAATATGAATGATTCACGCAAACAGAATCGTGAAACAGACGACAAACAGATAAAAATGTGATTACCCACAAGTACCAATTTTTCCCTTTTGACTCCTCAGCAACCCTTTTTTTTTTTCGGATGAAAACCGATTAAAAAGTTTTCCATGTCTGAATACCCTGTATACCAAATTTCAAGTATGTGGATCAAAAATTCGTTGAGTATTTAGGTTGAGAAGTGTCCTCACAAACACACATTCTCACTTTTATATATGTACTAGCAGTTCAGCCCGGTTTTGTTCGGTCCCTATGCACTGTTCATAACTTGCCCAACGTGTGGATACACTTTATGTAAGATTTCAAACGTTTAAACCAAAATTTGTTTGAGTAATTTCGTAGAGACCGCCGAGGTCAATATTTTAAAACTCTGACCCCAATTTTGACCCCTTAACATTTATTATTTTGGTCTCAAATCAAAATACAAAGTTTTACCCATATCCAAGTTACTTACATCTAAAATTTCAAGTCTTTAGACTCAAAATTGGTGGAGGAATTGTGTAGAATCTGCAAAGGTCAACTCTTTCAACTTTGATCAAATTTTCGCCCCAAAACTGATTGAAATGCTTACTGCATGTCTGAATACCCGTTATGTATAAATTTCAAATGTTTAGACACAAAATTGGCTGAGTAGTTTGCTAGACAATGCAAAGGTCAAATCTTTTGAACTTTGACCTCTTGGCAGCTCAAATTTTCGACCTAAACCGATGAAAAATCTTGCCCTATCTCTGAATACCCTTTGTGTAAAATTTCAAATATTTAGACCAGAAATTGGCTGAGTAATTTGGTAGAGACCGCAGAGGTCAACATTTTTTTAACTTTAACCCCAATTTGACCCCTCAGCATATATTTTTGGGGGTTCAAATCAAATTATAAAGTTTGATCCATGGCCAAGTAATCTACATTTAAAATTTCACGTGTTAAGACCCAATATTGGCGGAGGAGTTTGGTAGAGTTTTCAAAGGTCAAATCGTTGAACTTTGACTCCTTGACAGCCAAATTTCTGGCCGAAAATCGATTAAAAAGATTTTCACAAGTCTCAATACTCCTTATGTCAAATTTCGAGTTCCTAGACCGAAAATTGACAGAGTTATTTGGTAGGGAAATGTACACACACACACACATTTTTACTTTTATAGATAGATTTAGCGTTTGTGTTAAAATGTCTCTCTCTTTAAAGGAACCTACTTGATTTTCAACAATCTATTTCTAAATTGCAAGTAAAAATACAAATTAGTTTCTTCTTTTTTTTTTTTTTTGTCTTTACATTTTAAAGATAAATAACTTTGCATCGAAATTTCCAAAAACGTTAATCTATATATCTATAAAAGTGAACATGTCTGTGTGTCTGTGTGTGTACATTTCCCTACGCAATAACTCTGTCAATTTTTAGTCGACAGACTCGAAATTTGATATACAGGGTACTGAGATTTGGGAAAATCTTTGTGAGCGGTTTTCGGCCAGAAATTTGTCTGTTGAGGGGTCAAAGTTCAACGATTTGACCTTTGAGAACTCTACCAAACTCCTCCAACAATTTTGAGTCTAAACACTTGAAATTTTAGATATAGGTTCCTTGGGCATGGATCTAACTTAATAACTTGATTTGATCCCAAAACAATAACAAGGGGTCATAATAGGGGTCAAAGTTTAAAAAAATTGACCGCTCTTTTTTTTTTTTCTTTTTTTTTTTTTTGGTTCAACATACACCTTCAAACACTCGGGCAACGCCGGGCTGAAATGCTAGTATATCTAAATGAGAAAATTTTGTTTCTTGTTTTCAGCAAAGTTATGAATGAAATACTATTTATTTCAAATTAATGTATCCAGCATTTCACGTAGCGAACATTGGAACACATGGATATACATAAAAAGCTCACAACTTTGCCTTCGGGCTAAGATCACAGTGGTTTATATCATATCATTAAATATAGAGACTTTATAAATGAATTTGAACTTTTTACCATACACACACACAGACACACAAAAAAAAATGCATACACAACATACAGATAACTTTTTATAAATTGTAAATATGTTAATTTTATTCCAAACGCTGGGGAATTATTACTTACATTAGGATCCACAGAGTGAATGAGGTATTATGGTAAATGTTGCCAGTCAAGAGTAAGACTCCAAAGTCTACATCATTTAATTTTTTCACTATAGTCACAAAGACTCTGCACCCATCCCCTCCCTAAATTATTATAGGGCTTTGTGCCTAAGTTTGTTGTTGAATTTTTTTAATCTTTTTTCAATTTTTTTTAATTGTAAACTGTAAAATTTGCCGACAATAAACTATATAAATAAGATCACAGTGTAGTATCGGTTTTGATGTTGCACTTCACCTTTTCAGTCCTTGGTCCGTGGAGAAGAAATTCTCTATGACGGAGATAATTTTTATTTTTATTTCTATCCAGAGTGCCCCTTCTTGAGGAACCGGATTTTCCCCACATTAAAAACATCACATCACCCACCCGCGCTTTTAGTTGGCAGAGGCAAAACCAAATGGAATGCTTCAAAACTCACGTACAAGCTCATCACAGTTTCAAACATCAAAATATTTTCATTTATTCGGTGACCATGTAACATAAAGTGGCCGTCTTCCATTCTCTTTTAGGTCATCTTTCAGGGGTCAGAGTTCACAGACATTGTTTTAGCCGACTTCGATTACTATCATTAATCTGAATATTTTTTTTAATTATTTTACTGCGATTTAAAGTAAAAAAAAAAAAATAAATAAAATAAAAACAAAAAAATGAAAAAACTTTTTCATCTGAATTGACATGTAGCAGAGGAATGTTTGATGTGTACTATACCATTATATATATATAATGGTATATATACCATTATATATATATATATATATATATATATAAAATGGTATATATATACCATTATATATACCATTATATATATATATACCATTATATATATACCATTATATATATATATATATATACCATTATATATATATACCATTATATATATATACCATTATATATATATACCATTATATATATATATAATGGTATATATATATACCATTATATATATATATGTATACCATTATATATATGTATACCATTATATATATATATACCATTATATATATACCATTATATATATACCATTATATATATATATACCATTATATATATACCATTATATATATATATATACACCATTATATATATATATACCATTATATATATACACCATTATATATATATATATATACCATTATATATATATATATATATACACCATTATATATATATATATACCATTATATATATATATATATACACCATTATATATATATATATACCATTATATATATATATATATACACCATTATATATATATATATACCATTATATATATATATATATATACACCATTATATATATATATATATATATATATATATACGAGCAAACAGCTAATAAAACATGTTAAAAAACACTTTGAATAAGAGTTAAAAACATATTTAATCTGAAAAGGAAACACTAGATAAGTGGATAGTCCTTAATTCACGGAGTTTCGAAGAAATACTTTCCTTCTCATCAGAGGGTAGAATTAGCAAAATGCGAGATCGGATTTTGCATGCAAAAGTATTTGATGAAACAACAAGTAAGTCAAAGATCTTACTTGAAAACAAAAAAGTGAAGCAGAGGGAATATGGTGAAGAAAAAGGTGATGACACATGAATGGATAGTCTGGTGGAAGATAAATAATCCAGTGACGGTAAAATCCAAATGTATAACTTCAAGAAAGTTAATTGGATTTTACCGTCATTGGATTATTTATCTTCCACCAGACTATCCATTCATATGTCATCACGTTTTTCTTCACCATATTCCCTCTGCTTCACTTTTTTTGTTTTCAAGTAAGATCTTTGACTTACTTGTTGTTTCATCAAATACTTTTGCATGCAAAATCCGATCTCGCATTTTGCTAATTCTACCCTCTGATGAGAAGGAAAGTATTTCTTCGAAACTCCGCAGATTAAGGACTATCCACTTATCTAGTGTTTCCTTTTCAGATTAAATATGTTTTTAACTCATTTCAAAGTGTTTTTTAACATATTTTATTAACTGTTTGCTCGTATTATAAGCTCTATCTCCTATTTGGTTTTATCAAGCTTTTACATCTGGCTGAGATAACTTTATAAATATTAATTATTTAATATTTACCATCTTGGATCATTTTCGTAAATTTAATTGTAATTTTTATTTTATATATATATATATATATATATTTGGAATCCTTTGAGATAAGGCTTCATAATTTATGTATTATTATTCATCGGACTACTGTTCATCTCTTGAGTGTGATTTTCACAACGTTTCGGTCGATATAACCTCCGACCTTCTTCAGGTGTATCTTATCGAACTTGGGAATGTTTCTGTCGAACTCAGGAATTTGAACGGAATTTCCAGCGGAACCCTTTATTTACATCATGGGAGTAGCTTGCTCTTGTTCCATCAGCCATGACTGGATAGAGGTCCTAAGTAATTCGCAATTCATAATTTATGTATTCGTTTTTTTTGCAGACTGTTATCTTCATCTTCATTGTTGCTGTTTCCCCACATTTTGGCCAACTCATCCTCTGATATTATTTATCCATTTATTTATTGCGGACTATTATTCTCATTTTTATAGTTTTTGTTTCACGACGTTTCTGGCCTTTGTCAAGTGGTTAACCACGACGATACAGGAACAACAAATCTCCTAACTGTATCTTCAATAATTACCGCCTTCCATACTTGTGGTCGTCTCACCATGTCTCTGGCCGGCTTTGGGTAGGATTGAAACCGCTATCTTCAGACAATGCTCACCTGGAACCGTAGAGATTCAATGTCTCTATCCACTATGCCACGAACCCCGAAGGGCGATCAAGGTTGGATTTTTGGTCTTTTAAATCCACGTTTACTTGTCATCTGATCTTCCATTGTCGGGTTCGTACCGAATTGTATATTATTTAATTAATTGGAATTCATTATTGAGATGAGTATTATTTTATTTATCCATTTATTTACTGACGAAGGCCAGAGGAATAGTTGGCCGAAACGTCGTGAAACAACAACTAAAAGATGAGGATAAAAGTCCGCAATAAATAAACGGATAAATAATACCAATTACTCATTTCAATTAGAATTCAAATAATCATCCTCTGGTCTTCTTCATAGTGGATAGTGGCATTAAACTGTAGGTTCCAGGTAAGCATTGTTTGAAGATAGCAGTTTTAATCCTACTGAAAGCAGGCCAGAGGATTAGTTGGCCAAAACGTGGTGAGATAACAACAACTATGGAAGGCAGTAATTACTGGGGATGCAGGACTCAGCATTCCTATCCCATTCTGGGTAATCACCCGAAGAAAGCCCGAGGATAAGTTGGCCGAAACGTGGTGAAACAACAACTATGAAGATAAGACTAACAGTCCATAAAAGAATGAAGACTCAATGCCATGATCATAGCGTATTTATCCAGTTTACAACCCAATCTCTGGCAAGCATATTGGCACCTTCTGGCAGCCAGGAGATGTCGATTTGAAAACTGCCAGACAATTCATTCAAAACGCGCACCTTACTCATATTAAGAATGGCTTTCTATTTAAAAAGCCATTCTTAACATGAGGAGGGGGGTCACGTTGACAGAGCATGTTGAAAGTCATTTACGGTTTTAAAAAATTCTATTTGATTTAATCAAGTTAATGCTTTCATTGAAATACTGCCTTCTGACAGTTTATCAGATAATCGTTTCGGCATCCTTCGACAGCAGAATTAACCCCCTTATAATAAAGTTACATCGTGTTACATATAAGTTAATATTATCAATATAACTTTTGTACCATTTAAAAGAAGGGAACAATAAACTAGTAATAATTTTTTTTTAATTTTTTCATCGAACGAAATTAATGAAATTGCGAGACGAAAATCGTGTTTACAAAATTGGCACTTTAAAATAACGTTCCCATGTAGTAGGCATTCCGAACGTGAAAACATTCCCGTGTTTAATAAATCTAGCAAAAGTCAACTAATGGTCAGATTTTCGTGAAATTTTCGCTACTTACCCATTTTAGAATGAAATTACATATAAAATGCAAAATATATGAATGGAAATACTTTTTTAGTACGTGTCCCTCCTCTCATATTTATTTTTTCGAAATTTGAACAAAATATATTTAAATCTATCAAATTTCTATTTATCATGAAACATAATAGTTCAAATAAATAAAAAATATTTAATTTTTTTAAATTTAAATACACATATTGAACAAAAGCTTACCTTGAAGTTGCAATTAAAAAATTGATATAAATTTAATTTTTTTTTTTAATAGCGTTTTTTCTAATTAATATATACTACAATCAGTTGAAATTGCCAAGAAAAAAAAACTTCCTAAAAATTAATTAATTTTTAAAAGATTAAAACGATTAAAATTCCATTATTTCAAAATGTCCTATTACAACGTAGATTTTTAATTAATTGTGTTTAAATTTGTTTTTAAATATTAAGTTTTAATATAAACATGGCTCTTGCCAGCTATTTTATCGCCAGATTAAAACCAATTTGAAAATATTATTGCACAAATATTAAGCATTTTGTAGACCCCCCCCCGCCTCATATTTTTTGTCTCTTTTTATCAAACAAAAGTATGGAAGCCGGTAATTAACACTCGTTCATATTTAATAAAACCGTATTTCATATTTAATATACAAATGTTTATAATATTATTAATGGTTAAACTGTGTAAATCTTAAACCCTAACAAAATTATAACAAAGATTAATTAGTAATTGCAGTTTGAAGATAAACAAAGATTTTTAAAAATCATTAAGTCGCTTCTGCTTTTCCATAGTTCGTATAGTTAACACAAGTCTGACGTCACGAGAACATGCGCTGCATTTTTCACAATCGTTTGGAAGACCCTCACCTTCAAACACTCGCTTGTTGCACTACTCTTTTTCCTTTTTGTTTTTATTTATTTATTTATGTCATCAAAAAATCAGAAGTGATTACAATTCAGTTTAAAATACTTTAATTTAATTGTATAATAGTTAGATATGCAATCGAAGTTATTATTTGGTTACTTTCGAATTTTAATGTTGAGCAACGCTAAAAATTTGGTGATTGTGTAAGGGAAATAACTCAGATATATTCTCAAGAAAATGATTCAATGGGGGATAACTCATGAACTAAGGACAAATATTAGGTTGGTACAAAAATATTTTTTTACTTGAAGTTTAACGTCACAAAAAGACATTATTTTTCCATCAACCTAATAAATAGTTAATTAATGTCCTGCTGATTAGACAGGCTAAAAAAATAGCAACGATTGCATTAATTTATAATTGATTCAAATTAATATTGGAATTTAATTGGGACTTTAAACCTAAACAAATTATTATGCAAGTTGTTTTTTCTTAAATAATATTTATATTAGGTGATGCTGTTTTCTCTTCCCTGCAACCTCTTTCTCACAGAAGAGACGTTGCAAGCTTGTCCCTTTGGCTTATGAACGTATTTCATAAGTGTCTTCTTTCTAAATTTAAATGACGCTTATATCACGGAAAATACAGGGTGGCCACAAAGTCTGGCTACATAATCTAGAGGATGCTTCCACAAAGTCTGGCTACATTATGTAGCCAGATTTATGGACACCCTGTATATATTAGTAATAATAATTAGTAATAATATAGTAATAAATAGTAGCCAGACTTTGTGGAAGCATCCTCTAGATTATGTAGCCAGACTTTGTGGCCACCCTGTTTCTAATGTTAGTTTCACATATTTTTCATTGTGAATAAAAAGTGTTTTTTAAAAAGTTGAACTTTTGACATTGATAAAGACATTGGATCAAAAGTACAGATTCCAAATCTGCAGTTAGTTTGACTTTTAGCTCAATTGTTTAACTGTGTTACCATGACATACAGAATAGATAACTTTCCTTTATATAGTAGCGTCCAAAACTAAGGGACAAATTTTTAAAACCTAATATTTGTTAGAAATAACAACTGTGAAAAGCTGAAATTTTGACAACTGGTAGTCGTTATCATCCATAATAACATACTAAAATTTGAATCATTTACAAAGGATAGAAAAAGAATTATAACAATTGTTTATTTATTTTCAAAATAGGAACGTCCAAAAGTAAGGGACAAAATTGCAAATGATTCAAATTTTAGTATGTTATTATGAATTATAGCGACTACCAGTTGTCAAAATTTCAGTTTTTCACAGTTGTTATTTCTAACAAATATTAGGTTTTAAAGTGTTGTCTCTTAGTTTTAAACGCTATTTTATATATAAATTATGCAAAATTATATAGATCCTCATAATTGGGGAAGTTTTCAACCATTTTAAAGCATGTTTAACACCACAAAATATAAAATAAAAAAAAAAACTTTTCTCAGCTCATAACTTCAGTTGTGTAGTTTCTATTTTCACATACTGTATACCTTAACAATATCTTTGACATTTTCTTTTTTTATCTTTTGAAGTATTTAATAGTATCTAAAATCAGATAAAAAAATTTTTTAAATTCATCTTGTCTAGAATCTTATTTTACTTTTATTTCTCCAGCTTCCGATTAACCGCAATCATATTCAGGAAGAATTATAAACATTTTTTGCTGGCGTTCAATATTCAAGAGTTACGTCCCTTGAACCATATTCAAATTATCCCCCTTGAATTACACTGGTAATAAATGTAAATGACCTCTTCAATTTTCATCTCTTTCTGGATTGTGCTTCATGAAGGGCTTCTACTCTCTTTTTGCCATCTTTTCCTAAAACTAAACTAAATATAGCCTACATTACCCATCTTTACGCCTAGTATCTCTGTTACAAAATTCTGAATGTTTGGTTAATTAGATACAAATATATGAACATATGCACATATTTTAATTTTATATGGAGATAACGAAAACTGCTGCCAGATGCTTTTTTTTATGGTCGATTTGGAAGAGATGATATGCTTGTTGTTCTTTCAATTAACGGTGGAAAACAGAATCCTAAGATTTGATATGATTAATGCGGAAGAATCACAATCAAGCCTTACCAGCAAAATGAGCCTCTCCTTGTAACTAACATTTGTCTCTATATACTTCTGTCATGTCAGTGTGAATTTAAGTAATTTATTTGTTTTCTTCCTCAAATAAGATATATTGCCACTGTAATGTCCAGGGTTACTGTGATAGGAGCCAGATTTATGGAGGAGAGGGGCAGCTTAGATGGAAAGTTGGGTAGCAATACACTGTCAGGGAAACAGAGAATTAAGGGAGAATTCCAAAGGCAAGCAGTCTTAGAAAAGAAGGTATCAAGAGACCTCAACAGTGGAGGAGTGGTTTTTAATTAGGGGTGATTGTGGCTGTTTACACTGAGGGGTCACAAGTGTATAAAGTTTGATAGAGCACATTCCGTAGACGTATTTGTAAAATAAGTCCGGCCATGCATAACAATGTTGGATGGTGTCGTGCATTCAGTAAGTATGATCTTATGAGTAACCCCCACCATAAAAGAAAGAAAATAATTTCTGGTTGTATTTTTAAGAATGTTTTTATGTACAAAAATATACAATTTTGTTGTTTTTATAAATGGTCATTGACAATAAAATATTCAGTTTAGTATCAATGATTTTCTAGTTGCAAAAGAGAGTCACACAAAAAATTAGAAAAAAAAAATGTGGCACGTTGGATCACTCATTGAGCTCGGATTTGATTGTTTTTATAAGCAAAAATTAAATAAATTAAATATTAAAATGACAAAATTCAAAGTTAGTTTCTTTACCTTTCAGCTAAGAGCACCCAACCATATACACAATGACTTGCATATTATTTCTAATTTTTTCGTTTCAAAATCAGGTTGCTGTTAAGATATCCCAGTGTGACATAATGGTGTTCAGGCACAAAATGTGTGTCACATGTACTAGATCATCCAGGGTTGTATCCTGGTCATGGCACAAAAAATAAACTCGATAAACAGTTATTTTATTTACACCCTTTCTTAGAGATTAGACGCAAAGTCATGTGTGAGTTTGATGAACATGCTCCTGTGGAACAAACTGGATTTGAACTTGAACATCTAAGTTTTCAGCCCGTGTTTTTAACCACTAAGCCGCCACCATCATCCCCAAATAATTCAATGAACTGTTATTTATAATGTGGAAGAAACAATCACATGTCATAAACATTCTTATAAACCATTAGATGAGCTTTTTTTTTTTCATCCTTACGAATTGTTTTTCTTAATCAACGTTTCTACATTGAATTCATATCTCTACTAGGTTGACTGATCATGTTGGAACAATCTAGCATATGGATGAACGTCTTATTCAAATGTCTTTAACTCTCTATCAAATTCTGGTTTTCTATTCCACTTCGGACACCACTGTCACATTACAACCAAAGATATTATTTCATCCACTGTACAAGGTAATGGTTCTTTTTCCCTGAAAAAAAAATAATAATATAAATTAAAAAAATCAAATACATTACATAGTATCTGCATTCAAATAAATTAATAATAAATTAATTTCATTCTGCTGAGGGTTTCGCGATTTTGTCATTTTTTTTTAAAACATATATGTATGTATGTATGTATGTTTATTTCCTTATAATATATACCAATCCTTATTTAAGAAGCTCAATGTAATTACAGAGCATATAATGAATGAATGACAAAAGTCTATATTCCAAATTTCATGATGTTGACCATCTTACAATTATGTAAATGTAAATGGCATAATAGAAACATATTATAAGGTATTTACAGCTTCTCTTCCAATTTTCGGATTTTAATCGTGTAAAAACGCACTTTATTTCTCTTGGATGGATTGATTATTGCTATTTCTTCTGATGAGTTAAGGGCAAAATAGATTCACTAGTTGACATAATAATTAAGTGATTGATTTTGTGATACGAAACAGATACTGACAAGAATTGTAAATTATAAGCTCGTTAACCTCATGAACTTTGGAATATAGACTTTTGTCATTCATTCACTATATATATATATATATAACAGAAAAATTTTATTGAAAATCAATTTAAATTCTCAAAAAACATTAAAAACCTGTAATGAAGGTATACAGAATTTTTAATTATTCAATAAGGAGTACAAATAAACTGAAAAAAACTTATTCCACAGAGTTTCAAAAAATGCAATTCTTCTCATCAGAGGAAAGAGGTTTGCAAAATATACAATAAATTTTGCAGATTAGTGCATAAGAAGAAACTACAAACACATACATACAGTGACATGCATAAGTATTGGATACAAGTTATTTTCTGTTATAACTCTAGCTTATGTTTGCCATTTTGCTTGATATTTGCTCAGTAATATCTCGTAAAATTGTTTTAGTTGTACATGGAAAGGAAAATTAATTTTTTTTTCTTTTGTCAAAGTTCAAAATTACCCTCTGTGAACGTATTTGGCACTTTATTCAAAGTTGCAATCAAAACTTTGTATTTTAAAAGACTTTAAATATCCAGATTTTCAATAGTATTGAAATGTTATCTCTGACCAATCAGAGAAACACACAATTGTTTACAAGATGGTTACTGATCATCTAACTTTGTGATATGCATTTTACAATTCAAGGATTATAAATGGTAAAAACTAAAGAATCCTCCAGAGATATGCGAGATAGAATCATTGGATGCCACAAAAGAGGGACATGATTACCGAAAAATTAGCAAAGAAACGAATATAGCAATAAGCAGGATATAGCATCAGAAAATATAAGAAGTAAACCTCCCAAGAAATAGAAAACCAAGAAAAATAAATGAGAATACTTCAAAGTGGATCAGGATAAATGTGCAAAAAAAAAACTTCCATTACTTATACTAAAATCAAAACTGATCTTGAGGGTGCTAGAATTAATGTAAGTAGAGATACCATTAGCTGAGCTCTATATTGTACGAGCTTTCATTCAAGATCACTAAGACTCTGATGAACTACAAGCCCTTGTACACCCTCGACGTAAATACTCCCGTCAAACCTGACAAGCAGCAAAGTACCACCCCTACACAGTAGAAATCTTTAGATGTAAGAAAGCCTTCTACTCTAACAGTTTCTTTCCTAGACGTGCTAGACTTCGGAATTCCCTTCCAGGTTCCTGCTTCCTCAATTGTACTGACATGCAGAAGTCCAAGTGTAATGTGAACAGACATCTTGCTGCTCAACTCCCTACATAGTATCCCTGAAACTTATGTCCCTGATAGTAGCTCCCTAGATCAAAGTGGCACTGTGCTTTGCTTGGGGTTAAAATTTAATTAAAAATAAAAAAAATAAATTACTGAAAGTCAAAACATGTCAAAGACCAATAAAAGTTTGTCAAAAATCAATGAAAAGAAAGATATGCAGTTTTGGAAAATGATAATCTGGTCGGATGAAATGAAACTTGGAACTATTTGGAAGGAACACACCAACAAGTGTTTGGCAAGAAAATGTCACAGCCATCAACAAGCACAATACTATCCCTACAGTTAATTTTGGGAATGGTTCCATTATGATATGAGGATGCTTTTCATCCAAGGTCAAATGGTAGAATGATTGATAGCATTTACAAGGAAATTCTAGAAAAGAATCTTCAGAAATCTGCAACTTTTTTACGACATCAAAATTTTGTGCTTCAACACGACAATGATCCCAAACATACCAAAAAGTTTGAACCATTGCCAGGGATAATAAAAAACAAAATAGAAGTTAAAAAAAAATGTTTATAACACCTTTATATTAAAACGTCTATCTCTCTACCTATCTAAATTGTAGTCTTCATAAATAGAAGGGGGCCTAGTCACTAAAAAATGACATCACATCCTAGGTTGAAGCAAGTCAGACTGTCGATAATGAATGAGAGCTTCTTACAAAGAAACATTAGAAAACTTAAAAACTTGCATTGAAAAAGGAGAATTTGCACGATAAATGAGAATTAGTTGTTTTTGCAAAACAGCATTCTGTTAATAAAGATTTGAATGGATTTTAAAGATTAAAATTTGTGTATTTTTTACTTAAGAAATTGCATTTAAAAACAAGTGAAGCATGCACGGTCCCCCGTGAGTACAAAAGTCCCCAGGGGACGTCAAATCCTGGTGAAAATGAACAAACGGTGCTGTTTAAAGCCTTAACATATGTAAATTGGAGTTCTGCACCATGCAAAAAAAAGAAATGACTAAGTCCATCATTTGCCCTCCACCCATTTAGCCCCAAAAGTCCCTAAGGCCTTAACATATTGAAATTTGAGTTCAACACCATGCAAAACTGCTAAATAGAGATACACAGAAGATTTTGGACAAATATGGTAAAATAGTCCCAAAAATGGAGTGGTTTTATTAGCCCTAAAAGAGCCCCTGGGGTACACCCAAGAGTTAGCGCAAAGCATAGACAAGTAAAATTATATAGAAATCAGTTAGTTACAACTTTTCAGAAAGTTTTATAAAAATACAAGGTATCCATTTTTTTTAATAAGCACAAAAGTGTCAATTTTAATCATTTTAACCTGAAAGGCACCCCCGGAAAATCCGTTCTGTTTCTTTTTTACTCATTATGTTTAATGTTTGTGCAAAATTTCAAAAAATTCCAAGGCATAGTTATTGAAAAAAGTGCAGACAGACAAACGAATGAACAGACAAGGGTGAATTTACAGGTCCACCCTCCTTTTGTCGGGGGACCAATAGAAAATAAAGGAACATAATTTGATTTATATTAAAACTGAACTTTATTCAATATATTAGGTTGGTGCAAAAATAATGTTGTTTTTTATGTGTGTGTGTGTATATATATATCTGATAAAAAAACGACATTATTTTTATGTGTGTGTGTATATATATATATATATATATATTATATATATATATATCTGATAAAAAAAACGACATTATTTTTATGTGTGTGTATATATATATATATATTATATTATATATCTGATAAAAAAACAACATTATTTTTATGTGTGTGTGTGTATATATATATATATATATTATATATCTGATAAAAAAAACATTATTTTTATGCGTGTGTGTATATATATATATATATATATATATATATATATATATCTGATAAAAAAACGACATTATTTTTGCACCAACCTAATAAATTAAAAAGAAAAAACAAGAATTATGTTCAAGGGTTTTTCCAAAAGTAAGTCTGTCTATTTTTTAACTAAAAAAAAAACAAACTAAAACATTAAAGAGCTACAAAATCGGGAGTGGCACCATTTAAGCAGGTGACTTTTTGTGCTCAAGAAATTATCTTTCTACATAATCAACACCATTCTTAATGCACTTTTGCCAGTCTCATTTGATGCCACGGTCATAAAAGTCTGAAGCATACTGATCATTTATATCTCTGTCGGAAATCTTAAATCGATGAACCCATCTCTTAACTGTACTGAAATCAACTTCATCGGCTTTGCAAACGTTCAACAGGTGCTGGTGAATGTTAATCGGTTCAATTTTTTTCTGCATGGATGAATTCAATAATGCAACTCTGCTTCTGATGCAAGACCATGAAATAGGTTGCTTTTTAGATTCTCACAGAGATAAAACTTTCAGGTCATGAATGTATAAGTTCAGTCATCATAATACAATTTATAATACCCTTTGATCCATTCGGACAGATTATAAACTAAACTTTTGGAGTATGTAAAATTACATATGTTTGAAGCATAAGACAATCAGGGCCCGTGGCGCAGTTGATAGAGACGTTGAATCTCTACAGTTCCAGATGAACATTGTCTGAAGATAGCGGTTTCAATCCCACCCAAAGTGTGCCAGAGGTTAATTGGCCAAAATGTGGTGAGACGACAACAACTACGGATGGCAGTGATGGCTGAGAATGCAGTTAGGAGATTCGAAGTTCCTATCCGTCGTGGTTACCACCTGACGAAGGCCAGAGGAATTAGTTGGCCGAAACGTTGTGAATAAACAAACCAATAAAAGATGAAAAACAACAACCAATAAAAATGAGACTAGTAGTTCGAAATAAAAATAAATTAATAAGACAATCAAATACTGCAAAAACTTAATTTGTGAATTTAGGAAATCGAAAATAATTAAATAAATTAAAATCAAACGTTAAATAATTTTAAAAAATGAAAGCAAACAGAATATTTTTGAATGAAAACGAATGATAAATAATTTTTTAAATAAAAATTTCAATTCAAAGAAATTTAAATACAAAATGACTTGTGCAAAAATACATTTTTAAATAAAACTTCTCGAAAAATCTGTTGGATAATTTAGTTAAAAACAGGTTTCTAAATAATAACATTATTTCAGCACAGGCTATATTCTGCATAAATACAAAAAACGAATTAATTAATGGATTTTGTAAGTGTTTTAAAACTTGTTGATACAAAAAATTTTGGGAATAAATATTTAAACAGTTTTAGTTTACAATTTTTTATGGCAATTGTTTATGTTTCTTTATACTTTTGAAGGAGAATAAACATTACTTTATAAAAATATTATTATACAAACAAAAACTTCCTCACTTAATAAATTTGAAACATTCTTTTTATACAAAAAAAGTTTTAATGGAATTTGATAAATGTAAAAGAAAGAAATGAATAAGTTAACATTTTATCGTAAAGTCAGGGTCAAGACTAAATGTTTGCTACGTTTATTGATTCCCGATATTGAAAACTAAAGATATCTTTCAAATATATAAATAATAATGTGAAAAATTTTATTTATTATTAAGAGAACAGATTGGAAAAAATCTCGTGAAAATTAATAGGTTCATAAAATTAATAGATTCATAAACTAAAAAACGAAATTTTAATTTTCAACTTTCTGACCAAAAATTTACTATTTTTTTTAAAGAAAATTACAAGAAAATATACAGTTAAAAAAAAAAAAAATTCAATGTTATGTTTGCTGTATTATCAAGAAAAAGGATTGTAAAGAAATATCTCATCTTAAATTTGAAAACGGGTGCATTTTTAACTTAAACTCAAAATCACATGTGACACAAATATAAACCTTTGCAGTATTTTCTGGGCAAAAATACTCACTTTTAATCTATTTATGACATCCAGTTGCGCATGCGCGCATAAACATAAACCCATAACAACGTAAACAAATAAACACAAATCGCTTCTTTTGCAGATTTTGACTTGTGCACTGAAATATTAACATTATTTTGAAATTATTATTTAACATGGGAAGAGCGGGGGTGTTTTGCAACTATTCTTTATTACAACTATACTGTCGCTATTTTCTTACAACAACTTTAACCCGTTGACAAACATAAGAACAATTGTAGTAAAGCCAAGATTACTACTACTACTACTCTCTACCCGTCCCTTTTCCTTCCTTCTTTTTCTTTACATTTCTAGATACAAAATAGTTGTGTGAGAACGGTGAATTTGTTGACACATTTACTAATCTGTTTCAATATTAGTTTTATTTTATTTTATTTATTTAGGTTTTATTTTTTTGCTTCAGGTTTTATTAATTATTTTTTTTTTAGATTTTAAGTTTCTATAACTTGGTTGAAGGATTCCAATATGGGTTTTTCATTCTTATATTTCTCATCGGTAGGTTCATGTGCATTTTTGCTGTTAAATGACTTTCGTTGGCATTCGATTCGTAGGAAAATCATGTTTAATTTTCAATTTTTGAGCGATTATTCGGAAACATAGGTAACTTTACACGAATAGGAAGGATTTTTTTTTTCATGTTTGAGTAGTCCATCCGTGATTTTTCATTTTAATATACTTTCATAGAAATGTTTCTGTTATGTCAAAAAAAAACTATTTTCTTTACGTCACAAGTGTCATGCTCATACATGAATTCCATAGCTAGCTAACATACTCACCCAACGGGTCACGGGTAGTTTAGTGTAAAATAAATTTTTATCTTTTGAAAAATAAAATACAATCATTTTGGATCAGGTTAATGAATCCTCAGTAATATCTTTAAGAATTGAAACAGAAAATAACCATTAGTTATAATCAGTACTGTAGCTGTTCTTTTCTTTTTTTTTTTTTTTTTTTGTAACATTAGCAGGTCACATGACTTTAATAACATGGCCTTATTTACGAAGGTCACCTCTTAACTTGTCTACCTTTCTCTCTCTCCTTTCCCCATATCCCTCTGCCCCACCCCTTTTTCAACTCTGCCCAATCCATTCCTGGAAACTGCTGAAAAACCATCCCTCTGACAAAACCTGTCCCAGTTGACCTGCAAAGAATGAATAATTTTTCATTTTCAATATAATTCATACACACACACACACAAACAGCTGCTCTTTATATATCATTGCTTAAACAATTATAATCATATATCATTGCTTAAACAATTATAATCGAAAAAATCTTTTCCCAAAACATTTTTTAAGATCTAATTGTTCTTTACTTATTCAAATATAAGCATTAATACCTAAAGAATTTCATCAGAACAAAATGGAAACGAAAGGAAATGAATGACTCAAGGGAGATAGCTCACCAACACGAATTAATGTCAGGTCATTCGGCAGAATGTGCTCTCCTAAAATGAGGACGTATTCAGGCTTAACAACTCGACGATGATTGAAACGTACTCCACCAGCCTTGATTATGCGTTCAGCATCAACTGAGATAAAAATTCAAAGAAAATTAGGGGAAAAAAGACATAAATATTTTGTTTAAATGAAAAAATAATTTTTAGGAAGCATTATCACATTCCATAGCAAAATATCAAAGACTGCATGTACACATGGTACATACTAAAATTGGAACAATATGCAGAATGTTAGCATAGGCTCAGTGCAAGAATGACATACAAGCAATCTTGAAGCAATCCATATTTTTAAGAAACTGCAAAAAATTTCATACTCCCTTCCTCCAAAAAAACACTTAAAGAGATGGCACCAGGCTTAGCTGATCCCACACAAAATAGTCATAAAGAAAGTTGAAAAGACCAAACAGGGAGAGCACTAACCAGACCTCCACTGAAAGGGTGTAGACAATACTGGGATTTTGAGAAGGCTTATTGCCGCCTAAATCCCAGAATAGACTAATGGTTCTTGCGAGCAAGAAATTAATGGAGAGCAGCTGCTGCAATAATGCAAAATCATTAACAATGGTTAACGAAAAAGATGGAGAGTACTGGAAATCTAGGAAGATTCGTTATCACTCAGGCTCTAGGGAATATTATCAATTATTATCAGTGAACAATCACTGATAGTGATGTAAGAACTCAAAGGGAGTAAATAATAATAAAAATTAAATAGAATTATATTGTACGATGGGCATTCCAAAAGTAATGTTTCCTATGTTTTTATTCCGCCCGAATGGATCAGAAGGATAGCAAATTGGGTACTTGTACAGTTTAATCAAGACATTAAAAAATGAAAATATCGAAAAAAGTTTAAACTGTATGTATCGGTTATGGAATGAACTTCTCCGAAAAAAAATTCACTTAATTTCATCAAGTAGTTTTTTTTTTTTTCCAGCGAAAAAACAATTTGTTATGATACCGAGCAAAAGGTTCGATTTTTAGGAAGAAAAGCTAGTATTAAAGATGGGGAGGGAGTGTCGGCGCTTAACATTATCTCCCCATGGCGTTTGTAAACTCCAAACAAAAATTAAGAAAAAAATCCAAGATGTCTGCCTTCAACGTGCTGTCATAAAAACGTGTTTTTCCGCTGTAAAAAAAAAAAAAAACTACTCGATCAAATTAAGTGAAATTTTTTTGGAGATTTTCAGTTCAGAACGGATATGTACAATATAACCCCTTTTCGATATTTTCATTTTTTTAATGCCTTGATTAAACTGTACAAGTACCGCAAATTGCGTCGTTATGATGACTGAACTTATGCATTTATGACTTGAAAGTTTTATCTCTATGTTACAGATGTTGATTGTGAGACTTTAAAAAAAGCAACGCCTGTCATAAACATGCGTTAGAAGCAAAGATGCATCATTGAATGGATCTGTGCAATGTGCCTTGCTAGTTTCATAATAAAGTAAAGTCCATCTGCTTGTCGACTTTGGTCATTGATAATGTTCATCCTACAAAATCAATTTTTGATTCTTGTTTGTTTGTGTGCAATGTTGGTACATGTTCTTAGCAAGAAAAAAATGTAATTTGATTTAATTTGTTTAAAACTTTATTTTATCTGACCAGAATGATTTTTTAAATTATGACCTCTTACGAAAAAATAGATTAGTAGCTCTATATTCATCAAAACGATTACTTCCCTTTCCCTCGCCAACTTTTTACTATTTAATCAAAAGGGAAATAACTCTGTATTCATTAATACAGAGTTGCTTTCCTTAGGATTTTTTTTTTTCACTTTCAAGCACATCATTTTTTTTTTTTTTTTTACATTTCATTCATGTAAATTATGAATGAAAGGAAAAATAATCTCAGGCAACACTGGGTAAGGACAGTTAGTAAATTAAAAACAATATTTCAATAATTTATCAAAGTAACATATAGACGAGAAATACACACACACATATAAAGACACACCATATTTTACCTGATAATTAGTAATTTACAGATGTGAGTGGCCAATTACAAAAGAAAGTGAAATTGAGATGTATTTCTTAACCAGGACAGTCACAGTTCCCACTACCACCACCACATCCACCACCAATTTGCCAACTCTGTATGTGTGGGAGGGGGGGGGTATTCTTTGATAAAAAAGTTTTCTGCCTCACCCTATCCATATTGTGAATCATTTTGAGGTATGAGGCAAACAAAACGTACTAACTTGAGACCAACAGAGAAAGAGAGGAAAAACACAAAAAGAGAAAGAAAGATAAAAGAAAAAAAAAGTAAAACAAACCAAATGATGAAAAAAAGACAAAGCTCTAGAGATTTGGGAAAAATCAGCCTTTCCTTTACCCTGCGTTAGTCCCATGGGGTGTTTTGTCACCCCAATTTTGCTTAAGTGCTTATAATTCCTACTTAGTAACTTATTTCTTTTCCTCCCTCCCAGTACTCTCCTGACTCAGCCAGAGTATAGGACATGTAGTATGGCGCAGTTGTATCTCAGTTTTCCTTGGAGGTAGACATCGCTTTGTTCTCCTAGAATATCCAATCACCCCAACTGACTAACGTAGGTATGATTTTATGATTTATATATTTTTGTATTGTTCCAGTGGGAATGAAAATGTGTAGATATAAGCGCATATTATGTATCATTAGGATACTCTGTAATATTCAAGATGGAATTAATGTGTTTTGGTATTTTCTTTATCATAAGTTTTGATGGGATTATTATTTCATTCATAATTTATTACTCTTTCAGTCTTGTAACCACGAGCTTAGCTAATGTAATGTCTTAATTTTTCCTTAGTTTTACAATTTATTTTATTGTATTTTTTTTATATAAATATCAACAAAATACAAGTGAATCAAACTGTTCAGCAGGGACTGTAGATATATCCTGATCTGACCTAGCAGGGTAACTATATTTTACAAAATAATAAAACTATAAATATTTTTATACTGAGGTGCATAAACAGATATGGATTTAACCATGTTTGGAACACCCAAGTGACTAACACAGGGTTTTAAAAAATATTTTTTTTAGCAATTTGTTTTTTCTAATTTAAAAAAAAAAAAAAAACAGCAGAATTCCACTTTTTCTGATTTAAAAAAAAAAAAAAAAGAAAAAAAAGCGACATTCACACATCCTTGATGCTCAGACGAGTGCACATTTAATTCAGAAATAGCAATATTTTGACCCACTTCACTGCTACTCCAACAACTGCACGGCCTGCACACTAAATATGTTTAATTTAGGATGATGAGCTGGACATTACTAAGGCATCACTATTAACTTACCAGTTCTGCCAAAACATTTTGCTTTCATGCAGGTGTCAAGAATTGTCATTCCAGGCTCCAAGAAAATTTGGGTGGTGGTTGCATTCTGAAACAATTCAGACATTTCTGCCTTGGACAATTCACTGAGGATCGTGGAGTTTCCATTGAACAAAGCCTCTGTCCAACGTTTTGCAATCTTTAGTCCTTCCTCTACAAGAAAAAGAAACAACATTTACGTTTTTTTAATGGAATCATGTGACTGTTGGGTTTTATTATGTGATTAAACGAACTTTACTTAACTAAGATTGCTCAGAAGTTTATTTCCTTTTTTTTTCTTTCACTTTTTCGTTTAACTATGCCAGGTTTTTTTTTTATTTTAGCAAATTTTTTTTTGCTTTATGTTAATTTGTCTGAAATAATAGATTTTTCTCTCCACTTGGCACGATTATAGGCTTGGTCCAAGTGAAGGCTGGTTTTACAGAGATCATTGCCTTTCTTTCGGTTGCTTCCTGGTGACTTTTAATATAAAAGCAAGTTTCATGCAATGTCATCATAGGCCCTCAGCAATTAAAGAAAATAGAGTTGTCAATTTAAAGTTTGCTGCCTCTAAAAATATATATATATATATATATATATATATATATATATATATATATGTAAAATTTAGGGTTGTTATTTTCCAGAGATAATGTAACCAGTGAAGTATAACAAGATTAATACAAGAGAGCTCAATACTGAGGTAGAGCAGGGTATACTTTTAATTTGTTTTTACATAAGCAGTAATGCGTTTCTACACAGTCATGAACATGTTTCAGTCTTCTATTATTTTGTAACTAGAGACCTCTCATTATGAATGTAAGCGTGATTGCCTGAAGAGGTCTCTAGTTACTAAATACTAGAAACATGATCATGACTGAGTAGCAACACATTATTTATGTAAAAAAAACAAATTAAAAGTATATATATATATATATATATATTACGTGCATTTGCACTATTACCAGGAACAAAGCTTCTTTCTTAGAACTGCACGCCTGTGGAACTCCGTTCCGTCTGCCTGCTTCCCACCTGAATACAACTTGGATGTCTTCAAGTCCAATGTTAACAAATTCCTAATGAACCACCCCCTTAAGTACACACTTCATCAAATCTCCACACTAACATAATGTACTTGCAATAACCCTTATCCCTGAGTGGCTTCCGGGCCTTGATAAGTGGTGACCACTGTGTAAAAAAAAAAAAAAAAAAAAAATTCAATGAAGCATCTCTGCTCCTGATGCACATCCATGACAGATGTTGCATTCTTAGTCTCATATCATCAATATTTGCAACAGAAATGAAACTTTCAGATCAAGAATTGTCAAAACCATCTGAGCTGCCATTTCCTCATCTTCCACCCAATTGGAGCAATGCTATAGTACCTTTGGATGTTGTCATTATAGATGAGGTCAGGCCATGTAATTCCAGAAATCCAGCAGAGCATTTTGATTTCCATAACGGCAAATCTGTGCTCTGCTTCCCTCATTGTTGTACTTGGAGCTTTACAAAGCAACAAGTTTCACAGTATTCTGATAAATCTTCAACTTTGGATGGTCGCTGATCTTGCGGTTACAAAGGATATCACATTTCACCCACGTCACATTGATACACGCAGCGACTTTTGTTATATTATGGACTGCCAGGCCAAGTAACCTAGACTATTATTATTATGATTGATCAGAGGTTTTGAATGCTAAAAGTGCAGTAGAGAAATAATACTGATGAAAACAAAATATTTCGATAGGTTTGGAATTTGGGAAAATGGAATGTCAGCTAAAATATGTATCAGGAATTTTAACTTAGTAAAATGGAATTTTAGAAACAAACAGGAATTTTAGTTTTCATAAATAACAAGTAAATATGTGACAAAGATCAGATAACTAATTCTTTTCGTGTTATGTTGTAGATGAAGACATAGTTAGAAAGGAAGAGTTTGATCTATACATGTGGAGTTGTTCAGAGACAAGGGTGGTTAGAGTCAGTTCGAGCCAGAGAAGCAACTAGTCATTTGAGGTCGGCAGTCATGGAAGCATTTGGCTGTGAAGACAGCGGGATGTAATCACCAAAAAAGAAACGGCATACACTCTGAGAACAAAAGAAGTCGCAACCATGAATAAATGTTAAATGCGTGAAATATAATTTGGTTTTCAGAATCTTCAGTGAAGGAAATGGTTTGCATTTTCAGGAGCACGTACAGAACCATACGTCAATGGTTGTGTCTACGAAAAGGTACGTTTATTGGTCCCATAAGGAACTGTTTATAAACTGTTATATGTCCCGCGGAAATTGTATCCATGTATGTAATATATATGTGTTAGCAGTCACACACACAACGAACATAATATACACTAGATAATCACATATATAGACATGTGCATATACTCAACACACAAGAGACGATCACAGGCAAATATAAATATTATGTGGCAAGCTGGCATAATGGTTATCAGACATGACTCACTGCCTTTAGGTTTTAGTTTCAATCTCAGCTCGAGTATTTTTTTTTTCACTTACAAGAAATGAACTGTTTAGAAAAAAACATATGTTGTCACCTTTATTTGGGGCATATTTTTTTGTTATTATTAATTTTATTTATTACACATTAAATATTTTATTCAAGTATTTATTCAAATATTTATTAAATATTTTTTTGTTATCCAAGTCATGAGACTGGATTTGGTTGGTTAGTTGTTTTGTTTTACAGCATATCAATCCTTTTCTACGTTACTTAATGCCAAATCCAGTTATTTTGGAAAAAATATTCATGTTGCATCCAGTTATTTTGTAGAGGTTTTATTCTTCAAGCTTTTTGTATCTTCAATCGCTAGTTTGTAGTGTTTGGTTTGGTTGTTTTGTAGTGGGTTTTATCGTTTTTGTTTCTTGCTCTGCAGAACATGAATGAGTTTTGAAATGGGAGAATAAAGGTTATAGTATTAATGTTTGGTTCATTTTAAGTTAGAAAACCAGTGAGAAAGTCGGGAAGATAGAAAAAGAAAGGGGAAATGGGAAGAAGGAAAAGAAGGAAAAGGTGGGTCGTTGTTTTTAGTTTTGGTTTTGCAGAACATAATTAAGTTTTGTCAGAAAGAAAGTAGAAAAACAAAAAGCATCAGTGTTAAGTGCATTTCATCTCAGGAAGCCAATATCTTCAGACAGCCTAATCTGGTAGCACCAGTCGTGAGACTGGAAGTGAGGCAGATGTCCACAAAGTTCAGAGTGGTCAACATCGTTCAGCCAAAATTCCTGACAATGTTCAGATTTTACAGAAACGACTCGAGGAATCCCCGGAGAATCAACACGCCATCTCTCAGAAGAAACTGGCATTTTGAGAACATCAGTTTTGAGGAACCTCTATTATGGCTCTATTATGGCTTTAATCTCTTAAAAAATTCAGATCTTGCAGAGGCAAACCAATCACAATAAAGCAGAACGAAATGCATTTTGTGAAGATATCAATCAAAGGATTGAAAGTGAACTTGGCTTGTTGAATTTGATTATCTTTATTGCCTCAGCTCAATATCACTTGAGTGAGCGAAATATGCGATTCTGGGCTCAAATTCAGTCCCATGAACATACCGATCACCCTCACCTAGCTAACAGAAAGTGACTGTATGGTGTTAGTTGCCTTGATAGAACATTTTACTCTTGAAGAAAGATCAATAATAAAGTTTCAATTTCAATCATCTCATCATTCAGCTACTGTTTGGTGAAAAAAATTTTTTTTTAATCTTCTCTGTGAAAAATTTAAGATCAAAAGGAAACTTGAACACATTTTTCTGCGCCATATTTAATACTAAAAATAATTTTTAAATATAAAAAAAAATCTTTAAAATTTTTGATTCATCAACATGGCCTCCTTTGGTTGCTTTCACTGCTTCAGATTTTTGGCATCGTTTTTACCAAAAACTGAAGGTGACTGAAAATAGTTCTGCCTCTGCAAGAGTTGCCACAGGTGAGCCACGTTTCTGGGTTGTTTATCTCTGACTTTTTGGTCAAGTTCAGTTCACACTAGTTTATTATCATGCATCATCATCATATTTAGTTTAACGTCCATTTTACTTGCTGACAGACATTGAAGAGCTTTTTAAAAATTGACTTCCAAACTAACCTATCTCTGACCAACTCTTCCTTTCAAATCTATTCCACTTTCTCTCATGATCTCCTTGACCTTGTCTTGTGAATTGCCTCTGCTACCTCAACTGTTCTATATCTATTAACTTAAGAACTCCCATTCATTCTTTTAATTGAATTTAATTCAAGCATTCATCTCATGTAAATAACCGCTAGGGCATTTCTAAGAAATGCATGGTTTAAACTTTACTTAAAAAGTAAAAAAGATCCACAAAAACTCACTCCCATGTACCAAAAGAAGTATTTGTTCAGCAAGAGTTCTCTGCCCATGTCGACTTTCTGGTTGAGCCTGAAATTGAATAAAATAAATTAGAACAGGAGTGGATTTGAATAGCACATACAGCTCTCCTGGGGCAATATTAGCCTAGTATCAACTTCCAGATTTTTGGATAACAAACAACAATTTAAAAATAAAATGAATACTTTTAAAAAATTATTATAAACAAGAGTTTTCCAAGTAGTTAAATTACATATAAACATATCAGCTTTAATTCTGCTTGTACACTTGAGCTGCCTTCAGAATCTTATATAGCCCTTGTTTCAAACAATAAATTCTTAACTTGAATATATTTTTATGTATATTTTTATCCAAAGAATTTAACTTTAATTCTTACATTTTTATTTTGCTCTATTTTTATATATTGAGCTTTATTTTTTTGGTGGGGATTGTCTTTAAAATATTATCTCACTATAATATAATATAGACAATAAATCATTTGATTATCAAATCTGTGATTTAACATATATATATCTTATTTTTTTTTTAACCCAATGTTTTTTAATATCCAAATTCCGGTAATGTTCATCTATAATATAAATCGCACCTGTCTGTTTAAATGTATGTATATATGCCTGCTTAAAACTTTCGACAAAAGCAACGGATTTTCACAAAATCGATTTCGTTTTGAAGCTTGACCCTTTGGACGACAAATATCGAAAAATTGGACAAAAATATTAATTCCTTCACCCTTTACTGGGCACTTTTCTACAGGGAGGGGTCGCTTTTTTTGCCGATATTTTCAAAAGTCATCTTCTCTTTTCGATTGTCTAGCCTTAATTTAAGCCTACATCACTTTCAGTTTGACGATGGGCGCAGCAGCAAAGACGTCACTTTTTTTTTTTTCTTTTTTGCATTCTTTTTCTTTTTCGCGGTACGGGTTCAAGCCTGCATGCCCACTACCACTTTTTTTTATTTGCTTAACACACACCTCCAAACACTCGGGCAACACCGGGCACCCAGGCTAGTATACTAATAAAATCAAAGTCAATATTAATTGATCCAATTAATTAAGCTCCATGATTATCGGTATTAATAATCAAGCATGTGTATAATATTTTTGCAATAATTAAGACAACAAAATATAAAATAAGAACATCATACGGTGTATTTCCTTACGTGTTACAATTGTTTCATAACCATTTGGACAATTTTAAACATTATTTAACGTAAAACAACCACAAAAGAATGTTTCAAAGGAGGAGATATTTTGCTCATTGAAGAATATCAACACACCTTCAGACCGGAAATTTCTGCAGGAATTAATATAGATAATACATTCATTTATTAAAAGCTTAAATCGAAACCGAAATCAAAACTTATGAAAAATTATATGTATATACATATATATATATATATATATATATAATTTGAGTGCCATCAGCTATAATCGGAACCAAAACCAAAACTTATAAAGAATTCTCGGTAAAGTTATTTATTACAAGAAATGGAAGTCCATATCAATCAAATGACAGTCACTCGGAGCTTCAATCTATGGTACCCCCTCGCCAAACTTTCACAAGAAACACTCGTCTAGCTGAAAACACTATCAATAATTCCTCCCACTCTTTATCTGTGTCTAAACCTAAATTCCATGAACAAAGCTTCTTTCTTAGAACTGCACGCCTGTGGAACTGTCTCCCGCTTTCCTGCTTTCCAGCTGATTACAATATGGTTGTCTTCAAGTGCAACATAAACAAGTTCTTGATGAGCCGTTCCACTTGTTAACAAATTTACCGAATTTTCATTACTGACGATTACTATATTGTCCAATTTTCTACTGTACAGGTAAGCATGACACACAATATGAATAACGCGCACGCTATCCTATTAATATATAAATAAAATAATGCAATAATTTCTCACATGTCTTTAACGCATGCACAGATAATGTAGCTGAAGCTTTCTGTTTCATATATTTCAATACTCAACAGGTTGGTTTAAGCTGTGAAACGTTTTCTAAAATAACTTCTACATGTGAAAAAAACAAGGGTGCTAAGTCTGGCCGCCTGCAGAAAATCAAGGGGAATAACTGATGCGTTAATTTTCTTGATAGTAAGAAAGATTAATGTTTGATATTTTATAGTATAACAACTTTTTTGTTTCGTTCATGCCAAATAAAGCCATTTTGGTAAATGATTTTATCATTTTATAATATTCATGAGGATTGCTTTAACTTGTTATTCATGAAATAACTGTGTATACATGAATAATTTGGTTCAATTGTTGAACTCAGGAAAAGAGGAGTTCGTCAATATAGAAAGAGGATGGAGATGATATTACCTTTGACTGTTAATAAACTGAGAGCATTATTGAGAGTTTTAAAGTGATTGACAGAAAAATACTACGAAATTTGTCACTTGGTGAGTTAATTACAAATTACATACTAATTAGAACAATTAAAATTAAAGTTTCCTCAATCACAAAACTGACGAATATTTTAACATACTTTGAGGTGAAAGAAATGCATTAAAGGGAGAAAACTCAGGTCTACTGTAGAAAGTCAGGGGGCATAACTACGAATCAATCTCCATATTTAAAAGTTTTATTTATATTACAAAGTCCTTAATTACTTGCCTCCCCACGAAGGCAGAGTCAAACACAATGTCAGTTTTTAATAGGAGGGTAAATACAGGTCAACAAAAAGAGATACTCTGAAATGGAACGAAAATTAAAATTGACTCAGTTTAGAAGGATTTCTCCTTCTGAGGATTTCTCCTTTTCTGTCCTTAGTCAGATTGACTAAGGACAGAAAAGATGAAGTACAGTATCAAAACAGATACTACACTTTGCTCCTAGCAGTACAAAGACAATTTGATAATACATTAAAGCAGTTACAGTATAACAAGCAAAACTTTAAAAAATAATATAATTTCTCCAAGATTTAAATGTCTTCAGATTTTATGGCTTGTTTTTTTTTTAATTTTATTTTTAATCGGAATCCTATGAGATGAGTAAGTTGTATATTTATTTATTTGCGGACTTATTCTCATCTTTATAGTTGTTTTTTGTACTCCCATTTTCACTCCAAACAAGGCACAGTGCCACTTTGATGTAGGGGGCTATTATCGGGGACATAAGTTGCTGGGATACTATGTAGGGAGTTGAGCATCAAGATGTCTGTTCACATTACACTTGAACTTCTGCATGTCAGTACAGTTGGGAAAGCAGGAACATAGAAGGGAATTCCAAAGTCTAGCAGTTCTGAGGAAGAACCTATTAGAATAGAAGGTTTTCTTACATCTAGGGATCTCTACTATGTAGGGGTGAGATTTTGCTGCTTGTCAGGTTTGTCAAAGGTATTTACGTCGAGGGGGTACAAGGGCTCATAGTTCATCGGAGAAACCACCATTAAAATACTTGTAGAACAGGCAGAGAGGTGCAACATTACTGGAACAGAGACTAAAGCTTAGATGACAGTTCAGGATCTATCAGGTTGGCAACTCTCTTTTGAACCCTGTCCAGGAGTGAGAGACTAGTAGCAGATGCACCAGCCCAAATGTGACAACAATGCTCTTTACATAGGTGAATGGTGGCCTTGTAAAAGTACAGGATAGTTTCAGGCATAAGTAACTTTCTAACGCAATATAGAGCCCACCTTCCTCGCAACAGCCCTGGCAATGCTCTCAATGTATTTATTCCAACTCATGTTCTCTGTGAACGTTAATCCAAGGAGTTTGAAAGAAGTACTTTCAAGTAATGTATCTTTAGCCATAGCTATTCGTGGTTGAGAAGGTTTCTTGTAATTATTGAAGGAAACAAGCTTAGTCTTGGCAGCATTGAATGTGACCATCCATTTTTGTCCCCATTCCACTACAGATTGGAGGTCATCCTCTAGTGTTTCTGCCATTTCCTTAGATACGTGTTCATTTGTTTCCTCTCATGCCTATTATAGAGCGTGGTGTCATCAGTAAATATACCCATCTCAGAGACAATTTTATCAGGGAGGTCATTTATGAATATTACGAATAATAAAAGTTCAAGGATAGACCCCTGAGGTACACCCACATTTATATCATATTATTTAGATGTATAACTGTCGAGGACAACCTGGATTCTTCTGTTATTTAAGAAGTATTTAATTATGTTAAATATTTGTCCAGTGATACTGTATGATCTAATTTTCCTGAGAAGATCATCGTGCCATACCCTGTCAAAAACCTTAGATATATCCAGGGTAACCACTCTACCCTTTCCTGCTTTGTCCAGTGTATGCTATATATGTTCAGAGATTACAGTTAGGATATCTGCTGTAGAACAGGCTTGCCAAAATCCATATTGTTGGTCGGTCAGAAGTTTAGCAGGTGTAAAGTGATGGACTAGAGCTTGGTTAATTATGGACTCAAATATTTTGGCAAAAAGCGGGAGAAGGTTACTAGGACGATAATTTAATGGGTCAGTTCTTTCACCAGAATTTTTGTAAACTGGTACCACAGAAGCAGTTTTCCAGCAGTCAGTAAAGCTAGATTCGTTAAGGCATTTGTTGTAAAGTTTGGAGAGGACTGGAGCAACCTCAGCGGAGCATTTTTTTAATAGCACAGCCGGGATAAGATCATGTCCATATGCTTTTGAGATGTCTAGGTTTTTTTATGATATCATGTACCCGAGAAGGAGTGATCTTCAGATCATCTAGTGTGACGCCTGTCTGCAAAGGAAAATCAGGGAGGGAGTGGTTTGCTGAGTTCAATGTGAAGTTTGAGGCAAACCGACTGGTAAGCATGTTAGTCTTTTCGTTTGCTGTGAAAACAATCTCATGATTGTTGGATAGTGGGGAACTATTCATTGCCCATTATTTACTACACTGTTGTAGATTTTCCAGAAATCATGGTTCCTAATTTCTGTGCTTCAATGCGTTTTCTAGTGGTTTCAGTATATTCTCTCTTAACTGTCACTATTTCTTTCTTACAATTATTTCTAGCTTCTATAAACTTTTGTCTGTTTGTACTGGATTTATGTCGGTTAAATCTGCGGTATGCATGCTGTTTTTGAGCAATGGCAGCTGCACAAGTAGAAGTAAACCATTGGGGAGAGTGGGGTTTGTCTATAAAATTTCCGCGTGGGAACATGTGCTTCAATTGCTGTTTTGAACCAGTCAATGGTCTCATTTGTGCACTGTTCAGTAAGAAAAAAAAAGATATTTCCCCATGGAGCATTTCTGATGTCCAGTCAGCCTTCTTATAATACCTTATCGTTTTAAGCAATGGCTCTTCAGTTTTGGGTCGAGAATTTAGTGATTTCTACCATTATCACAGCATGATCAGCATTTCATGACATTTCAGCGAACTATTGCTCTGGTCTTCATCAGATGGTTAACCATGACAGAATAGAGATTCTGAGTCTCTTAATTGTATCTTCAGTAATTACTGCCTTCCATAGTTGCCATCTTAGCACGTTGGAAAACCAGATAAGAATAAGAAACTTCGATTTATAAGACCAAAAAACATCCAACCTTGATCGGCCTTCCGAGTTCATGGCACAGTGGATAGAAGCATTGAATTTCTATGGTTCCAGATGAGCATTGTCTGAAGATAGCAGTTTCAATCCTACCCAAAGGATTAGTTGGCCAAAAACATGGTAAGACAACAACAACAACCATGGAAGGCAGTAATTACTGAGGATACAGTTAAGAGACTCAGCATTCCTATCCCATCGGCGTTAACCATCTGAAAAAGACCACAGGAATAGTTGGTCGAAACTATTATGAAAATGAGGATAACAGTTCCCAAATAAATAAATAAATTGCTTTTTTGTTTTTTGTTTCTTTTTTCAGTAGAAAACTTAGAATCTTTTGTTGTAAAAACAGAATGTTTTATTCTGTTTTTTTGCTTAAGTTGAAGGAGGAGGAAATTAAAATAACTGCAGTCTAATAAGGAAAAAAATAAACAACTTAATCATTTCTTACCTTCTGCTTGGCCATGGTTTGTACAATTGCCATATTGGGCAGAAATGTGTACAACTTCAGCAAAGATTCAACTTCAGTGTCTGGTATGTTGAGAAAATACTTGAACAAAAATAGAATGTAAGAAAAAATAAATATGAAATTTTTCAAACAAATAAAACAAAACATGATTTTCTTAGCAGAAGATGGAACACATGGAAAAACGGTTTGAAGAAAATGGTCGGCTTGGTTGGTTTTACAGCATTTTTTTTTTTTTTTTTTTTTTTTTACACGGTGGTCACCACTTATCAAGGCCCGGAAGCCACTCAGGGATAAGGGTTATTGCAAGTACAGTACTTTAGTCTGGAGATTTAATGAAGTGTTTACTTAAGAGGGCGGTTCATTAGGAATTTGTTAACGTTGGACTTAAAGACATCCAAGTTGTAGTCAGGTGGGAAGCAGGCAGACGGAACAGAGTTCCACAGGCGTGCAGTTCTAAGAAAGAAGCTTTGTTCATGAAATCTACATTTTGATTTAGGCACAGATAAAGAGTGGGGGAAATTTTTCACAGTGGATTCAGCTAGACGGGTGTTTTTCGTGAAGGATTGGCGAGGGGGGACCAGAGATTGGAGTTCAGACGAGCACCTGCCATGGAAATAACGATAAAACAAGGATATCAACCATTTTGGGGTTATTTCATGCTAAATACGATCATTTTGATAAAAGTTCTTTATATCTTTAAATATTTATTCATAGTGTTTGGTTTGGTTGTTTTGTAGAGGAAAATTGTTTCAGAAATTCAAACAAACCAAATCAAAACTTTAGAAGCGTAAGCATTTATTTTTTGTTTGTCTTTGCAGAATATGATTGGGAAAAGAATGTGTGAAAGGGGCTAGAATAGAACCTACCATTGCCATAGTTAGCTTTTTTTTTTTAAGAAGTAATGAGACAGAGTGATTATTAACTGAAGGATGGGAGTACTGACATGGATCAATGGCATGAACTGTGTTGATTAATTAAACATAAATTATTATTTTTACCTGCAGTTGGAAAAGGGGAACAAGAGTCTGTGATAACACATTAATGCTGAAAACATTATACAATTGTTTTTTTTTTTGGTTTTTTTTACTATTGGGTCATCACTTATCATGACCAAGAGCCACTCAAGAATAAAACTTAATGAGACAGAATGAATATCAGCTGAAAGATGAGGAACACTATGGGAGTACTAACATTGTTGAATGGTATGAAGTGTGTTGATTAATTAAACACAAGTTGCTATTTTACCTGTAGCAGGAAGGAAGGGGGAGTAATACCTTTTCCGATTTTTTTTTTCTTATTTTGTTGAGGATGGGGCATCCTACCGAATTGCAGACATTCACACACAATCTCAGACATTCCAACCAAGAGATTTTTTATTTAAAGATTCTAACCATCTCTTTAAGTACAATACAATGTATATTCATTATCTTTACCATGGTTAAACTGATCAATTATATAAACAGATGATTTTATCTAGAATCATAGAGTATTCAGATTTGCACATTTTAATGACTTGGAGTCACTTATCAGAAATATGAATTTTATCATTTGCGTCTGGATTTCAACTATGAAATTATCAAATGAAGGTTCAATCCACAAGTTCTAGACTTTTCTCTCTTAATTACATTATTTTTTGGTTATAAACTGAGTATGAGACAGCCAAACCAGCTGCCAACATTCATTTGATTTTTATTGATTCTAGCCGAGAGCTTTTTTCAGTATTCTCATTGTCCCTTTAAGTGCAATCGTCTAGATTTTTCTTGCACTTGGTTCACCAGGAATACTAGTTAGATAGGTCTTAAAGTTCTTCTGAATTTAGTTTCATGTCATATCTAAACGATGGGGTGGTTTGTATGTTTTAAAGTATATCAAGCAATTTTTGCATTTATTGCTGAAAACAACATATGATTGGGGTATTTTTTTTACTATTGTTAATGGCAGAATCAAAGAAAATTTGATGCTAAAAGTTTTTCACACGGAAGTATAAAAATTCACAAATTCATTTCAAATTCAATTCAACGTTTTGTCCATTCCTTGTCATATTTGTCAATGCTGAGTGAGGGAGCAGACAAAAACTACCGAACAAAACCCAACTGGACAAAAGAATAAACCCATAAATAAATAAATTAATGATTTAAAAACAACACTTTTTATATTCTATTTTTATTTAATTAGCAATAATTCTTGAGAAAATATTTCTTTAATTTAAACAATTTTTTCAATATATTGTAAATAAACTGGCTTTTTGTAGAGTTTAGCTAGTGAATTGTCGCAAAGTTTCAAGTTTTGTTTTGTTTTATGCAAATAAAAAAAAAATGACATCTTATTGCCCTTTCATTTCATGTTTTATTTATGTTGACATTTTTCATGATTTCTATATGGGCATCAAATTTCACTCGTTCCAGCTAGGATCATCCCTTTTCAGCCACAACCAAAATCTTTTCAATTACTTGCATTTCTGTTGTCATCTTCTTTGCTTTAATTTTTATTACAATCCAAATTGATTTCTGACTAGATACAGAAACATTTTTTCAATGTACCATCTTGGTTCTATTCTAATATGGTAATATTTCACCTATTCCATCTATTATCTTCAGAAGCATTAATTAACATTCTATATCTTATTGGTCCCCCTGACAAAAAGAGGGTGGGCCTGTAAATTCACCCTTGTCCGTTCGTCCGCACTTTTCTCAATAACTACGCCTTGGAATTTTTTGAAATTTTGCACAAACATTAAACATGATATGAGTAAAAAAGTAACAGAACGGATTTTCCGGGAAAACTCTGGTTGCCCCTTAGGGGTGCTTTTCGGGTTAAAATGGCTAAAACTGACACTTTTGTGCTTATTAAAAAAAAATGATGCGTTGGATTTTTATAAAACTTTCTGAAAAGTTGTAAACGGATTTGTATATAATTTTGTTTGTCTATACTTTGCGATAACTCTTGGACGTGCCCCAGGGGCTCTTTTAGGGCTTATATAAAAACACTCCATTTTGGGGACTATTTTACCATATTTGTCCAAAATGTTCTGTGTATGTCTATTTAGCAGTTTTGCATAGTGCTGAACTCAAATTTAAATATGTTAAGAACTTGGAGGCTTTCGGGGCTAAATGGAGGGAGGAGGGGGGGGGTCAAATGATGGACTTAATCATTTCTTTTTTTGCATGGTGCAGAACTCAAATTTACATATGTTAAGGCCTAAAACTGCACCGTTTGTTTCATTTTTACCAGGATTTAACGTCCCCTGGGGACTTTTGGGGTTAAATATGGGGGGGGGGGGGGGGATGCTGAACTTAGTCATTTTTTTTATGTCTCATTCACTATGCATTCACGAGGGACCATGCATGCTTCACTTGTTTTTTATTAAAATCCTATTTGATAATTTCCATATTTTTTATGTACACTAATATTTTCAATTGATAAGCAAGTATATCAATAAGTTTTCCTGATATTTCATATTTTGCATGTATTTTAATATAAATAAGCATGTCAGAATAATAAAAGACAAAAAAAAAAAAAGAAATCACTGATTCAAAAAATTTTTTTTTAATAAATCCATTTTCGGGGCCACATAATGCTCAGCTCATCAGCAAGTTTCACTCACCTGATAAAGTTCAAATGGAGATGTTTTGTCTGCATTAAGCCAGATAGCATTACCAGCGGATTTCCCCAATTTATCACCTGTCGATGATGTGACAAGAGGCGTCGTAAGACCTGAATTGAAAAGAAATTCAAACAAACCAAATCAAAACTTTAGAAGCGTAATCATTTGGTAAATTTTTAAAAATGTTTTGTTTATGACAGAACGACTGTTTTTAGGGGCGAGGTATCTCCTTCCAGAAAAAAAAAATAAATGGAGAAAGTTTTACCCCACATCACCTGCCGGTGAGACATGCTATAATAATAGCCTGTTACGATGAGGGACCAGATTAACGGAGACCGTCACCAGTATTACGAGGGTGAATGTGATAACGTTTTTCAAGTACCTCGACATAAACAAAAACATTAAAAGGAGTCAGAATCAGGATAATGGCGAAAACGAATTTAAAAGTTCATATGATTTTTATTTAACATTAGAAGGAAAAATCAAATCATATTTTGTGTTGTTGTATTTTTATATGCGTGTGCTGATTTAACACGTGGCCGAAAGATTGAATCTTCCACTGTTTAGTGTTCTTGTTGGTTGGTTGGCTGTTTTTGTTTCACGGCATATCAACCCTTTTTAGGTCATTTAATGCTGAAGCCAGTTATTTTGAAGAAAAGTTTTTTAATAAAATTTTTTTTTTTTCAAATCGGTTTCTATTTAACCCATAGTTGAGACCCTAACAGGTACTACCACTCTGGGTCAGAGTGGACCTGGGAGCAATGGCAATTAAGGGGTGGCTCCACACTCCCCAAAGCCCGCAAGTTGGGGCCTCACCATCGGATATAGTTTAAGGTCATATCCAGAACCAAATGTTCTTGTAAAGAGTGTTCTGAAAATAAACGTTAGCATTTTAGAACTATGCATAGTCGCAAGGACTTTATATATTTTTCTCTTAAATAGAGTCTGATAGAATTGGAGTTAAAGAACTGTAGCAAAAAGGAGAAAAGAGAAATCCTTCTTCGACTGAGGCAATTATGTTTTTTTAACAGAGAAACGTTTTTTTCTTTCTTTAAAACCAAAGGAAATAAAAATTTGTTACATTTGTTAGTTCAGTATTGTGATAATTTTGTTCCATAAATGTCTGATGTGACACAAGGTAATTTGGGGGGAAATTAATCCAGTGAGATTTGAGCGTTAATATTAGCTACAGTAAGAAGCAAAAGGGGAAAATATTAATTCTCGTTCGATATGCTACTTCCATGTTGAGAATTTACATGTATGATCCGCGCAATGTTATGTTGGTGGTTTTATGTCGAACGTCGACAGAGTCAGCCGGCGAATTGCTTACTGCATCCTGAACTAAACTGATTTGGGTTTGGCGCGCAGTGTCTTTATACAGGTTTTTGACCGGCTCCAGCGAAGGCTGTCAGGAAAAGATTTTATAAAAGTTGTTTTCTTGGAGCGCCGATTGGACAAAAAATGGACACCCTGTCACATGGTATAGTCTTGAACTACATCCGTGCGAAAAGGTACTGTTTTACTTTTTACTTTGACAGAATTTGCGTAGGTGGATAGGACAAATGTATACATAACTGGAGTGATCTTTATCCATCCATTTCGATGTCTCTGGCGTATCGCTACAAGCACCAATCCAGTTTTGCAAGAATCATCTTTTAAACCAATGTTTCCAAAAGTGGGTGATACCGCCCCACCCCCCATGAAGGCGGTGCTTTGATAACACAAAGGTAAAAACACAAAAAGGGGTGGTTGGGTGGGAGGGGATAACTAAAAAATACACGCACACACACACACATATATATATATAACTACTTCATTTACTCACATAAAATTAATATATGAAAGTATAAATTTATGCATAAACTTTAAGCATTTACTTCAAAAGTGCTCAATACGTAGGTAGAGCTAGTTAGTAAGTTATAAAATATATATGGCAATTAAGCTTAATCGCCATATATATTTTATAACTTTATATATATATATATATATATATATATATATATATATAAAGAGAAAATAAGTAAACAAAAAACTTTGTGTTTAATTTCAAATTTCAAAAATAAGTCACGTGTAAATTATAGATAATTGTAAATACAAAAAAATGGTTAATTAGATTAATTACTTGTTAAAAGCAAATTTTGTGTTTAATATTATTTTCAATCCATATTCCAAAAAATCCTGATTTTTTTTCAATTCCCAACACTAGTGTGTGTGTGTATATATATATATATATATATATATATATAAACAAAAATGAGGAAATTTCAATATACTCTTTTGAGTATCCTATCGAACAATAAATTCATGTAAAATATATTTTTACAGTCTTTAATTTTTTTCTTATATATATGTGCATAATAATAGCACAAAATTTTGTGTTTAGTATTTTTGTTTTCAATTTCAAAAAAGAAAGTTGCATATGTAAATCAAGGGTAATTGTGAAGACAAAAAAAAAATACTTAATTCGATTAATTATTATTTTTGAAAAGCAAATTTTGTGTTTAATATTTTTAATTTGAATTAAAAAAAAAAATGTTTGATGTGATGTCAAGATCAAATAAAATGTTACAAGCCAACAAAGATGAGCTTCTGTTTTATATATCATTGTTTTTAAATACTTATTTTGGTTATAATATTGTTGCTTTCACTTTGAAAAAAAAAAAACTTATGTGTTTATGGGATAGGGGGCGCTAGCACTCTATTTTAGAAACCAAGGGGTGTCAGCCTGAAAAAGTTTGCGAAACCCTTTTTTAAACGAAACGGAATAATGCTAATCTTGCATAACAAGCACCAACAACTTCAGAAGAGGAAGAGAGAAATTGAGAGATGGCAAACAAAAAGAGCCGACCTTTAGATTTTGTCCTTTTATTTATTTTTTTTTTTTTTGTGTTCAACTGGTTTTTATTCAAACAATGTGCCCGAGCTCTTTTCCTGATCTACATTAATGATCTTCCAAATCATATCCTTACATCATTTGTAGACATTTATGCTGACGACACTACCATTTATGGTACCACATCTAAGACAGTAAACGAGCAAGTTCTCTCCAATTCTCTCTCCTCTGATCTTGAGCACGTAGTACAATGGGGAAAGGAGTGGCTGGTTACTTTTAATGCATCTAAAACCAAGCTTCTCTCTTTACATCATCAACATTCTAATCCATATTTGTCATCAATTGAAATGAATGGCTCTCATCTTGAGGAGGCCTCAAGTTTTGACAAGCTTCTGGGCTTGACCATTACTCCTGATCTTAAATGGAACACGTATATCAAATCTGTTGCCAAGGCCGCTGGAAAAATGATGGGATCTTTCTATCGATCCGGTAGATATCTCACTGCTGATGCTATTCTCTATCTATATAAGAGCCAGGTACGTCCAAGGATGGAATACTGTTGCCACATCTAGGCAGGAGCTGCTAGAAAGGACTTGTCCTGCCTTGATAGAGTTCAAAATAGACTTCGTAGCCTCGTAGATGTCCTTTTCTCCTCCTTGCAACCTCTATCTCACAGAAGAGATGTTGCGAGTTTGTCTCTGATGTATCGTTATTTTCATGGAAAGTGTTCAACTGAGCTTCAATCTATGGTCCCCCCTCGCCAAACTTTCACAAGAAACACTCGTCTAGCTGTAAACACTATCAATAATTTCCCCCACTCTTTATCTGTGCCTAAACCTAAACATAGATTCCATGAACAAAGCTTCTTTCTTAGAACTGCACGCCTGTGGAATTGTCTTCCGTTTTCCTGCTTTCTGGCTGACTACAATATGGTTGTCTTCAAGTCTAAAGTAAATAAGTTCTTGATGAGCCGTTCCATATAAGTTATCAAATTTACCAAATTTTCATTACTAATGATTACTATATTGTCCAATTTCTACTGTACACTCTTTAACCCTTATCCTTGAGTGGCCTCTGGGCCTTGATAATGTGGTGATGCCTATGTAAAAAAAAAAAAAAAAGAGCTCTCTCCTCCCCTATCCTCTCTCTCACACTCTTAATGATAACAGTTACAGTTCAAGAAGCAATTGTTATTTCAGTTTACTTGCTTTCCTATGAGAACAGAGTTAGACACAAGATCCATTTTTAATAAAAGCTGGATTGAGACAAAAATAAAAACTGTATCAGTCTAAAAGTGTGAAACAATGAAACTGCACTACTATAACCCTAAGCAGGTTTAACTGGCTTCCTCCGAAGAAGGAAGTTTCATGGGAGTATGAAATTCACAAACAGCCCCCAATTAATTAGGAGAGGTAACTGTTAAGTTTTTTTGCAACTCTTGCATGGAGGTGTCGATGTCTTGCTACACACAGCACTTAGTTATTCCCAAATTGGTCACCCATCTGGCACTGACCAGACTCAACGTTGCTTCTCCACTAACTGAAGATAGAAAAGTTGATGCATAGTATCAGAATAAATATTACACTTTGCACCCAATTAGAAGGTCAGAGAACTCCGTCAGAGTGTGAGAAAAAAATACTAAAGCAAATTTACCACAAGCCAATGCAAAGGAGATAATTAAGATGGCTTTGCGAAATGTCAGGCTAGTTGACCTTCTGATATTAAAACAACGTTTGTCTTTGAAAGGTTAGACAATAAGTAAGACTGAATAGTTATTTGTAAGATCTATATATAGACTAGCCTGGGTACCCGGTGTTTGCAGGTGTGTGTTGAGCAAAAAAAAAAAAAAAGTAGTAATAGGCAGGCAGGCTCGAACCCGTACTACAACGGAGGAAAAGAATGTGAAAAAAAAATGTGACATCTTTGCCGTTGCATCCATCGCCAAACTGCAAGTGGCGAGGGTTAAAATTAAGGCTAGTCAATTAAAAAGAGGTGATGACTTTTGAAAATATCAGCGAAAAAAGCGGCCCCTCCTTGTAGAAAAGTTCCCAGCTGAAGATGAAGGAATTAATGTTTTTAGCCAATTTTTCGATATTTGTCATCCAAAGGGTTGAGCTTCAAAATGATACTAATCTCATGAAAATCCGTCGCCTCTGTCAAAAGTTTTAGGTAGACATACAAACATACATACATACACTTAAACAGACAGATGAGATTTATATTATAGAAGATTTGGATAAGAAGATAGAACATGTACTATGTTATAATCTTCCAGAAGATAATAATTTTCAAATGCAGATCAGAGCCAATATTATAAATATGTATTTCATCAAAGAATGGTTAATAATTTAAGCTAGCATTTGTTGAATCATTTTAGAATAAAAAAGAACAAAAATTAAACTTTTTTTTTTAATACTTTTTTTTTTTTTACTATGTATATCCTTGCTGCTTCATTAGTATGGCTATTATCACCTGATTAATCCTTCTTTGAAATCATCAATTCGTCCTGATGCAAAGAAATGTACTATTTATCTGGTGTTGAAAATTGGGATTTTAGTAAAAACCTTATTCTAAAATAAATTCTCCAAAATTTTACATTCTTAGATTAATGGATAACACTATGCAAAATAGAAATTTTGTATTAATCTCCTAAATTCTATGAAAAATATTTTTGTCAACGACAAATTTTAAGTTAATATTTGCTTGTTGTTAGACAATGCCTATTATTTAACATTTTATTTGTATATTGTTATTATTTTGACAACATTTTAATTGTGGTTATCATTTTAACATAATTATTCATGCTTATTATTTTAACTTTTTAATTGCACATGGCTATTATTTAAACTTTTTTAATTGCATATGACTATTTCAACTTTTTAATTACATATGGCTATTTCAACTTTTAAATTGCATATGGCTATTATTTAAACTTTTTAATTGTATGATTATTATTTCCACTTTTTAATTGCATGATTATTATTTCCACTTTTTAATTGCATATGGCTATTATTTCAACTTTTTAAATGTATATGACTATTTCAACTTTTTAATTGCATATGGCTATTTCAACTTTTTAATTGTATATGACTATTTCAACTTTTTAATTGTATATGACTATTTCAACTTTTTAATTGCATATGGCTATTTCAACTTTTTAATTGTATATGACTATTATTTCAACTTTTTAATTGCATATGACTATTATTTCAACTTTTTAATTGTATATGACTATTATTTATACTTTTTAATTGCATATGACTATTATTTCAACTTTTTAATTGCATATGACTATTATTTCAACTTTTTAATTGCATACGGCTATTATTTAAACTTTTTAATTGCATATGACTATTATTTCAACTTTTTAATTGCATATGACTATTATTTCAACTTTTTAATTGCATATGACTATTATTTCAACTTTTTAATTGCATATGACTATTATTTCAACTTTTTAATTGCATATGACTATTATTTCAACTTTTTAATTGCATATGACTATTATTTCAACTTTTTAATTGCATATGACTATTATTTCAACTTTTTAATTGCATATGGCTATTATTTCAACTTTTTAATTGCATATGGCTATTATTTCAACTTTTTTATTGTATATGACTATTTCAACTTTTTAATTGCATATGGCTATTATTTCAACTTTTTAATTGTATACGACTATTTCAACTTTTTAATTGCATATGGCTATTATTTCTACTTTTTAATTGTATATGACTATTATTTCAACTTTTTAATTGTATATGACTATTATTTCAACTTTTTAATTGCATATGACTATTATTTCAACTTTTTAATTGCATATGACTATTATTTCAACTTTTTAATTGCATATGGCTATTATTTCAACTTTTTAATTGCATATGACTATTATTTCAACTTTTTAATTGCATATGACTATTATTTCAACTTTTTAATTGCATATGACTATTATTTCAACTTTTTAATTGCATATGGCTATTATTTCAACTTTTTAATTGCATATGACTATTATTTCAACTTTTTAATTGCATATGACTATTATTTCAACTTTTTAATTGCATATGACTATTATTTCAACTTTTTAATTGCATATGGCTATTATTTCAACTTTTTTATTGTATATGACTATTTCAACTTTTTAATTGCATATGGCTATTATTTCAACTTTTTAATTGTATACGACTATTTCAACTTTTTAATTGTATATGGCTATTATTTAAACTTTTTAATTGTATATGACTATTATTTCTACTTTTTAATTGTATAAGGCTATTATTTCTACTTTTTAATTGTATATGACTATTATTTCAACTTTTTAATTGTATATGGCTATTATTTAAAATTTTATATTGTATATGGCTATTATTTAAACTTTTTAATTGTATATGGCTATTATTTAAACTTTTTAATTGTATATGACTATTATTTCTACTTTTTAATTGTATATGACTATTATTTAAACTTTTTAATTGTATATGGCTATTATTTAAACTTTTTAATTATGCTATTATTTCAACTTTTTAATTGTATAAGGCTATTATTTAAACTTTTTAATTGTATATTACTATTATTTAAACATTTTAATTGTATACGGCTATTATTTAAACTTTTTAATTGCATAAGGTTAAGCAAACTACAGCTTGTCAAAATGAAAGGACTCAAAGAAAAATTTATGTAATAAATAATTATTTGTTCACTTGTTTATCAATTAAACAATCGTTGACTGACATTTTATGGAAGAGAGTCGATGGATAGAGTTGTGTTGCAGATATTGACGGTATGAGACTAAGAAAGAAATCACTGTCATTAGTAATGGATTTGTTAAGAATTTAAAAAACAATTCAAATGACTTTCTATTTAACAGTTTAAAATGTTTTGAAATACTTTACAAATTTTGGTAGGTCACAAAGTAATTCATTTTTTTTTTTTTCAACTTATTTATGGAGAAACTAAAATACATCTCAGTGGATTTAACTTTGCAACTATTTTTTGAAAGTGTATTTGTGGTGCTTCTACACTATTGGGACGAAATTTCGGAAATCGTAAAACTGAATTTCACATGAAAACAATGGTATCTACATATTCCTTGAATTTTTAAGATGATTATATCCAAAAATTACGAAAATCGATAAGGTAGAAAATTATTTATTAAAGAAAATATAAAATAGAATTTGAAGAAAATGATCGTAAAACACAGGAGAGTTCAAAAGGAAGGTAATTTTTTTGTTTCGATTTAAAAAAAAAAAGACGGCAGCAATTTTTCACCTGCTAACACAATTAAAGTTATTTTTTTTAATAATTCAGCAATATTCAGGTAATTTCGACTGCATAATTTGGAAGCTACCATAGTAATTTATTAGAATTGACAAAAAAATCAGTTGAAATCATTGTTTTTATCTAAAAAACTCCATTTATTGACTACAAAATCTTGTCCCAATAATGTGCAAGCGCTGTATTTTTTTTTTTAATTTAATTTTATGCAATTACATTTTTAATTACAACAAATATTCAAGAAAATAAAAAAAATGATAATTCAATGTGTAATCATCAAAGTTAGAAAAAAACTGCACGCCAGTGGAACTCTCTGCCGCTTGCCTGTTTCCCACCTGACTACAACTTGGACATCTTCAAGTCCAACATAAACAAACTCCTGACAAACTGCCCCCTTAAGTAAGACACTCTATCAAAAAACCCCAATACTAATGATTACTACAATACTATCTCATTGATTACTGTACACGCAATAATCCTTATCTCTGAATGGCCTTCGGGCCTTGATAAGTGGTGACCCCCATGTAAAAAAAAAAAAAAAAAAACGATACAAGAAATACACAGATACATATATACAGACAACATCTACCAACCTAATATTGCTCTGGATTTGTTTTAGCAGCATTTCTATGTTTTATAACTATACAGTTTTCTTGCTAGATTCAGTACTTAAAAAGGAACAATAACTCTTACTAAAAGAATAAAAATTATTCCTCATCTGATTTTTCCTTTTAGGCGTTTATTTAAAATGTCTACATATTACCAAACTGATGAAGGAGAGAATTTTTTTAAATTAACTTGTAGTAAAGTATGTTAATTGCCAGTAATCTGGTACAACAAAAACAATTGAAAATCAGCTAGTACAGATTAAAGTTTGATTTGCTAGCTTAAATGCTATTTAGGTCCAACATAATTTTATATATAAGATAATTTTATTAATTTAGGCTACCTGTATTGACTACTTGCATGGTCAGGGATCTGTTATGTTCAAATTTATCAAGTGTCTAAGCTAATAAAGCAAATAACGAACATTAACGCTTACTAACAGAATAAGATTATTCCTTGTAACCGAGGTGCTTATTTAAGAATGTTATATTAATGAATATGAATATAAGCAAACTGCCAAAGCAGATTAAGCATTATTTTAATGATTTTCTTAGCAAAGTACATTAATTGCCAATAACATGGTAGGTAACATAACAAATAAAAATTGGCTAGTCAGAATCAAATTTTGAACATGGTAACATAATAACAAATAAAAATTGGCTAGTCAGAATCAAAGTTTCATTTTTCAACTTAAATGCTATTTATGTCCATAACAATAATAACTATATATTAAAAACTTTTATTTTTATCTCTTTACCAAAGACTTTAGTTTGGCGGATCCGGCTGATAAGTTCATAGCCTGAGACGATGTTGCCAAGTTGATCATTACCACCAATCTGGAAAGATAGAGAAGGCCAAATGAAGGTATATACTTTGGAAATAGGATTAATCAAATTCTAAAACAAACATTCAGCTTATAAAATTTAAGTCAACATGAAAGTAATGTTTTCAGTATATTTAAGTAAAGTTCTTTACGATATGAAACCTCAAAAAATTTTTTTTAGTTGAAATATAAATAATTACTGAACCTATCTGGTATTGTCTGTGATTTTTAGAATATGACTGACCAAGTTCTAAAATACATTCGATTTATAAAAAATATCATATTAATCAAGTAAATATAAAAATAATATCTCCGGTATATTCAAGTCATCAAGTTCCTTGTAACTTGCTAATTAGGAACCTTCAGATTATAAAAAAATGATTTTAAAAATAAAAATAATTGTACTTCTCCGGCGTTGCCAGGGATTTGTGTAAATTAGTTCAATATGAAAATATTTATAAATTAGTTCAATTATGAAAATATTTATAAATTAGTTCAATTATGAAAATATTTATAAATTAGTTCAATTATGAAAATATTTATAAATTAGTTCAATTATGAAAATATTTATAAATTAGTTCAATTATGAAAATATTTGTAAATTAGTTCAATTATGAAAATATTTGTAAATTAGTTCAATTATGAAAATATTTGTAAATTAGTTCAATTATGAAAATATTTGTAAATTAGTTCAATTATGAAAATATTTGTAAATTAGTTCAATTATGAAAATATTTGTAAATTAGTTCAATTATGAAAATATTTGTAAATTAGTTCAATTATGAAAATATTTGTAAATTAGTTCAATTATGAAAATATTTGTAAATTAGTTCAATTATGAAAATATTTGTAAATTAGTTCAATTATGAAAATATTTATAAATTAGTTCAATTATGAAAATATTTGTAAATTAGTTCAATTATGAAAATATTTATAAATTAGTTCAATTATGAAAATATTTATAAATTAGTTCAATTATGAAAATATTTATAAATTAGTTCAATTATGAAAATATTTGTAAATTAGTTCAATTATGAAAATATTTATAAATTAGTTCAATTATGAAAATATTTATAAATTAGTTCAATTATGAAAATATTTATAAATTATTTCAATTATGAAAATATTTGTAAATTAGTTCAATTATGAAAATATTTATAAATTAGTTCAATTATGAAAATATTTATAAATTAGTTCAATTATGAAAATATTTGTAAATTAGTTCAATTATGAAAATATTTATAAATTAGTTCAATTATGAACATATTTATAAATTAGTTCAATTATGAAAATATTTATAAATTAGTTCAATTATGAAAATATTTGTAAATTAGTTCAATTATGAAAATATTTATAAATTAGTTCAATTATGAAAATATTTGTAAATTAGTTCAATTATGAAAATATTTATAAATTAGTTCAATTATGAAAATATTTATAAATTAGTTCAATTATGAAAATCAAGTGTTTTATAAACAAGTAAGTAGTGAAAATTTGATTGAGTTGCAAAGCTTATCCTATTTTAGAGAGACTCTGACAAAAAAAAAAAATTAAAAACAAATGCTTTTCATTAAAATTTGACCAGTAAAAATGATTTTAACAGTCAAAATTAAACACAAACGTTATTCTAAAACACAATTGCTTGGATTCTGTATGAAAAAAAAATTCTAATATTGATATCTTCAATTTTATTTCTTTCAATGATGCAAGGATTTTTACAATAAAATAATGTTTTGCTATCACATATCCCTATATTTGTCAAAAATCAATTTCCTGTCCCTAATTTTTGCATTATAAATTTTATTTTTGAAAATCGCATTTTCATTTTTCGTATTTTCTTCATTTTTACATTCTTACTTCAGGCCAAAAGTCAATGAGCTCAACACAGGAACTAGACTAAAAGTCCACCCAGACTACAACTTCTTAATTAATGCCATACCAAAGGATCATAAGAACTTTGTTTAAACACTATAATTAATATTTTTAATTTTATACATTTGTCATTCCAAGAGTTTTTCATGCTAAATTTGATATAATTTTAACCGGCAGTTTTGGAGCCTATAAATATTAATAATTATTATTATTATGAAAAAATGTGGCACACTGAGTCATTCATTAAGATTAGGTTAAATATTTTTAATTTCATAAAAATGTATTTGCAAGGCCAGTTTAATATGAATAAAATAAGACAAAATCCAAAATTAGTCTCCTTCTTTACATTATATACCTCTTTTTTTCCTCCTAAGCTATGAGTTCAATAGTATTTCTGGCTGTGTTGGTATCTCCTTTTATTTAGCATAGATTACTCTAGTCTTTTATTCTTTTACTTTTTATAAGTAGATACTTTATAGAATAAAAGTGGGAGAGGGGGAACACAAAGTACAGGGAGACAGAGAATGAAAGTGATAGAGTTAGTAAAATAGATATGAATCGCTGAGTTATTTGCAAATTACAGATAATTAGAAAAACTAAAATGAAAGCATTTTTTGAATATAACTCAATCCCAAAACTGATGAATACTGTATCATGTTTTTGGTGTGATTAAAGTAGGAAAAAAGCCTTAAAGAAACAAACAATGATCAACTTTACTTTAGTATGTAATAGATTATGTGTAGTAGTTGCATCTTTATTTTAGCATTTTTATGCCGTAACAAGTATTCCAAGAGTTCTTCATACTAAATTTTGTGCAATTTTGACCAATACTTTTAGAGGCTCTAAGTGTTTATTATTAGTAGTATATAGTTTACTAGCAGAGCACTCGGCATTGTCCGGTCATAAAATATGCTTAAATATGATATTTTAATTTATGCAGATTTTGTATTTTTTATAGTCAATTCGCTATCAATTATTATATACTAGCAGGACCTGTTAACCGGCGTTGCCCAGTAGTAGCATGAACCCCACTCCACCCCCACCACATAAAAATTTTAAATATGGCTGTTATTTTTGTTTTGGGCCAAACATTAAATTACTAAGGTCTGTACTGCCAAAAATAGCCTAATCAATTGTTTTATTTTTTTAATAAATGTAATGATAATATGTACCTCCAACGTTCACCACAGCTAAACGCCCCCCCCCCGTATGTAACACTATGTAAGTATACTTTAATATTATCATCCTAATTTTTTTACCATTTCAAAGAAGAAGCTTTAAATAAACTGGTACTAATTTTTCCAAATTTTTTACAGCATACAAAAGCAATGTAAATGCGAGACAAAAATCGTGTTTTCAGGTTGAATTCAAGTTTCACGCTAATTTTTTTTTTTTTATATTGACAAAACACCCTTCCCTCCCGAAGGTTAAAATGGTTTTGTAAATAAAAACAGTATTATTTCATCACGGTATCAAAAATACATAAGTACCCAAAATTGTACTTTGTATTGTTCAACCTTTTTGATATAACAAAAAAAAACAAAAACAAAAAATGTACTGATTGTCAAACTTTGGTATTGCTGCAGTTTTAAGTCTGTTTTTTTTTGATGGGCAACACCCATTGAAGCATTGAAGGACGGAAACTGACGGATTATATCGACTGAGCAAAAAGAAAGCGAGCTAACAGATGTTTAAAATAGTAAGAAAAATAAAAGTAAAGGAATGATATTAATAGGAAAAATAAAAGAAGGGGGAGAGTATCATTGTGCCAACATATTATAAACAACCCGAACCTCCCCATGTTAAGAACGGCGTTCTTAATAAACACCCCCCCCCTACCCGGGAAGCTGTTCTTAACACAGGGAGATTGGAGTGTTTATTTCGAAAGTTGTTCTTAACATGGTAAGGTTGGGTGTGTTTATATTACACTGAGGCAGGTCATACGAAAAATACACAAATAACTTTACATACACAAACAAAACAAAACAAAAAAATCAGTCTCACACGTGCAATAATAACGTGATTAATTTCTGCTCATGTAAAGTTAGTAAAACATTTGTAATAGAAAAAACAATTTTATTTCTCAGTCTCTCTCACTCCCACTCTCTGTATTTCTCTATCTGTAACTTTCCCTCCCTTGCTAAAAATTAGAACAGCTTATTTCGCTCTGTCTGTCTCACTCCCACTGTCTGTATGTCTCTATCTGTAACTTTCCCTCCCTCATTAAAAATTAGAACGGCTTATTTCGCTCTATTTGTCTCACTCCCACTGTTTGTATCTCTCTATCTGTAATTCCAAGTGACTGTAAACAGGAGTTGTATCACATAGCTAGTCAAGTTGTGATTCGTCAATCATATATGGTTTTCGAGTGTAATATTTACACAAACTAATAATATTAAGTGCAGTTTCTAAGCAGAACAAATCCGTCAATAATAAATAAAACGTAAGACTATTGTGTACTGAAAATAGCGGCGTGTTTAATAGTTGATAACTGTTTGTTTATTTGGTAGAATAACCAAATGCTGGGATTGTAGAATGAATACTCTCATTCAATCAGCTGCGTCAGATATTTCAAAAGGAGAAATCATTTTTTGTGTCAGGTGTAAGGGGGTAAGAATATGCACATGTGTTAGAAATCTGTACTCAGTTAATGATGGTTAACACCCAGGAGAAGAAACAAAGAGTATAAAAGAACTCTGTGTAGAGTGGTGTCATGAGAGTAAACGGTAACGTGAGGGGGAAATTTTAACTACTTCCTCTTTAGTTTAGGATGATGGTGATCATGCCACTCCTCAGACTAAATGTAATTTTTTCATATAACGAAATAATGTGTATGTAATTGCAGTCCATAGTTATATAACATAATGTGTATGTAATTGCAGTCCATAGTTATATAACATAATGTGTATGTAATTGCAGTCCATAGTTATATAACATAATGTGTATGTAATTGCAGTCCATAGTTATATAACATAATCGCTAATGACATCTTTTTTTATTTTTTTTTATTACATTTTCACCCCAAACAAGGCACATTGCCACTGGTGTAGGGGGCTACTATCAGGGGCAACAACTACTGGGGTACTATGTATGGATTTGGGCAGCAAGATGTCGATTCACGTTACACTTGAACTTCTGCACGTCAGTACTGTTGGGGAAGCAGGGACCTGGAATGGAATTCCAGAGTCTAGCGGTTCTGGGGAAGAAACTATTGGAGTAAAAAGATCTTTTACATCTAGGGATCTCTACAGTGTGGGGGTGGGATTTAGCAGCCTGTCGGGTTTGTCGAGGGTGCTCACGTCGTGGGGGCACAAGTGATTGCAGTTCGTCAGAGCATTCACCACTAAAATACTTGTAGAAAAGGCAGAGGGATGCAACATTTCGTCGATGGGACAGAGGCTGAAGCTTAGATGCCAGTTCAGGGCCTATCAGGTTTGCGACTCTCTTTTGAACCTTGTCAAGGAGCGAGAGACTAGTAGCAGATGCACCAGCCCAGATGTGACAGCAATACTCCATACATGGGCGAATGGTGGCCTTATAGAGGTACAGGATACTTTCGGGTGTTAGTAGTTTTCTAGCACGGTAGAGAGAGCCCACCTTTCTTGCAGTGGCCCTGGCAATGCCTTCAATGTAATTGTTCCAACTCATGTTTCCTGTGAACGTTAGGCCAAGGAGTTTGAAAGATGTACACTCAGATAAAGAGTCGTTGGCCATTGCTATAGGTGGTAGAGAGGGTTTCTTGTAATTATTGAATGAAACTAGTTTAGTCTTGGCAGCATTGAACGCGACTAACCACTTTTGTCCCCATTCCACCACAGATTGGAGGTCTTCTTCTAGTGTTTCTGCCATTTCTTTAGAAATGTGTTCGTCTTCCTGTCGTGCCTGCCATAGAGTGTAGTGTCATCAGCATATATACCCATCTCAGAGGCAATTTTGTCGGGGAGGTCATTTATGAATATCAGGAACAATAGAGGTCCAAGGATAGAACCCTTGGGCACCCCCGCATTTATATCATATTGTTTAGATGTACGACCGTCGAGGACAACCTGGATTTTTTTCTTATCTAAGAAGGATTTAATTATGTTATGTATTCTACCAGTGATACCGTATGATCTAATTTTCCTGAGGAGACCCTCATGCCATACCCTGTCAAAAGCCTTAGATATATCTAGAGCTACCGCTCTGCCCTCCCCCGTTTTGTCCAGTGAATGGCATATACGTTCAGAGATCACAGTTAGGATGTCTGCTGTGGAACGGGCTTGTCTAAATCCATATTGTTTGTCAGTCAGAAGTTTAGCATCTGTAAGATGATGGACTAGAGCATGGTTAATTAAGGTCTCAAATATTTTGGCAAAAAGTGGGAGGAGGCTAATGGGGCGATAATTTGATGGGTCAGTCCTTTCGCCAGAATTCTTGAATACTGGTACAACAGAAGCAGTTTTCCAACAGCCCGGAAAGCAAGCTTCATTAAGGTATTTGTTGTAGAGTTTGGAGAGAACTGGAGCTACTTCGGCTGAGCACTTTTTTAATAGCACAGCTGGGATGAGATCGGGTCCACATGCTTTTGAAGTGTCAAGGTTTTTTATGATAGCATGCACCTGAGCAGGGGTGGTTTTCAGATCGTCTAGCGTGGCATCTGTCCGCATAGGAAAGTCAGGTAGGGGGTGGTTGGAAGGGTCCAGTGTGGAGTTTGAGGCAAACTGACTGGCAAGCATGTTAGCCTTGTTGGTTGCTGAGGAGACAACCTCGTGATTGTTGGTTAGTGGGGGAATTGTTGATTGCCCATTATTTACTACACTGTTGTAGATTTTCCAGAAGTCTTGAGTTCCTAGTTTTTGTGCTTCGATGCGCTTTTTAGTGGTTTCCGTATATTCTCTCTTAGCTGTCGCTATTTCTTTCTTAACATTATTTCTAGCTTCTATATACTTCAGTCTGTTTGAACTGGACTTATGTCGGTTAAACCTACGGTATGCATGCTGCTTTTGAGCAATGGCAGTTGCACAAGTCGACGTAAACCATTGGGGAGAGTGGGGCTTACTATAAAATTTCCGCATGGGAACATGCGCTTCGATTGCAGTTTTGAACCAGTCAGTGGTCTCGTTTGCACATTGTTCAGCAGGGAGAGAAAAAATATTTCTCCATGGGGCATCTCTGATTAGTTCCCTGATGGCTTCCCAGTCAGCCTTTTTATAATATCTCGTTGTTTTGAGCACTGGCTCTTCAGTTTTGGCTCTAGAGTTTAGGGCGATTTCAACCATTATCACTGCATGATCAGCGTTCCCGAGTGGCGAGTGGGCTGTGGGCCTTCGTTATGCAGTCATCGGGAACTGTGGTCAAAAACAGATCTAGAAGTGATGCGTGTTGTTCTTCCTGGTCAGGGAAACAGGTTGAAAACGTAACAATTTGTGATAGGGAGTGAGATATAGTGAAGCTATGAGTTGTGCTGCCTGCTGCATCTGTGTAAGTAGAGAATCCAAGCCAGTTTTTGTGGTGGACATGTGTCACCAGTTGTTGTCAAATTAAGGTAGTTTCGTCTAGAGGGGAAAAATTGCGTCTTTTTTATTATATACAAGATTATATAGTAGTGATTTCAAAAGTAAAAAATATAAGACTTGGGTCCCATCAGCTAGAATCAGAACCAAACCATATAGTGCTCCAACCTTAGTCATTACTGTTTGAGCTATCATCAAATAGATAAGAAATAGTTAAAAATGAACCGACTTTAATGTATAAATATATATATATATACATTTAGTTGAGTTACATCTGCCAAGTTCCAATTTTTTTTTCAATTTTAACCCCTTAGTAACTATTTCTACCAGCTAAAAACTCCTAAACAACAGTTCACAAAAAATGCATTTATTTTACCTGCCTCATGCCACTCTGTGACCTTGCCTCTCGAAGAAGAGGCACTTAAAAAAAAAAATGGAGACTGACAGACATAGTGTGTTTTATAAATTAGATTATATATATATTATATATATATATAGTTTAGTAGTAGTAGTATAATTTTGCTGCCCTATAACATACTTGGCATTCCAAGACTTCATGTAAAATTTGGTATCATTCTGTTCAATAGTTTTGGATCCTAAAATTGTGTAGTAGTAGTAACAGTTTTATAACACACATCTGAAGTGTACTTTAAGCCAAATTTGGTGCAATTCTTTGAAGTAGTTTTGCAGCCTATAAGTGGCAGACACCTGCAAAACAAAAAATGGTCAATTATAATACAGATTAAATAAGTTGATCGTTTCATTAATCTTACCTGGATCAAGCATTTATATTCATCATACAAATGCAACCAGTCGTACGCCTGAAACAGTTGATAAGTAAATTCTGCAAAATTCATTCCTTCGGGACTTTCCAATCGAGTTTTGACACTGAAGATAAAGAAATCATATATTATTGGTTTCATGTTTCACTTTTTAACCTTTATGAGCAGATGCTTTTTAAACTGATATGCTATTACATAGGTCGCACACACGTACACAAGCATTACTCAATTACACACCAGTTATCTGTCCTTGTCGTGAATTCCGATCTGCCCGATAATTGGCGTTCTCTACTTCCTGTTTCATTTTCTTTACCCAACATCCGTTTTCTATCTCTCTCTCTTTGTGGGCAACAAGCCCACCAAAACTACAAATAGCAACTTTTACGCTGTTTCAACCTCCAGTTTTCAACGTTAATATGGAAGAGACCAAGCAACAGTAAGCCAACCGGCACATATTGATTAAGACACCCATGTCACTTCAAAAGCACAGAGTCAAACGGCACATTATCATTTTTTTTTTACTCTCCATGCATGCACACTGAAAAAAAAAAAAAAAAAAAAGAAATAATAAATTGCCATGTGCATCGATATGCATGACTCGTGTTGTCATTTTTGAGATACGAAAGATAAACTGGAACCAATTAATTTTGTCTTCAGGGGTTTCACTGTATATAATACATCAGTTTATTTTATAAATCCTAAGTTTAAGTGATTATTACATCTTAGGCACGGCGCAGCTATTTAATATTTTGTCTAAAAGATGATAGGTTGTGTTGGTAACTAGTGTTACATGATAAGGGCTGTCCCCTTTTCATGTAAGTATAAAAATAGAGAGATTTAGTTAAAATGAAAATGAAATAGCATAGACGAAATTCGAACCTCGTAATTTAGGTTTAGAAATAGATTACGTGTGAGAATTAGAAAATGGAATGTAAAGCAAACGATTGTTTAGAATAGAGATAAAATATTTCAAGAAAAGAATGTGCACTGTCAATTTTGTTATGAAAATTCAATTGAAAGAATGCAGCTACAAGATAATTTAATAAACATGTTTTTAACATATTGGAAATATAGGTTACTGAGTATAGGTTAAAATTCCTTTTGTAAAAAAAGGAAAAGTTTTGGACACGCATGTCCAGAACACGTGAAAGAAGGCACATGTTTTAACATGTGTATGACGTCATGGAAAATAGAAAGTTCTAGAGATAGTTAGAAAAACTTTAGAGTTAAGAAAGGAGAAACTGGGAGAAAGTCAGAGAGAGTCTGAGGTCGACAGACGACAGTCCAACTTGGAATTCGAACGTCTAGAAGCAAGACGGTCACTTTGAAACTTAATATGTGAAGCTTTGAATTCTTGATGAGAAAACCACGGCCGGTCGTGAGAAGAAATAAAACCATCATGTGTTTTTGTAGGCGTCGTCTTTGTGTTGTGATTCCAGCAAAAGGTAAAGTGAATTGTTATTATATGTCTATATGTCTGTGTTATAAAATGTCTTGACATCTACATCTCATGTCTACACAATGTCTGAACAGTGAACACTATCTCCTCACTCTAAGAGCTTCTCATATCAACACTTCTAAGTAAAGAACATTTAATATAAATATGAATCATCATAACAGAAACAACGACATTCGTTATAAACGAACAATCTCTCTCACAACATCCCTCTTAATAAATATCTCTCTTACAACAAACTCTCACTAAGACTAATAAGACTCAAAGACTCTCTCTCTGAATAAGACCCCTATATAACACTAGGAAACTCATCACACAATCCAGGGGTATAATAAAGGTAAAATTCTAGAAATAGAATGGAAAAAGAAATTCTTCAACCTGTGTTTGGCTAACATGTTACCCATGCGGAAATGGCGGCCATAGTCTGACAGGAAATTCACAACATTCATCCCTTCATACCATTTTGCATTATTCAGAATCCTGAAACGAAAAAAGAAGAAATAAGTTGATCATGTTAGTTCTATTTGACAGTCTTCTAAAGGTTGAAGGTTCAATCCTTACCACAGGAGATAATAACTAAGAATAACAAAGTAACTGCATGGTCACGGTCGCTAGAACACAAATAATGTAAAGTAAGGGATAGCTAAAGGGTTTGGATCAAGATTTTGTAAAAGGTTCTCAAATTCGATTGCCAAGTTTGATTGAAAAAAAAATGCAACTGAAGACGGTTGAATATTACACCATCCAAAATATTGTAAAAATAATAAAGACCAGAAAAGTTGTCGAAATCATCCAAATTTAATATAAGTTATCAATCATTATCTCAGCCAATAGAGTTTTGGTCATTTCTGAACTATTTTTCCCATTTTGGCTATGGTATGTTGCTAGTCCTGTGCAGTTCTAGGAGGTCCACCCTACCAGGCTTGAGAAAGGGTTAGTTTATTGTTAATTGCCTCAGGCACTCCTACTGCTGTATGACAGGAGAGCTACTGAGGCTTTTTTTTCTTTACAAGCTCAAGGCACTGGCTATTCAATCCCAATCTCTGACCTTCATATCACATTATTCCTACTGTGGTATGTATATAAATAACTATCAATCATCATCCCAAAAAAACCCAAACAAGTTTATACACATAAATGAATATAGTGGTTTATACTCACGCAATCAGTCTCTGCAAATCCAGGAACAAATAATAATTTCTAAATAATCCAGTCGGAAAAAAAAAAATATATATATATATATATATATATACTAGCAGAAGTACGCGTCATTGACTGGGTTCAAAAACAGCCTACAGAAAATGGACTGTGATTGATGAAAGTATGATAGGTTATGAAAAGGAGGGGGTTGTAAAGAGATAGGTTTTGATACTCAAAAATTTTATCCTAAGCAAAATATGATAAAAGTAAAGATAATTTTCGCAAAAATATATTTTTTTATATCAACTTTGTTTCCATTCGTAGCCAAGAGTGACCAACAAAATGATGCTTCCTTACAAAGAGAAAATGTTATATATATAATAATATAAATATACAAGAAATAAATGTTACCCATAGTCAATAAAAGTTACCTTTATGGTAGAAAAGTTCATTGGTTTGTATTTTTAAGTAGTTTGCAAAAAAAAATTTTTTTTTAATTCACGAACCGGTTTTAAAAAAAATCAAAATGGCAGTGACTTTGAAATGGAGAGCCCCATTTTCAATTTGTAGGAGGGGCACCTGAGCATTCTGTGTTAACAATTTAAGAGAGTTCCGTCAACGTAAGGAATATTTATAAGCATATTTTAATGTTTTCTGTTATTTTGTGCTTGAGGAATATTCGATATGGTGAAGAAAAAGGTGATTTCACGTGAATGGTTCCTTGGATTTTACTTGTGCGAATGGAAATTTAATTAACTTTCTTGGATTTACATTTTTGGATTTTACCGTCATTGGATACTTTACCTTTCACCAAACTATCCATTCACGTGAAATCACCTTTTTCTTCACCATATTCCCTTTGCTTCACTTTTTGTTATCAAGTAAATTCTTTGATTTACTTGCAGTTTCATCAAATACTTTTGTATGCAAAATCCGATCCCGCATTTTTCTAATTCCTACCCTCTGATGAGAAGGAAAGTATTTCTTCGAAACTCCGCAGATTAAGGACTATTCACTTATTAAGTGTTTCCTTTTCAGATTAAATATGTTTTCAACTCTTTTTTTTTTTTTTTTTTACATAGGCGTCACCACTTATCAAGGCCGATAGGCCACTCAAGGATAAGAGTTAAAGAGTGTAGAGTAGTCAAAAGGACAATATAGTAATCGATAGTAATGGAAGTTCAGTAAATTTGTTAACTTAAGTGGAATGGCTCATCAGAAACTTGTTCACGTTGGACTTGAAGACAACCATATTATAGACAGCTGGACAGCAGGAAAACGGAAGACAATTCCACAGGCGTGCAGTTCTAAGAAAGAAGCTTTGATCATGGAATCTATGTTTAGGTTTAGGCACAGATAAAGAGTGTGGAAAATTATTGATAATGTTTTCAGCTAGTCTAGTGTTCCTTGTGAAAGTTTGGTGAGGGGGACCATAGATTGAAGCTCAGTTGAACACTTTCCATGAAAATAACGATAAAGCAGAGACAAACTCGCAACATCTCTTCTGTGAGATAGAGGTTGCAGCGAAGAGAAAAGGACATCTCCCACCAGGCCACGAAGTCTATTTTGAACCCTATCAAGGCAGGACAAGTCTTTTCTAGCAGCTCCTGCCCATATGTGGCAACAGTATTCCATCCTTGGACATATCTGGCTTTAATATAGATAGAGAATTGCATCAGCAGTGAGATATCTACTGGATCGATAGAAGGATCCCATCATTTTTCCAGCGGCCTTGGCAACAGATTCGATGTATGTATTCCATTTTAAGCCTGTCAAAACTTGAGGCCTCCCCAAGACGAGAGCCATTCATTTTAATTGATGCCAGATGGGGATCAGAACGTTGATGATGTAAAGATAGAAGCTTGGTTTTAGATGCATTAAAAGCCCATTGTACAACGTGATCAAGATCAGAGGAGAGAGAATCGGAGAGAACTTGGTCGTTTACTGTCTTAGATGTGCTACCATAGATGGTAGTGTCGTCAGCAAAAATGTCTACGAATGATGTAAGGATGTGATTTGGAAAATCATTAATGTAGATCAGGAATAGAGTTGGGCCCAGGATGGACCCCTGAGGGACTCCAGCATTTATACTGTGAGCTTCTGATTTTTGCCCATCAACTACTACTCTTATGAACCTATCAGAGAGAAATGATTTAATAATTGAGAAGACATTTCCAGCTATACCATAGCTGGAGATCTTGTAAAGTAAACCTTTATGCCATACCCTATCAAAGGCCTTAGATATGTCAAGAGCAATTGCCCTAGAAAGGTTGCCTCCATCGAGAGATTCGCTAATCCTATGAGATATAATTGTAAGCACATCTGCTGTAGATCTAGCAGAACGGAAACCATATTGAGTGTCACTAAGAAGGTTATTTTTGTTTAGATGGTTGATTACTTCTCTATTTAACACAGATTCCAGTAACTTACTCATGACGCACAGGAGACTTATTGGCCTGTACTGAGAGGGAGATGAGCGATCACATGAATTCTTAAATACAGGGCATACTGATGAGATTTTTCAGGGTGATGGGAAGCTATTCTCCTTAAGACAACGTTTAAACAGTTTTGTAAGTATGGGCGTTAGTTCTGGTTGAAGTTTTTTGAGTACTATAATTGGGATGCCGTAGGGCCAGTTGCTTTACTGGAATCAAGGTTTTTGATTAGCTTGGCAACATCACATACAGATATTTGTATATCACACAGTGTTTTCTGATACAGGAGGAAATATTGGGGGTTGGCGGCCTTGGTCGCAAAGGGTAGAATTGGCTGAAAAGTTCTTGGCAAAGAGTTTGGCTTTGTCTGATGCTGACGAGATTAACTCAGGTCCATTGATGATAGTTGGGATAGAGCACACGTTTCTGTTCAGGATTCTGTTTGCAATTTGCCAAAACTGGTGGGAACCAAGCCGCTGCTCAGCTACTTTGGACTTGACGAACTGAGCATACAACTCTCTTGCGTTCTTTATTACTTTCTTACAATGGTTGCTGGCAGTCCTAAAAGCAGCTTTAGTTTCCATACATCTATTACGTTGGAAGCAGTGGAAAAAGTGATTTCTGTGCGCGATAGCAGCAGCACATTCAGGAGAAAACCATGGCTGGCTGTTAGGTTTTTGCTGGAACTTTTTCGAGGGTATGAAATTGTCTATACCTACAATTAACCATTCTGTCAGGTCTGATACTATAGACGACACATCCTTTTTAAATATGGAACGCAGAGGAAGATCCGATATAAATGTACGGAAACTATCCCAGTCAGCCATAGTGTATCGATATACTGTACGATTGAGAGGTACGTCTGAGGACTTATTACATTTCATTTTTATCTTAATTGATACAACTCAGTGGTCGGAAGATCCAAGAGGAGACAGAACGGAAACTGAACATAGTTCAGGGCAAGTTTTTTTCAACGTATTCTATTAGCTATTTGCTCTTATTATAAGCTCTATCTCCTATTTGGTTTTATCGAGCTTTTATATCTGGTTGAGAGTACTTTATAAATATTAATTCTTTAATATTTATAATATACTTTAGTTTTACCATCTTGGATCATTTTGGTAAATTTAATTGTAATTTTTATTATATATATATATACATATATATATATATATATATATATATATATATATATATATATATATATATATATATAGGTAAATAGGGAGTAATAAAAAAAAAGAGTTAAAGGTGCTGCATACTAAATACTAAACTTCTTTACTTAGATTTTATTATATTACAAAAATGAAAAATAACACCTGAAGAAGGTCGTAGGTTGCAGCAACCGAAACGCTGTGCTAATAACACCCAAGATGATAATAATAGCCCGATTAATCAACATAACACAAACAGTTCAAGGAGACGTTAGACGCACCATAATCTTAGCCCTCATTTTTTTTTTCTTACTTACCATTCATCTAAAAAATTCAGAATTGCAAAGAAATCTATATTCTTGATTTTCTATAATTTGATTTAAAAATTGGGGAGTGGATTGCAATCAAAATCACAAACTCAATGTTTTCAGTCTGATACTTTCCCAACTAAACAATTCAAACATTTATTGAATTGACTTTTAAAATAACACACATCAAAAAACTGTGAATATACATATTTGAAGTTTTAAGGAGTTTCTGTCCCTATAGAGGTTGAGGCACATTGATATCTAGCACATGGTAACAGAGATTTGAGACCATTTTCATTGTCTTTCTCAAAGAATTTTATACATAGAATATAAATTTCATTAAAATAAAATATATTTGAAGTTTAAAGAGGGTTAAGCATTTATAGTTTCTTTAAGACTGCACTTAAAGATTTGGAAACACATCCATTGACTACCCAATTAAATTTTACATAAGAATACACTTTCAAATTTTATGTGGATTCTTTAACTTTTCTTTCTATAAGAAATACACAAACACACACATCTAGAAATTGAGTTTTATCGAGAGATATCTATATCTATCTATCTATCTATATATATATATATATATATATATGTATATATATAATATAAAGCTGAACGTCTATGTGTGTCTGGTCATGAATAGGCTCCTATATGGTTGACTATTGTAGAAAACTGATTACATATAATGATAGAAGATGTATCGAGACACAGGAATGGGTATGTTTGATCTGGCATAATGATGATTCATTAAAATTGTGGGGTCTGCGTATGCGCCTGGTCCACAAAGTATGGAAATAAAAAATTAAAAAAAAAAACGTTTACAAGTGTTTTTGATATAGATGTACATAAGAATACTTTGATAAGTATGTTTTAACTTAAATATGGATGGTATAATAAAATTGTGGGGTCTGCGTTCGCGCCTGGCCTCCATAGAATGGAAATAGGCACAAACTTTAATAAAGACTTTTCATATCTATCTGCGTAAGTATACTTTGATAATTATGTTTCAGTTTGAAAAAATATGGTATAATAAAATTATGGGGTGTTCGTTCGCACCTGACCTCTATAGAATGGAAATATGTCACAAAGTTTAACAAGATTTTTTGATATAGATCCACAGAATATTGTGATAAGTGTTTCAGTGTGAACAGGTATGGTATAATAAATTTTGGGGTTTATCTATTTTATTTTTACTTTCAGCATATTTTGCTTTGGTTTTGATACCCCCAAATTCGAAGCTATCTCTTTACAACCCTTCCTTTTCATAACCTATCATACTTTCATAAATCAGAGTCCATTTTCTGTCGGCTGTTTTTGAACCCAGTCAACGACAGGTACTTTTGCTAGTATATATATTTCCTTTTATAACAATTGACTCACCTAAATTCTGGCAGTTTTTTATTTTTGTTTTCCCACAAAAACTGGAAATGGTTTGAGAAGATTCTTTCTAAGCTTTGATGTATACTGTGGCTGTTTTGTTCAATTTGGTCTTTGGTCATTTGTTCACGGTCAGTTGTGCGACCGCTTGGATCACCAACTTTACATGTTGCTCCTCCAATCTGAAAGAAAATTTAAAAGCAAATCAATTTCCATACAAACCAAGATATTAATATTATACGAGATTAATAATCTAATATATAAAAAGTGATATGTCTGTTTGTCTCCATGTTTTCAAAATCTATCTCCTCCAAAACAAAAAGTTGCAGATGATTGGATTTTTTACAGACTGTTCTTTTATAGGTCTCAATAGTTTTTTAAGGGGTCAAAAATGGGTAAAAATTGAAAAAAATCGTTATACATTTTGTACATTCATTTTAGTTTATTGTTAATTTTTAATCATTTCATATGCGTGTCACACTAGTACAGTGGTAACATCGTCAACTTTGAATGCTACAGTTTCGGTTTCGATTCTAGCTGATGGCACCAAATTTTTTTTTTTTTTTTTAGTGTACTCTATAATAATATATACAAAATCTAGACAAATTAAAATATCATATTTAAGTGGATTTTAAGCACATACAGCACCTGGTATTCCTAAATGGTCACTCATTGTAATACTGACCAGGCTCAATGTTGCTTAACTTCAGAGATCTAACACGAACCAGTGTGTCAGTATGCTTATGCCACACAACATATTATATCCTGTTCTCATCAGCCACTAATTAGGGGTTCTAACACCATTTTAGTAACTGACAGTACTGCCACCCTAGGCACTACAAGCAGCTTTGACAATAGGAGAGGATATTATTTGTTTTCATCTTCTATTTTCTGTTGATAAAGCATTCATTTTTTATAGAGTTTCATGGTGATAGTCTCATTTGTATGATGTCACTTTTATTCGAAACCATTCACAATATTTCATAATATTTAATTTCTTTGATTGAAATATCTTTAATCAGATCTGGGTGGAAAACTATTGAGTTACAAACTAAATCTGATGGTTGTATTTAGCAACAAGCCAGTCATTCTTAATAACAATTAAGTGGTTGATTGTTTAATGAAATCACAGCATCTGACCTAGTTTGATAACATTTGACATGGCCAATTTAATTATTCACCAAGTCTTCGGTTCCAATAAATTTTGAGTTTCCTGTCAGCAACCTTGTAACTCTCATTTCCTTTATTCCTCACATTTCATGAGCAATGTTTTTGACAAATAGGAAAGAATTGCTGAGTATATTTTTAGGGTCAAAGGTGTTTTTTATTTAACTCCTTATATCAAGTGGTTTCCTGCCTTGTCTGGAGTAATTTCCATAAAAAAAAAAACAATTCACCTCTCACTCATGTGCCTTGTTACTGTTTTCCTTTTGAGGGATAGTTAACTGCATTATGAGAGCCAAACAACACCATAATGTCGGGGCATTAATTCGTTTGAAAGATGTGAACTAGAAAGTAGAAAAATGTGGAATTGTAATTTTTAAAATAAGCAAATAGACAAAAAAAAAATTATAATCCAATTTTTTTGTTTGTTTGCTTATTTTAAAAATTAGAATTTTAAAAAACTTGCTTTATTTTGCAGCCGACAGCTGTGCACGAAGCTTTTGAAAACTCAGGGTAACTAAACTTTAAGATAACAAAAAAGTAAAATAAAATAGTCTTTTGTAATGCATATAAATTTTGTAATGCATATAAATTTTGTAATGTATATAAATTTTGTAATGCATATAAATTTTGTAATGCATATAAATTTTGTAATGCATATAAATTTTGTAATGCATATAAATTTTGTAATGTATATAAATTTTGTAATATATATAAATTTTGTAATGTATATAAATTTTGTAATGTATATAAATTTTGTAATGCATATAAATTTTGTAATGCATATAAATTTTGTAATGCATATAAATTTTGTAATGTATATAAATTTTGTAATGCATATAAATTTTGTAATGCATATAAATTTCGTAATGCATATAAATTTTGTAATGTATATAAATACTTGTTTCTATTTACTTAGATTCCTTTTTATAAAGATTTCCTATTATGTTTTTTTTTTTTTTTACACATTGGTCACCACTTATCAAGGCTTGGAAGCCACTCAGGGATAAGGATTATTGCAAGTACATTACGTTAGTGTGGAGATTTGATGAAGTGTTTACTTAAGGGGGCAGTTCATTAGGAATTTGTTAACGTTGGACTTGAAGACATCCAAGTTGTAGTCAGGTGGGAAGCAGGCAAACGGAACAGTTCCACAGGTGCGCAGTTCTAAGAAACAAGCTTTGTTCATGGAATCCACATTTTGATTTAGGCACAGATAAAGAGTGGGGGAAATTTTTCACAGTGGATTCAGCTAGACAGGTGTTTTTCGTGAAAGATTGGCGAGGGGGAACCAGAGATTGGAGTTCAGACGAGCACCTGCCATGGAAATAACGATAAAACAAGGACAGGCTCGCAACGGCTCTTCTGTGGAAGAGAGGTTGCAAGGTAGAGAAAAGGGCATCCCCCACTAAGCCACAAAGTCTATTTTGTACTCTGTCAAGGCAGGATAGGCTGTTTTTAGCAGCTCCTGCCCAGATATGGCAGCAGTATTCCATCCTTGGACGCACTTGGCTTTTATATAGATAGAGAATTGCATCAGTAGTGAGATATCTTCTGGAGCGGTAGAAGGATCCCACCATCTTTCCAGCGACCCTGGCAACAGACTTGATGTACGTGTTCCATTTCAGATCAAGAGTAAAGGTCAAGCCCAGAAGCTTGTCAAAACACGGGGCCTCTCCCAGATGAGAGCCATCCATCCCAATTGATGCCAGATGGGGATCAGAGCGTTGATGATGTAAGGATAGGAGTTTGGTTTTAGATGCATTAAAGGTAACCAGCCACGTCTTCCCCCCCTGAACCACGCGCTCAAGATCAGAGAAGAGAGAATCAGAGAGAACTTTGTCATTTACAGCCTTTGACATGTTGCCGTAGATGGTCGTGTCATCAGCATAGATGTCAACGAATGATTTAAGTATGTGTTTAGGGAGGTCATTGATGTAGATCAGGAAGAGAGTTGGGCCCAGGATTGACCCTTGAGGGACTCCAGCATTAATACTGCTGGCCTCTGATTTTTGTCCATCGACCACTACTCTTATGAGCCTATCGGAGAGAAATGATTTAATGATTGAGAAAACATTTCCAGTTATACCATAGCTGGAAATCTTGTGAAGTAGACCCTCATGCCATACCTTGTCGAAGGCTTTTGATATGTCAAGAGCAATTGCCCTAGAAAGGAAACCTTTGTCAAGAGATTCACTAATCCTGTGAGATATAACCGTCAGCACATCTGCGGTAGATCTTGCAGAGCGGAAACCATATTGTGTGTCACTAAGAAGGTTGTTTTTGCTGAGGTGGTTGACTATTTCTCTATTTAATATGGATTCCAGCAACTTACTCATAACACACAGGAGACTTATTGGTCTATACTGAGAGGGAGATGATTTATCACCTGAATTCTTAAATACAGGGCAAACTGATGAGGTCTTCCAGGGAGTCGGAAAGCACTTCTCCTTAAGGCAGCACTTAAACCGTTTTGTAAGTATGGGAGCAAGTTCTGGTTGAAGCTTTTTTAACGCTATAATTGGGATGCCGCCAGGGCCAGTTGCTTTACTGGAATCAAGGTTCTTGATTAGCTTGGTGACCTCATGCACAGATATTTGTATGCTCCCTAGCGTGTTCTTTGTCATAGGAGGAAATATGGGGAGTTGATGGCCTTCGTCGCATAGGGTAGAATTAGCTGCAAAGTTCTTTGCAAATAGTTTGGCCTTGTCTGGTGCTGACGAGATGACCTCTGGTCCATTGATAATGGTTGGGATAGAACGCACACTTCTGTTCAGGATCCTATTTGTTATTTGCCAAAATTGGTGGGAACCAAGCCGCTGATCAGCTACCTTGGATTTAACAGACTGGGCATATAGCTCTCTTGCATTTTTTATTACTCTTTTACAGTGGTTGCTGGCAGTCCTGAAAGCAGCTTTAGTCTCAGTGCATCTATTACGTTGGTAGCTATGGAAAAAGTGATTTCTGTGTGCGATAGCAGCAGCAGCACATTCTGGGGAAAACCATGGCTGGCTGTAAGGTTTTTGTTGGAATTTTTTAGATGGTAAGAATTGGTCTATGCCTACAATTAACCATCCGGTCAGATCTGATACTATAGAGGACACTTCCTTTTTAAACATGGAGTGCAGAGGTAAATCAGATATGAATCTACGGAAGCTATCTCAGTCAGCCATAGAGTATCGGTATACAGTACGGTGGAGGGGTACGTCTGGGGACTTATTACATTTCGTTTTTATCTCAACTGATACAACGGAGTGGTCGGAGGATCCTAGAGGAGAATGAACAGAACATGAGCATAGCTCAGGGGAAGTTGAGAGAAAAAGGTCTAGGAGGCTTGCATATTGACCGGGTGTATTGGGCACACGGGTGGGTTCGCGAACAATCTGAATGAGGTCATAAGCAATGGCAAAATCATGACAAAACCTCCCCTCATCGTCTGTCTTATGTAGATTTGTTATTGCGTTAAAAAAATTCAAATTTTAAAGAAAAATATAACTTGTCTAAGCATTATTGTATTTTTTCATTTTTTATTTTTTAGATAATATTAAAAAAAAAAAAAAAAAAAAAGAAATGAGTTTATTTTTTGTAAAGATCTTTTTAGGTATGAACCTACAATATTTTCCAATGACAAACCCATGAGACCACCCGAATCAAAGTTGCTTAAATAATGATTCATCAGCAGCAGTCGCAAATGTACATTAATTTAGTCATACATATTTAGTAAAACCCTGGAATAAACTTGTTTTGAAATATCCTTGTTAACAAAATGATGCATTTCCATTGTTTTCTTTCTGTTCTTCTCCTTTCCCTTGCATGTTGCTGATCATCTATGGCAGATCTCAGAAGAATATGCAAGCCGAACATCTATGCAGATCTTAGAAGAACATGCAGGCCAAACAATTATGGCAGATCTCAGAAGAATATACAGGCTAACACTATGGCGAATCTAAGAACATGCAGGCCAACCAACTATGGTGGTTCACAGAAGAATCTCAAGATATCTGCAGAGAATAGCAACAGAATAATTACCAAGCTAACTATTATAGTCTCAACTGCATGAAAGCTGAAGAAATCAGATCTGGTCTACACTAAAATTCATACGTAATATAACGATACAGTGAAAAGAAACTTGAAGTGGAAGAACATCAATTGTTATTATCATGTAAAAGACAAAACTAATTAGATTTGTTTAACCGTGGCCTGGTGACATTTGTGAAGCACTCATCGCTATTTCAAGGTCGATTTATAATGATGATCATGGAAGCAGCATATCATGCCCACCATGCGTATGGGTTTACTTGAGAAAAAAATCCCTAAATACTTACCACAGCAATGGGATGATGTCCCACCCTTTGGCAATGAAGAAGGACCATAATAGCCAATAAATTACCAACATGGAGGCTACTGGCTGTCGGATCAAAACCACAATAGATGCTTTGTGGGCCACTCAAAAGTTTATGAACAAGATCTGAAGAGCTACAAAAGAAAAATTGAGAAATTGAGCATAAAAAAAAGACTAAAAATTTATTGTCTGCAAGATTCAGGTGCGTAAAAAAAAAAAAAAAAATGGAATAATATTCTGGAGATACTTTACATAGAGACTTGACTCTCCTTCAAAAAAATCTATAAACCAGCGGTAAAGGGGTTGTCCAGATCAGAATAAGTTTGCCTTACATAAACAAAAGTATTATAGCTCCATTCAACAGCATGAGCTTCAAACAGGCACACAGCTATTACATATTTTGGTACTTGTTTAGTTTAAACAAGACATTAAAGAATAAAAATATTGAAAACAAAGTTATATTGTACGTACCCGTTATGGAATTAAGTTCTCTGAAAAAACATTTCAATTAATTTGATCAAGAAGTTTTTTTTTTTTTTTTTTTTTTTTACAGCAGAAAAACAATTTGTTATGACAGTGAGCAAAAGGTAGCCATGTTTGGATTTTTAGACCACAAGGAAAGTAGAGAAGTTAATATTTAACATTGGAAGGGAGGTGTCGGCGCTTTGGACTGAGTTATCTCCCCATTGTGTGCCCCCCCCCTTCCTTACTTCCTTCCTTGTCTAAAAATTCAAACATAGCTACCTTTTACTCAGTGTCATAACAAATTGTTTTTCTGCTGTAAAAGTCAACTACTTGATCAAATTAAGTTAAATTTTTTTCGGAGAACTTAATTCCCTAACAGGTACATACAATATAACTTTTTTTCAACATTTTTATTTTTTTAATGTCTCGATTAAACTAAATAAGTATTTATATTTTTCTCACATACATATGCAAAAAAAAAAAAAAAAAAAAAAACACACACACATTTTTTAAACCTTCTCATGTACACATACAAGTGAACAGATGAATTATGCATATTTTCTTGAATAGATGATATTTAATTCAGTTTGTTTCCCTTTCTTCAGAAAACAATTCTGCATATTGTTTATATATCGTGTGTCATTTTTATGCCCGACTTGAGATTTTATATTTTCATCTGAAACTCAGGTGATGGATAGCTAGAAGTTATTTTAGGTTTTTAATATGTTTTTGTTTGCAAATTTGTTTTTAAAAGTACACACAAAAAAAATTAGTTGTAAAAAAGACAACAGTTTGTTTTTTTTATATTCTTCAATAAAGAATAGAAGTTATTCCCTGTGACGATTTTAAGTTTGTTTTTTTTGCGATCGCAATTGAAAAATGTTTGCATATTTCTATTTTCCAGTTGCCTGGCAGGACTAAATAAATTTTTTGAATAAACTCTAACAAGGCATGATATCATAATACCAATTACATGGTGCAACAATAAAACATGAAAATAAGCTAGTCAAAATCAAATTTTAATATGCAAGGATGTGAGGAACCAATAGCAAAAATATCGGAAATAAGATCAATTTCCCAACGCTACCCACTACCTAATTCCCAACCTTCTTCTTACTACATCCATGCATGAAATTTAATGTAAAATGATCCCCCATTTCTGTGCCACCTTTGATTTTTAGAGCAATTAACAAATTTATTTTTTTTCAAAAGGAAATAAATAAATTCTGTGCATTTTTTTTTTGGGGGGGGGGCTAAAAAATGATTTTAAAAATTACTTATTCGTTTGAATGATAGTTCCCCCTTTCTAAAAAACACTTTTTTTTTTTTTAAATTCTAATACTAAACTTAAGAACAAATGGTAAACTTAATTTCTAACCCCTCCGAAAAAAAACTTCCTTAACTATTACTAATCCTAAGGGCAGGAGCAACACCCCCCCCCTCCTCCCAAAATAAAAACAAAGACACTGTAAAATCACACGTAATAACCTAACAAAATAAATTCTCCTTCCTTAAAAAAAAAAAAAATGCACACAATTTATCTCCAATAGAAAAAAAAAGTTGATTTTAATCTTCCAGAGATGTGATATTGTTTTACATCGAATTAATGTAAAAATCTGATCTTCCATTCTAAATTCTAAAATTGTTTTTATATTCCTTCCACTAAGTTTTTTTTTAGAGTGTTCTTATATAATCGCATAAAAAGAGTAAAAATCTCATGGAGGGGAGGGGGGCTTTAATAAAGGATGTTTAATACGTTTTATTCATACTGAAAATATCAACTTTTTGAATATTGACATATTTAAACTTCACTTTTGCTTAAATTTGTAAAATTCCATCAAAATTAGTTTCCTTATGTAAAAAGAATGTTCAAAACTTTTTTTTGTATTATTATAAAAATTAATAGAATTTGAAACATTAAAAATCTGTTTAGTCAAAAAAATAAAGAAAAAAACAGCCATTAGCAAGAGAAAAATTATGTGAGTGAAGGAGAAAAGAAGTTGTCTTTAATTAAATAACTGTTTTACCTTTCCTTAGCAGCATCAGCATTGTGAATCGTTTGAAGTGACGCAAGAAGCAAAGAGAGAAAAAAGTAGCAACAGAGAAAAAAGCGTAAACCAAAAAAGAAAGAGAAATAAAATCGAGCCAAATCATGAAAAAATAAGGGCATAAAACTTTAGCAATTCAGCATAAATCAGTCTTACAGGATTTAAAAAAAAAAAAATTAAAAAAAAGGAGATTTAAGCAGATACTGCACAGTTACTCCAGAATTCTCCACTATGAAAAAGCAAAAATAAAAGAAAAATCTGTATGATGTACATACCCGTGATGGAAAAAATATATTGTATACCAAAAATCGTATACATTGATTAAGTTTTATTTTTAGAAAAAAAAAAATCATTTTATGCGAATTTGAGTTTTACTAATGTCTCCTTTCCTATGTTAGGAATAGCTTATAGTTTAGTGATATAAAGTTTGATTGACTTATTTAAGAATAAAACTACTTGATTAATTTATGTGATTTTCTTTCCACAATGGATATGTATGTACATCATACAGACTTTTATTTATTTCTTTAGTTTCTTTTCATGGAATTATGGACAAACACCCAAACTGCTTTTTGGGAATCCAATAAAAAGGCAGAAATCTCCTAATAAGCAGAGAACTCTTATCCCTGAATATGGCGGCTGAAAAGCATTAAAAAATGAAGAAAAAAAAAAACAAAGAAAAAAAATTAAGAAAAATAAGGAGGAAGAAATGAAGAAAAAATGAAAAGAAAAAAATTTAAAAAATGAGAAAAAAAATGAAGAAATGAAGAAAAAAATGAGAAAAAAACTAAAGAAAAAAGTGAAGAAAAAAGAAATGAAGAACAAAAATGAAGATAGTCTGCTTAAAAAAATATTTTGTTCAAATTTACCTTTCTGATGGGAAAACTGTTTGCAAGAGGCCTCTTTCGTGCAGCTTTAAAATATCTTTGTTGATAACTTTGCAAAAATGCTGAATTCTTTGAGAAGCGATTCCAACATTTGTCAACCTTAAGAGAAACAAGAAAAAAATACTTTCAATAGATTTAAAATTTTCTTCTTTTTTTTTTTTTCTTTTTACTTGCATTTACCCAAAACAAAGTACATAGCCACATTGGACATAAGGAACTACTGTAATTACAAGTCAGATTTATAGAGCACATTCAATGTGGGGAGTTGAACAGCAAAAAAAAAAAAATCTTAATCAAAAATAAAATTTATTTTACGAAAAATAAATTTGGAATATAATCTAAACTATTTATACAATAAAAAAAAAAAAAAAAAAAAAAAAACGACTTCAAAAGCTTTGGTCTGATATTTTCCTTTATTAACATTTTACCTGACTTGAATGTATTTTATTCAGATTGCATGAAATTAAAATATGGAGAGAGTGGCAGTCAATCAAACAATGCAATATCTCCATGTTTTACAAAGAACGGCTTCAAAAAGGATGTGAGGGGATCTGATTCTGGCATCAAGGGATTTTAATCTACCTTCAGAGATTTTCATTTCAACACCAAGTCACGGTCTTCACATCATTTCAACAGAAGAAAGACAGCATTTTCTGTCTGAGTTCATCCTCTCCAGAACAGCTTTCCAAAAGAGGTTGTGATGATAACTACCATATCCAGGTTTAAATTCGCCTTGGACAAACATTCAAACAGTATGAAGATGCAATATCTTCTAACTGCCTTTTACATGCCTTGTTGCACTTTGCTATTTTTTTTTTTACATGGCTTGTTGCACTTTGCTATTTTTTTTTTTTACATGGCTTCTTGCACTTTGCTATTTTTTTTATATGGCTTCTTGCACGTTGCTATTTTTTTTTACATGGCTTCTTGCACTTTGCTATGTTTTTTTACATGGCTTCTTGCACTTTGCTATGTTTTTTTACATGGCTTCTTGCACGTTGCTATTTTTTTTTACATGGCTTCTTGCACGTTGCTATTTTTTTTACATGGCTTCTTGCACTTTGCTATGTTTTTTTACATGGCTTCTTACACTTTGCTATGTTTTTTTACATGGCTTCTTGCACTTTGCTATGTTTTTTATATGGCTTCTTGCACTTTGCTATGTTTTTTACATGGCTTCTTGCACTTTGCTATTTTTTTGCATGGCTTCTTGCACTTTGCTATTTTTTTTTTACACGGCTTCTTGCACATTGCTATTTTTTTTTTACATGGCTTCTTGCACTTTGCTATTTTTTTTTACATGGCTTGTTCCACTTTGCTATTTTTTTTACATGGCTTCTTGATCTTTGCTATTTTTTTTTACATGGGTTCTTGCACTTTGCTATTTTTTTTTTACATGGCTTCTTGCACTTTGCTATATTGTTGTTTTTTTTTACACGGCTTCTTGCACTTTGCTATTTTTTTTACATGGCTTCTTGCACTTTGCTATTTTTTTTTAAATGGCTTGTTCCACTTTGCTATTTTTTTATATGGCTTCTTGCACTTTGCTATTTTTTTTTTACATGGCTTCTTGCACTTTGCTCTTTTTTTTTACATGGCTTCTTGCACTTTGCTATTTTTTTTTTTACATGGCTTCTTGCACTTTGCTATTTTGTTTTTTTTTTACACGGCTTCTTGCACTTTGCTATTTTTTTTTTACATGGCCTGTTCCACTTTGCTATTTTTTTTACATGGCTTCTTGCACTTTGCTATTTTTTTTTTTTACACGGCTTCTTGCACTTTGCTATTTTTTTTACATGGCTTTTTGCACTTTGTTATTTTTTTTACATGGCTTGTTCCACTTTGCTATATTTTTACATGGCTTCTTGCACTTTGCTATTTTTTTATATGGCTTCTTGCACTTTGCTATTTTTTTTTACATGGCTTCTTGCACTTTGCTATTTTGTTTTTTTTTTACACGGCTTCTTGCACTTTGCTATTTTTTTTTACATGGCTTGTTCCACTTTGCTATTTTTTTTACATGGCTTCTTGCACTTTGCTATTTTTTTTTTTACATTGCTTCTTGCACTTTGCTATGTTTTTTTACATGGCTTCTTGCACTTTGCGATTTTTTTTTTTTTTTACATGGCTTCTTGCACTTTGCTATTTTTTTTTTTTTTTACACGGCTTCTTGCACTTTGCTATTTTTTTTACATGGCTTCTTGCACTTTGCTATTTTTTTACATGGCTTCTTGCACTTTGCTATTTTTTTACATGGCTTCTTGCACTTTGCTATTTTTTTACATGGCTTCTTGCACTTTGCTATTTTTTTTACATGGCTTCTTGCACTTTGCTATTTTTTTTACATGGCTTCTTGCACTTTGCTATTTTTTTTTTTACATGGCTTCTTGCACTTTGCTATTTTGTTTTTTTTTACACGGCTTTTTGCACTTTGCTATTTTTTTTACATGGCTTCTTGCACTTTGTTAGTTTGTTTTTTTTTACATGGCTTCTTGCACTTTGCTATTTTTTTTTACATGGCTTCTTGCACTTTGCTATTTTTTTATATGGGTTCTTGCACTTTGCTATTTTTTTTTACATGGCTTCTTGCACTTTGCTATTTTTTTTTTTTTACATGGCTTTTTGCACTTTGCTATTTTTTTTTTTACACGGCTTCTTGCACTTTGTTATTTTTTTTACATGGCTTGTTCCACTTTGCTATATTTTTACATGGCTTCTTGCACTTTGCTATTTTTTTATATGGCTTCTTGCACTTTGTTATTTTTTTTTTTACATGGCTTCTTGCACTTTGCTATTTTGTTGTTTTTTTTACACGGCTTCTTGCACTTTGCTATTTTTTTTTACATGGCTTGTTCCACTTTGCTATTTTTTTTACATGGCTTCTTGCACTTTGCTATTTTTTATATGGCTTCTTGCACTTTGCTATTTTTTTTTACATGGCTTCTTGCACTTTGCTATTTTTTTTTTACATGGCTTCTTGCACTTTGCTATTTTTTTTTTTTTACACGGCTTCTTGCACTTTGCTATTTTTTTACATGGCTTCTTGCACTTTGCTATTTATTTTACATGGCTTGTTCCACTTTGCTATCTTTTTTATATGGCTTCTTGCACTTTGCTATTTTTTTATATGGCTTCTTGCACTTTGTTATTTTTTTTACATGGCTTGTTCCACTTTGCTATATTTTTACATGGCTTCTTGCACTTTGCTATTTTTTTATATGGCTTCTTGCACTTTGTTATTTTTTTTTTTACATGGCTTCTTGCACTTTGCTATTTTGTTTTTTTTTTTTACACGGCTTCTTGCACTTTGCTATTTTTTTTTACATGGCTTGTTCCACTTTGCTATTTTTTTTACATGGCTTCTTGCACTTTGCTATTTTTTATATGGCTTCTTGCACTTTGCTATTTTTTTTTACATGGCTTCTTGCACTTTGCTATTTTTTTTTTACATGGCTTCTTGCACTTTGCTATTTTTTTTTTTTACACGGCTTCTTGCACTTTGCTCTTTTTTTACATGGCTTCTTGCACTTTGCTATTTATTTTACATGGCTTGTTCCACTTTGCTATCTTTTTTATATGGCTTCTTGCACTTTGCTATTTTTTTATATGGCTTCTTGCACTTTACTATTTTTTTTTTTTACATGGCTTCTTGCACTTTGCTATTTTGTTTTTTTTTTACACGGCTTCTTGCACTTTGCTATTTTTTTTTACATGGCTTGTTCCACTTTGCTATTTTTTTTTACATGGCTTCTTGCACTTTGCTATTTTTTTTTTACATTGCTTCTTGCACTTTGCTATGTTTTTTTACATGGCTTCTTGCACTTTGCTATTTTTTTTTTTTACATGGGTTCTTGCACTTTGCTATTTTGTTTTTTTTTTACACGGCTTCTTGCACTTTGCTATTTTTTTTTACATGGCTTGTTCCACTTTGCTATTTTTTTACATGGCTTCTTGCACTTTGCTATTTTTTTATATTGCTTCTTGCACTTTGTTATTTTTTTTTACATGGCTTCTTACACTTTGCTATGTTTTTTTACATGGCTTCTTGCACTTTCCTATTTTGTTTTATTTTTTTTACACGGCTTCTTGCACTTTGCTATTTTTATTACATGGCTTCTTGCACTTTGCTATTTTTTTTTTTACATGGCTTGTTCAACTTTGCTATTTTTTTACATGGCTTCTTGCACTTTGCTATTTCTTTATATGGCTTCTTGCACTTTGCTATTTTTTTTTACATGGCTTCTTGCACTTTGCTATTTTTTTTTTACATGGCTTCTTGCACTTTGCTATTTTGTTTTTTTTTACACGGCTTTTTGCACTTTGCCATGTTTTTTTACATGGCTTCTTGCACTTTGTTAGTTTGTTTTTCTTTACATGGCTTCTTGCACTTTGCTATTTTTTTTTTTTACATGGCTTCTTGCACTTTGCTATTTTTTTTTTTACATGGCTTCTTGCACTTTGCTATTTTTTTTAACATGGCTTGTTCCACTTTGCTATTTTTTTTACATGGCTTCTTGCACTTTGCTATTTTTTTACATGGCTTCTTGCACTTTGCTATTTTTTTACATGGCTTCTTGCACTTTGCTATTTTTTTTTACATGGCTTCTTGCACTTTGCTATTTTTTTTTATATGGCTTCTTGCACTTTGCTATTTTTTTTTACATGGCTTCTTGCACTTTGCTATTTTTTTTTTACATGGCTTCTTGCACTTTGCTATTTTTTTTTATATGGCTTCTTGCACTTTGCTATTTTTTTTTCATGGCTTCTTGCGCTTTGCTATTTTTTTTTATATGGCTTCTTGCACTTTGCTATGTTTTTTTACATGGCTTCTTGCACTTTGCTATTTTTTTACATGGCTTCTTGCACTTTGCTATTTTTTTTACATGGCTTCTTGCACTTTGCTATTTTTGTTACATGGCTTCTTGCACTTTGCTATTTTTTTTTATATGGCTTCTTGCACTTTGCTATTTTTTTTTACATGGCTTCTTGCACTTTGCTATTTTTTTTTTACATGGCTTCTTGCACTTTGCTATTTTTTTTTATATGGCTTCTTGCACTTTGCTATTTTTTTTTCATGGCTTCTTGCGCTTTGCTATTTTTTTTTATATGGCTTCTTGCACTTTGCTATTTTTTTTTACATGGCTTCTTGCACTTTGCTATTTTTTTTACATGGCTTCTAGCACTTTGCTATTTTGTTTTTTTTACATGGCTTCTTGCACTTTGCTATTTTTTTTTACATGGCTTCTTGCACTTTGCTATTTTTTTTTTACATGGCTTCTTACACTTTGCTATGTTGTTTTACATGGCTTCTTACACTTTGCTATGTTGTTTTACATGGCTTCTTGCAATTTGCTATGTTTTTTACATAGCTTCTTGCACTTTGCTATTTTTTTTCACATGGCTTCTTACACTTTGCTATGTTTTTTTACATGGCTTCTTGCACTTTGCTATTTTTTTTCACATGGCTTCTTACACTTTGCTATGTTTTTTTACATGGCTTCTTGCACTTTGCTATTTTGTTTTTTTTTTTACACGGCTTCTTGCACTTTGCTATTTTTTTTACATGGCTTGTTCCACTTTGCTATTTTTTTTACATGGCTTCTTGCACTTTGCTATTTTTTTTTTACATTGCTTCTTGCACTTTGCTATGTTTTTTTACATGGCTTCTTGCACTTTGCTATTTTTTTTTTTTTTACATGGCTTCTTGCACTTTGCTATTTTGTTTTTTTTTTTTACACGGCTTCTTGCACTTTGCTATTTTTTTTACATGGCTTCTTGCACTTTGCTATTTTTTTTACATGGCTTCTTGCACTTTGCTATTTTTTATATGGCTTCTTGCACTTTGCTATTTTTTTTTTACATGGCTTCTTGCACTTTGCTATTTTTTTTTACATGGCTTCTTGCACTTTGCTATTATTTTTTTTTTTTACACGGCTTCTTGCACTTTGCTATTTTTTTACATGGCTTCTTGCACTTTGCTATTTATTTTACATGGCTTGTTCGACTTTGCTATCTTTTTTATATGGCTTCTTGCACTTTGCTATTTTTTTATATGGCTTCTTGCACTTTGCTATTTTTTTTTTTTACATGGCTTCTTGCACTTTGCTATTTTTTTTTTTTACATGGCTTCTTGCACTTTGCTATTTTGTTTTTTTTTTACACGGCTTCTTGCACTTTGCTATTTTTTTTTACATGGCTTGTTCCACTTTGCTATTTTTTTTTACATGGCTTCTTGAACTTTGCTATTTTTTTTTACATTGCTTCTTGCACTTTGCTATGTTTTTTTACATGGCTTCTTGCACTTTGCTATTTTTTTTTTTTACATGGCTTCTTGCACTTTGCTATTTTGTTTTTTTTTTTACATGGCTTCTTGCACTTTGCTATTTTTTTATATGGCTTCTTGCACTTTGTTATTTTTTTTTACATGGCTTCTTACACTTTGCTATGTTTTTTTACATGGCTTCTTGCACTTTGCTATTTTGTTTTATTTTTTTTACACGGCTTCTTGCACTTTGCTATTTTTATTACATGGCTTCTTGCACTTTGCTATTTTTTTTTTACATGGCTTGTTCCACTTTGCTATTTTTTTACATGGCTTCTTGCACTTTGCTATTTCTTTATATGGCTTCTTGCACTTTGCTATTTTTTTTTACATGGCTTCTTGCACTTTGCTATTTTTTTTTTTACATGGCTTCTTGCACTTTGCTATTTTGTTTTTTTTACACGGCTTTTTGCACTTTGCTATTTTTTTTACATGGCTTCTTGCACTTTGTTATTTTGTTTTTTTTTACATGGGTTCTTGCACTTTGCTATTTTTTTTTTACATGGCTTCTTGCACTTTGCTATTTTTTTTTTTACATGGCTTCTTGCACTTTGCTATTTTTTTTAACATGGCTTGTTCCACTTTGCTATTTTTTTTACATGGCTTCTTGCACTTTGCTATTTTTTTACATGGCTTCTTGAACTTTGCTATTTTTTTTACATGGCTTCTTGCACTTTGCTATTTTTTTTTACATGGCTTCTTGCACTTTGCTATTTTTTTTTATATGGCTTCTTGCACTTTGCTATTTTTTTTTACATGGCTTCTTGCACTTTGCTATTTTTTTTTTACATGGCTTCTTGCACTTTGCTATTTTTTTTTATATGGCTTCTTGCACTTTGCTATTTTTTTTTACATGGCTTCTTGCGCTTTGCTATTTTTTTTTATATGGCTTCTTGCACTTTGCTATTTTTTTTTACATTGCTTATGGCACTTTGCTATTTTTTTTACATGGCTTCTAGCACTTTGCTATTTTTTTTTTTACATGGCTTCTTGCACTTTGCTATTTTTTTTTACATGGCTTCTTGCACTTTGCTATTTTTTTTTTTACATGGCTTCTTACACTTTGCTATGTTGTTTTACATGGCTTCTTACACTTTGCTATGTTTTTTTACATGGCTTCTTGCAATTTGCTATGTTTTTTACATGGCTTCTTGCACTTTGCTATTTTTTTCACATGGCTTCTTACACTTTGCTATGTTTTTTTACATGGCTTCTTGCACTTTGCTATTTTTTTTCACATGGCTTCTTACACTTTGCTATGTTTTTTTACATGGCTTCTTGCACTTTGCTATTTTGTTTTTTTTTTACACGGCTTCTTGCACTTTGCTATTTTTTTTTACATGGCTTGTTCCACTTTGCTATTTTTTTTTACATGGCTTCTTGCACTTTGCTATTTTTTTTTTACATTGCTTCTTGCACTTTGCTATGTTTTTTTACATGGCTTCTTGCACTTTGCTATGTTTTTTTACATGGCTTCTTGCACTTTGCTATTTTTTTTTTTTTTTACATGGCTTCTTGCACTTTGCTATTTTGTTTTTTGTTTTACACGGCTTCTTGCACTTTGCTATTTTTTTTACATGGCTTCTTGCACTTTGCTATTTTTTATATGGCTTCTTGCACTTTGCTATTTTTTTTACATTGCTTCTTGCACTTTGCTATTTTTTTTTTACATGGCTTCTTGCACTTTGCTATTATTTTTTTTTTTTACACGGCTTCTTGCACTTTGCTATTTTTTTACATGGCTTCTTGCACTTTGCTATTTATTTTACATGGCTTATTCCACTTTGCTATCTTTTTTATATGGCTTCTTGCACTTTGCTATTTTTTTACATGGCTTCTTGCACTTTGCTATTTTTTTTTTACATTGCTTCTTGCACTTTGCCATGTTTTTTTACATGGCTTCTTGCACTTTGCTATTTTTTTTTTTACATGGCTTCTTGCACTTTGCTATTTTTTTTTTTTTTTTTACACGGCTTCTTGCACTTTGCTATTTTTTTTTTACATGGCTTGTTCCACTTTGCTATTTTTTTACATGGCTTCTTGCACTTTGCTATTTTGTTTTATTTTTTTTACACGGCTTCTTGCACTTTGCTATTTTTATTACATGGCTTCTTGCACTTTGCTATTTTTTTTTTACATGGCTTCTTGCACTTTGCTATTTTTTTTTTTACATGGCTTCTTGCACTTTGCTATTTTTTTTTTTACATGGCTTGTTCCACTTTGCTATTTTTTTTACATGGCTTCTTGAACTTTGATATTTTTTTTACATGGCTTCTTGAATTTTGCTATTTTTTTTACATGGCTTCTTGCACTTTGCTATTTTTTTTTACATGGCTTCTTGCACTTTGCTATTTTTTTTTATATGGCTTCTTGCACTTTGCTATTTTTTTTTACATGGCTTCTTGCACTTTGCTATTTTTTTTTTACATGGCTTCTTGCACTTTGCTATTTTTTTTTATATGGCTTCTTGCACTTTGCTATTTTTTTTTACATGGCTTCTTGCGCTTTGCTATTTTTTTTTATATGGCTTCTTGCACTTTGCTATTTTTTTTACATGGCTTCTTGCACTTTGCTATGTTTTTTTACATGGCTTCTAGCACTTTGCTATTTTTTTCTTTACATGGCTTCTTGCACTTTGCTATTTTTTTTTACATGGCTTGCACTTTGCTATTTTTTTTTTTACATGGCTTCTTACACTTTGCTATGTTGTTTTACATGGCTTCTTACACTTTGCTATGTTGTTTTACATGGCTTCTTGCAATTTGCTATGTTTTTTACATGGCTTCTTGCACTTTGCTATTTTTTTTCACATGGCTTCTTACACTTTGCTATGTTTTTTTACATGGCTTCTTGCACTTTGCTATTTTTTTTCACATGGCTTCTTACACTTTGCTATGTTTTTTTACATGGCTTCTTGCACTTTGCTATTTTGTTTTTTTTTTACACGGCTTCTTGCACTTTGCTATTTTTTTTTACATGGTTTGTTCCACTTTGCTATTTTTTTTACATGGCTTCTTGCACTTTGCTATTTTTTTTTTTACATTGCTTCTTGCACTTTGCTATGTTTTTTTACATGGCTTCTTGCACTTTGCTATGTTTTTTTACATGGCTTCTTGCACTTTGCTATTTTTTTTTTTACATGGCTTCTTGCACTTTGCTATTTTGTTTTTTGTTTTACATGGCTTCTTGCACTTTGCTATTTTTTTTACATGGCTTCTTGCACTTTGCTATTTTTTTACATGGCTTCTTGCACTTTGCTATTTTTTTTTTACATGGCTTGTTCCACTTTGCTATTTTTTTACATGGCTTCTTGCACTTTGCTATTTTTTTATATGGCTTCTTGCACTTTGCTATTTTTTTTTACATGGCTTCTTGCACTTTGCTATTTTTTTTTTTACATGGCTTCTTGCACTTTGCTATTTTGTTTTTTTTTACACGGCTTTTTGCACTTTGCTATTTTTTTTACATGGCTTCTTGCACTTTGTTAGTTTTTTTTTTTTACATGGGTTCTTGCACTTTGCTATTTTTTTTTTACATGGCTTCTTGCACTTTGCTATTTTTTTATATGGGTTCTTGCACTTTGCTATTTTTTTTTACATGGCTTCTTGCACTTTGCTATTTTTTTTTTTTACACGGCTTCTTGCACTTTGCTATTTTTTTTTTTACACGGCTTCTTGCACTTTGCTATTTCTTTTACATGGCTTCTTGCACTTTGCTATTTTTTTTACATGGCTTGTTCCACTTTGCTATATTTTTACATGGCTTCTTGCACTTTGCTATTTTTTTATATGGCTTCTTGCACTTTGTTATTTTTTTTTTTACATGGCTTCTTGCACTTTGCTATTTTGTTTTTTTTTTTTACACGGCTTCTTGCACTTTGCTATTTTTTTTTACATGGCTTGTTCCACTTTGCTATTTTTTTTACATGGCTTCTTGCACTTTGCTATTTTTTATATGGCTTCTTGCACTTTGCTATTTTTTTTTACATGGCTTCTTGCACTTTGCTATTTTTTTTTTACATGGCTTCTTGCACTTTGCTATTATTTTTTTTTTTTACACGGCTTCTTGCACTTTGCTATTTTTTTACATGGCTTCTTGCACTTTGCTATTTATTTTACATGGCTTGTTCCACTTTGCTATCTTTTTTATATGGCTTCTTGCACTTTGCTATTTTTTTATATGGCTTCTTGCACTTTGCTATTTTTTTTTTTTTACATGGCTTCTTGCACTTTGCTATTTTGTTTTTTTTTTACACGGCTTCTTGCACTTTGCTATTTGTTTTTACATGGCTTGTTCCACTTTGCTATTTTTTTTTACATGGCTTCTTGCACTTTGCTATTTTTTTTTACATTGCTTCTTGCACTTTGCTATTTTTTTTTACATGGCTTCTTGCACTTTGCTATTTTTTTTTTTTACATGGCTTCTTGCACTTTGCTATTTTGTTTTTTTTTTTACACGGCTTCTTGCACTTTGCTTTTTTTTTTTTACATGGCTTGTTCCACTTTGCTATTTTTTTACATGGCTTCTTGCACTTTGCTATTTTTTTATATGGCTTCTTGCACTTTGTTATTTTTTTTTACATGGCTTCTTACACTTTGCTATGTTTTTTTACATGGCTTCTTGCACTTTGCTATTTTGTTTTATTTTTTTTACACGGCTTCTTGCACTTTGCTATTTTTATTACATGGCTTCTTGCACTTTTCTATTTTTTTTTTACATGGCTTGTTCCACTTTGCTATTTTTTTACATGGCTTCTTGCACTTTGCTATTTCTTTATATGGCTTCTTGCACTTTGCTATTTTTTTTTTACATGGCTTCTTGCACTTTGCTATTTTTTTTTTTTACATGGCTTCTTGCACTTTGCTATTTTGTTTTTTTTTACACGGCTTTTTGCACTTTGCTATTTTTTTTACATGGCTTCTTGCACTTTGTTATTTTGTTTTTTTTACATGGGTTCTTGCACTTTGCTATTTTTTTTTTTACATGGCTTCTTGCACTTTGCTATTTTTTTACATGGCTTCTTGAACTTTGCTATTTTTTTTTTTTACATGGCTTCTTGCACTTTGCTATTTTTTTTTTACATGGCTTCTTGCACTTTGCTATTTTTTTTTTTTTACACGGCTTCTTGCACTTTGCTATTTTTTTACATGGCTTCTTGCACTTTGCTATTTATTTTACATGGCTTGTTCCACTTTGCTATCTTTTTTATATGGCTTCTTGCACTTTGCTATTTTTTTATATGGCTTCTTGCACTTTGTTATTTTTTTTACATGGCTTGTTCCACTTTGCTATATTTTTACATGGCTTCTTGCACTTTGCTATTTTTTTATATGGCTTCTTGCACTTTGTTATTTTTTTTTTTACATGGCTTCTTGCACTTTGCTATTTTGTTTTTTTTTTTTACACGGCTTCTTGCACTTTGCTATTTTTTTTTACATGGCTTGTTCCACTTTGCTATTTTTTTTACATGGCTTCTTGCACTTTGCTATTTTTTATATGGCTTCTTGCACTTTGCTATTTTTTTTTACATGGCTTCTTGCACTTTGCTATTTTTTTTTTACATGGCTTCTTGCACTTTGCTATTTTTTTTTTTTACACGGCTTCTTGCACTTTGCTCTTTTTTTACATGGCTTCTTGCACTTTGCTATTTATTTTACATGGCTTGTTCCACTTTGCTATCTTTTTTATATGGCTTCTTGCACTTTGCTATTTTTTTATATGGCTTCTTGCACTTTACTATTTTTTTTTTTTACATGGCTTCTTGCACTTTGCTATTTTGTTTTTTTTTTACACGGCTTCTTGCACTTTGCTATTTTTTTTTACATGGCTTGTTCCACTTTGCTATTTTTTTTTACATGGCTTCTTGCACTTTGCTATTTTTTTTTTACATTGCTTCTTGCACTTTGCTATGTTTTTTTACATGGCTTCTTGCACTTTGCTATTTTTTTTTTTTTACATGGGTTCTTGCACTTTGCTATTTTGTTTTTTTTTTTACACGGCTTCTTGCACTTTGCTATTTTTTTTTACATGGCTTGTTCCACTTTGCTATTTTTTTACATGGCTTCTTGCACTTTGCTATTTTTTTATATTGCTTCTTGCACTTTGTTATTTTTTTTTACATGGCTTCTTACACTTTGCTATGTTTTTTTACATGGCTTCTTGCACTTTCCTATTTTGTTTTATTTTTTTTACACGGCTTCTTGCACTTTGCTATTTTTATTACATGGCTTCTTGCACTTTGCTATTTTTTTTTTTACATGGCTTGTTCAACTTTGCTATTTTTTTACATGGCTTCTTGCACTTTGCTATTTCTTTATATGGCTTCTTGCACTTTGCTATTTTTTTTTACATGGCTTCTTGCACTTTGCTATTTTTTTTTTACATGGCTTCTTGCACTTTGCTATTTTGTTTTTTTTTACACGGCTTTTTGCACTTTGCCATGTTTTTTTACATGGCTTCTTGCACTTTGTTAGTTTGTTTTTCTTTACATGGCTTCTTGCACTTTGCTATTTTTTTTTTTACATGGCTTCTTGCACTTTGCTATTTTTTTTTTTACATGGCTTCTTGCACTTTGCTATTTTTTTTAACATGGCTTGTTCCACTTTGCTATTTTTTTTACATGGCTTCTTGCACTTTGCTATTTTTTTACATGGCTTCTTGCACTTTGCTATTTTTTTACATGGCTTCTTGCACTTTGCTATTTTTTTTTACATGGCTTCTTGCACTTTGCTATTTTTTTTTATATGGCTTCTTGCACTTTGCTATTTTTTTTTTACATGGCTTCTTGCACTTTGCTATTTTTTTTTTACATGGCTTCTTGCACTTTGCTATTTTTTTTTATATGGCTTCTTGCACTTTGCTATTTTTTTTTCATGGCTTCTTGCGCTTTGCTATTTTTTTTTATATGGCTTCTTGCACTTTGCTATGTTTTTTTACATGGCTTCTTGCACTTTGCTATTTTTTTACATGGCTTCTTGCACTTTGCTATTTTTTTTACATGGCTTCTTGCACTTTGCTATTTTTGTTACATGGCTTCTTGCACTTTGCTATTTTTTTTTATATGGCTTCTTGCACTTTGCTATTTTTTTTTACATGGCTTCTTGCACTTTGCTATTTTTTTTTTACATGGCTTCTTGCACTTTGCTATTTTTTTTTATATGGCTTCTTGCACTTTGCTATTTTTTTTTCATGGCTTCTTGCGCTTTGCTATTTTTTTTTATATGGCTTCTTGCACTTTGCTATTTTTTTTTACATGGCTTCTTGCACTTTGCTATTTTTTTTACATGGCTTCTAGCACTTTGCTATTTTGTTTTTTTTACATGGCTTCTTGCACTTTGCTATTTTTTTTTACATGGCTTCTTGCACTTTGCTATTTTTTTTTTACATGGCTTCTTACACTTTGCTATGTTGTTTTACATGGCTTCTTACACTTTGCTATGTTGTTTTACATGGCTTCTTGCAATTTGCTATGTTTTTTACATAGCTTCTTGCACTTTGCTATTTTTTTTCACATGGCTTCTTACACTTTGCTATGTTTTTTTACATGGCTTCTTGCACTTTGCTATTTTTTTTCACATGGCTTCTTACACTTTGCTATGTTTTTTTACATGGCTTCTTGCACTTTGCTATTTTGTTTTTTTTTTTACACGGCTTCTTGCACTTTGCTATTTTTTTTACATGGCTTGTTCCACTTTGCTATTTTTTTTACATGGCTTCTTGCACTTTGCTATTTTTTTTTTACATTGCTTCTTGCACTTTGCTATGTTTTTTTACATGGCTTCTTGCACTTTGCTATTTTTTTTTTTTTTACATGGCTTCTTGCACTTTGCTATTTTGTTTTTTTTTTTTACACGGCTTCTTGCACTTTGCTATTTTTTTTACATGGCTTCTTGCACTTTGCTATTTTTTTTACATGGCTTCTTGCACTTTGCTATTTTTTATATGGCTTCTTGCACTTTGCTATTTTTTTTTTACATGGCTTCTTGCACTTTGCTATTTTTTTTTACATGGCTTCTTGCACTTTGCTATTATTTTTTTTTTTTACACGGCTTCTTGCACTTTGCTATTTTTTTACATGGCTTCTTGCACTTTGCTATTTATTTTACATGGCTTGTTCGACTTTGCTATCTTTTTTATATGGCTTCTTGCACTTTGCTATTTTTTTATATGGCTTCTTGCACTTTGCTATTTTTTTTTTTTACATGGCTTCTTGCACTTTGCTATTTTTTTTTTTTACATGGCTTCTTGCACTTTGCTATTTTGTTTTTTTTTTACACGGCTTCTTGCACTTTGCTATTTTTTTTTACATGGCTTGTTCCACTTTGCTATTTTTTTTTACATGGCTTCTTGAACTTTGCTATTTTTTTTTACATTGCTTCTTGCACTTTGCTATGTTTTTTTACATGGCTTCTTGCACTTTGCTATTTTTTTTTTTTACATGGCTTCTTGCACTTTGCTATTTTGTTTTTTTTTTTACATGGCTTCTTGCACTTTGCTATTTTTTTATATGGCTTCTTGCACTTTGTTATTTTTTTTTACATGGCTTCTTACACTTTGCTATGTTTTTTTACATGGCTTCTTGCACTTTGCTATTTTGTTTTATTTTTTTTACACGGCTTCTTGCACTTTGCTATTTTTATTACATGGCTTCTTGCACTTTGCTATTTTTTTTTTACATGGCTTGTTCCACTTTGCTATTTTTTTACATGGCTTCTTGCACTTTGCTATTTCTTTATATGGCTTCTTGCACTTTGCTATTTTTTTTTACATGGCTTCTTGCACTTTGCTATTTTTTTTTTTACATGGCTTCTTGCACTTTGCTATTTTGTTTTTTTTACACGGCTTTTTGCACTTTGCTATTTTTTTTACATGGCTTCTTGCACTTTGTTATTTTGTTTTTTTTTACATGGGTTCTTGCACTTTGCTATTTTTTTTTTACATGGCTTCTTGCACTTTGCTATTTTTTTTTTTACATGGCTTCTTGCACTTTGCTATTTTTTTTAACATGGCTTGTTCCACTTTGCTATTTTTTTTACATGGCTTCTTGCACTTTGCTATTTTTTTACATGGCTTCTTGAACTTTGCTATTTTTTTTACATGGCTTCTTGCACTTTGCTATTTTTTTTTACATGGCTTCTTGCACTTTGCTATTTTTTTTTATATGGCTTCTTGCACTTTGCTATTTTTTTTTACATGGCTTCTTGCACTTTGCTATTTTTTTTTTACATGGCTTCTTGCACTTTGCTATTTTTTTTTATATGGCTTCTTGCACTTTGCTATTTTTTTTTACATGGCTTCTTGCGCTTTGCTATTTTTTTTTATATGGCTTCTTGCACTTTGCTATTTTTTTTTACATTGCTTATGGCACTTTGCTATTTTTTTTACATGGCTTCTAGCACTTTGCTATTTTTTTTTTTACATGGCTTCTTGCACTTTGCTATTTTTTTTTACATGGCTTCTTGCACTTTGCTATTTTTTTTTTTACATGGCTTCTTACACTTTGCTATGTTGTTTTACATGGCTTCTTACACTTTGCTATGTTTTTTTACATGGCTTCTTGCAATTTGCTATGTTTTTTACATGGCTTCTTGCACTTTGCTATTTTTTTCACATGGCTTCTTACACTTTGCTATGTTTTTTTACATGGCTTCTTGCACTTTGCTATTTTTTTTCACATGGCTTCTTACACTTTGCTATGTTTTTTTACATGGCTTCTTGCACTTTGCTATTTTGTTTTTTTTTTACACGGCTTCTTGCACTTTGCTATTTTTTTTTACATGGCTTGTTCCACTTTGCTATTTTTTTTTACATGGCTTCTTGCACTTTGCTATTTTTTTTTTACATTGCTTCTTGCACTTTGCTATGTTTTTTTACATGGCTTCTTGCACTTTGCTATGTTTTTTTACATGGCTTCTTGCACTTTGCTATTTTTTTTTTTTTTTACATGGCTTCTTGCACTTTGCTATTTTGTTTTTTGTTTTACACGGCTTCTTGCACTTTGCTATTTTTTTTACATGGCTTCTTGCACTTTGCTATTTTTTATATGGCTTCTTGCACTTTGCTATTTTTTTATCATTGCTTCTTGCACTTTGCTATTTTTTTTTTACATGGCTTCTTGCACTTTGCTATTATTTTTTTTTTTTACACGGCTTCTTGCACTTTGCTATTTTTTTACATGGCTTCTTGCACTTTGCTATTTATTTTACATGGCTTATTCCACTTTGCTATCTTTTTTATATGGCTTCTTGCACTTTGCTATTTTTTTATATGGCTTCTTGCACTTTGCTATTTTTTTTTTTACATGGCTTCTTGCACTTTGCTATTTTTTTTTACATGGCTTGTTCCACTTTGCTATTTTTTTTTACATGGCTTCTTGCACTTTGCTATTTTTTTTTTACATTGCTTCTTGCACTTTGCCATGTTTTTTTACATGGCTTCTTGCACTTTGCTATTTTTTTTTTTACATGGCTTCTTGCACTTTGCTATTTTTTTTTTTTTTTTTACACGGCTTCTTGCACTTTGCTATTTTTTTTTTACATGGCTTGTTCCACTTTGCTATTTTTTTACATGGCTTCTTGCACTTTGCTATTTTGTTTTATTTTTTTTACACGGCTTCTTGCACTTTGCTATTTTTATTACATGGCTTCTTGCACTTTGCTATTTTTTTTTTACATGGCTTCTTGCACTTTGCTATTTTTTTTTTTACATGGCTTCTTGCACTTTGCTATTTTTTTTTTTACATGGCTTGTTCCACTTTGCTATTTTTTTTACATGGCTTCTTGAACTTTGATATTTTTTTTACATGGCTTCTTGAATTTTGCTATTTTTTTTACATGGCTTCTTGCACTTTGCTATTTTTTTTTACATGGCTTCTTGCACTTTGCTATTTTTTTTTATATGGCTTCTTGCACTTTGCTATTTTTTTTTTACATGGCTTCTTGCACTTTGCTATTTTTTTTTTACATGGCTTCTTGCACTTTGCTATTTTTTTTTATATGGCTTCTTGCACTTTGCTATTTTTTTTTACATGGCTTCTTGCGCTTTGCTATTTTTTTTTATATGGCTTCTTGCACTTTGCTATTTTTTTTACATGGCTTCTTGCACTTTGCTATGTTTTTTTACATGGCTTCTAGCACTTTGCTATTTTTTTCTTTACATGGCTTCTTGCACTTTGCTATTTTTTTTTACATGGCTTGCACTTTGCTATTTTTTTTTTTACATGGCTTCTTACACTTTGCTATGTTGTTTTACATGGCTTCTTACACTTTGCTATGTTGTTTTACATGGCTTCTTGCAATTTGCTATGTTTTTTACATGGCTTCTTGCACTTTGCTATTTTTTTTCACATGGCTTCTTACACTTTGCTATGTTTTTTTACATGGCTTCTTGCACTTTGCTATTTTTTTTCACATGGCTTCTTACACTTTGCTATGTTTTTTTACATGGCTTCTTGCACTTTGCTATTTTGTTTTTTTTTTACACGGCTTCTTGCACTTTGCTATTTTTTTTTACATGGTTTGTTCCACTTTGCTATTTTTTTTACATGGCTTCTTGCACTTTGCTATTTTTTTTTTTACATTGCTTCTTGCACTTTGCTATGTTTTTTTACATGGCTTCTTGCACTTTGCTATGTTTTTTTACATGGCTTCTTGCACTTTGCTATTTTTTTTTTTACATGGCTTCTTGCACTTTGCTATTTTGTTTTTTGTTTTACATGGCTTCTTGCACTTTGCTATTTTTTTTACATGGCTTCTTGCACTTTGCTATTTTTTTACATGGCTTCTTGCACTTTGCTATTTTTTTTTTACATGGCTTGTTCCACTTTGCTATTTTTTTACATGGCTTCTTGCACTTTGCTATTTTTTTATATGGCTTCTTGCACTTTGCTATTTTTTTTTACATGGCTTCTTGCACTTTGCTATTTTTTTTTTTACATGGCTTCTTGCACTTTGCTATTTTGTTTTTTTTTACACGGCTTTTTGCACTTTGCTATTTTTTTTACATGGCTTCTTGCACTTTGTTAGTTTTTTTTTTTTACATGGGTTCTTGCACTTTGCTATTTTTTTTTTACATGGCTTCTTGCACTTTGCTATTTTTTTATATGGGTTCTTGCACTTTGCTATTTTTTTTTACATGGCTTCTTGCACTTTGCTATTTTTTTTTTTTACACGGCTTCTTGCACTTTGCTATTTTTTTTTTTACACGGCTTCTTGCACTTTGCTATTTCTTTTACATGGCTTCTTGCACTTTGCTATTTTTTTTACATGGCTTGTTCCACTTTGCTATATTTTTACATGGCTTCTTGCACTTTGCTATTTTTTTATATGGCTTCTTGCACTTTGTTATTTTTTTTTTTACATGGCTTCTTGCACTTTGCTATTTTGTTTTTTTTTTTTTACACGGCTTCTTGCACTTTGCTATTTTTTTTTACATGGCTTGTTCCACTTTGCTATTTTTTTTACATGGCTTCTTGCACTTTGCTATTTTTTATATGGCTTCTTGCACTTTGCTATTTTTTTTTACATGGCTTCTTGCACTTTGCTATTTTTTTTTTACATGGCTTCTTGCACTTTGCTATTATTTTTTTTTTTTACACGGCTTCTTGCACTTTGCTATTTTTTTACATGGCTTCTTGCACTTTGCTATTTATTTTACATGGCTTGTTCCACTTTGCTATCTTTTTTATATGGCTTCTTGCACTTTGCTATTTTTTTATATGGCTTCTTGCACTTTGCTATTTTTTTTTTTTTACATGGCTTCTTGCACTTTGCTATTTTGTTTTTTTTTTACACGGCTTCTTGCACTTTGCTATTTGTTTTTACATGGCTTGTTCCACTTTGCTATTTTTTTTTACATGGCTTCTTGCACTTTGCTATTTTTTTTTACATTGCTTCTTGCACTTTGCTATTTTTTTTTACATGGCTTCTTGCACTTTGCTATTTTTTTTTTTTACATGGCTTCTTGCACTTTGCTATTTTGTTTTTTTTTTTACACGGCTTCTTGCACTTTGCTTTTTTTTTTTTACATGGCTTGTTCCACTTTGCTATTTTTTTACATGGCTTCTTGCACTTTGCTATTTTTTTATATGGCTTCTTGCACTTTGTTATTTTTTTTTACATGGCTTCTTACACTTTGCTATGTTTTTTTACATGGCTTCTTGCACTTTGCTATTTTGTTTTATTTTTTTTACACGGCTTCTTGCACTTTGCTATTTTTATTACATGGCTTCTTGCACTTTTCTATTTTTTTTTTACATGGCTTGTTCCACTTTGCTATTTTTTTACATGGCTTCTTGCACTTTGCTATTTCTTTATATGGCTTCTTGCACTTTGCTATTTTTTTTTTACATGGCTTCTTGCACTTTGCTATTTTTTTTTTTTACATGGCTTCTTGCACTTTGCTATTTTGTTTTTTTTTACACGGCTTTTTGCACTTTGCTATTTTTTTTACATGGCTTCTTGCACTTTGTTATTTTGTTTTTTTTACATGGGTTCTTGCACTTTGCTATTTTTTTTTTTACATGGCTTCTTGCACTTTGCTATTTTTTTACATGGCTTCTTGAACTTTGCTATTTTTTTTACATGGCTTCTTGCACTTTGCTATGTTTTTTTACATGGCTTCTTGCACTTTGCTATTTTTTTTTTATATGGCTTCTTGCACTTTGCTATTTTTTTTACATGGCTTCTTGCACTTTGCTATTTTTTTTTTACATGGCTTCTTGCACTTTGCTATTTTTTTTTATATGGCTTCTTGCACTTTGCTATTTTTTTTTACATGGCTTCTTGCGCTTTGCTATTTTTTTTTATATGGCTTCTTGCACTTTGCTATTTTTTTTACATGGCTTCTAGCACTTTGCTATTTTGTTTTTTTTACATGGCTTCTTGCACTTTGCTATTTTTTTTTACATGGCTTCTTGCACTTTGCTATTTTTTTTTTTACATGGCTTCTTACACTTTGCTATGTTGTTTTACATGGCTTCTTACACTTTGCTATGTTGTTTTACATGGCTTCTGGCAATTTGCTATGTTTTTTACATGGCTTCTTGCACTTTGCTATTTTTTTTCACATGGCTTCTTACACTTTGCTATGTTTTTTTACATGGCTTCTTGCACTTTGCTATTTTTTTTCACATGGCTTCTTACACTTTGCTATGTTTTTTTACATGGCTTCTTGCACTTTGCTATTTTTTTTTTACATGGCTTCTTACACTTGGCTATGTTGTTTTACATGGCTTCTTACACTTTGCTATGTTGTTTTACATGGCTTCTTACACTTTGCTATGTTGTTTTACATGGCTTCTTGCAATTTGCTATGTTTTTTACATGGCTTCTTGCACTTTGCTATTTTTTTTCACATGGCTTCTTACACTTTGCTATGTTTTTTTACATGGCTTCTTGCACTTTGCTATTTTTTTTCACATGGCTTCTTACACTTTGCTATGTTTTTTTACATGGCTTCTTGCACTTTGCTATTTTTTTTACATGGCTTCTTACACTTTGCTATGTTTTTTTATATGGCTTCTTGCACTTTGCTATTTTTTTACATGGCTTCTTGCACTTTGCTATTTTTTTATATGGCTTCTTGCACTTTGCTATTTTTTTATATGGCTTCTTGCACTTTGCTATTTTTTTTTACATGGCTTCTTGCACTTTGCTATTTTTTTTTTTACATGGCTTCTTGCACTTTGCTATTTTTTTACATGGCTTCTTGCACTTTGCTATGTTTTTTTACAGTGAGGATACTAAAAAGAGCTCTCGGTTGGTTTCAATAAAAAGCAGGGGAATGTTGGAAGCTGGTTTAGCTACACCATACCCAGCATTACAATGTTCAAAGAAAGAAAATTAAAAAAAAAAAAAATAATGGAGATCTAAACAGAGCTGAAAGATAGAAACAGACTAAATACTAAGGTCTCATGTATGATATGAAAAGAAACTGGAATCTTAGGGAGATATTAATCATACCAATTATTATAGGTGACACAGGACTTAAGGGAACAGGGAGGATACTAAAAAGAGCTCTCGGTTGGGTTACATAAAAGCAGGGGAATGTTGGCAGCTGGTTTGGCTGCCCCATACCCAGCATTATCATCTTAAAAGAAAGAAAATAATAATGTTATTAATTAGAAAGCAAGTCTTAACATGGAGAAGGGAGAGTTTTTTGCAACTATTCTGTACTTTCACCTAACAATTTAAGAAAAAAAAGATATCGTAAAACTTCAATTTAACTTAAAGATACCTTTAAAAAAAAATAGCACAGTAACATAAGTACATAAGCACTAAAATAAGTAATCAATAGGGCTATGACAACTGCATATTCTTTTCATTATTTTGACTCTCGAGTATATATCCAACACAGTTAGACACAGTTAATCAACCGAGAACCACATCACTCTATATAAAAGCATATAAGATATCAACGGATACACACTCAAGAGTCAAAACAATAAAAAGAATATGCTGTTGTCATAGCCCTAGTAATCAAATAGTGTTCAAGAAAATCTGGAAAAATTTTAATGTTTTATTTTAAATAGTTTTTATTTTTTGTTGTTTTTCTTTTTTAAAAAAATAAGCATTCAAATAGATATTTTTTTATTTTTATTTATTTTTTGGGGGGCGGGGGATATAATCAAATGTTTTTCTGGTGCTCATGCAGAATGCAGACCGTGCTATGTTTTTTTTTTTTTACATTTTCATCCCAAACAAGGCACAGTGCCACTTTGATGCAAGCGGCTACTACCTGGGATATAATCTGTAGGGGTACTATGTAGGGAGTTGAGCAGCAAAATGTCTGTTTACATTACATTTGAACTTCTGCATGTCAGTACAGTCAAGGAAGCAGGAAACTGGAAGGGAATTCCAAAGCAGTCCTAGGGAAGAAACTATTAGAGTAGAAGGATTTCTTACATCTAAGAATTTCTACTGTGTAGGGGTGGGATTTTGCTGCTTGCCGGGTTTGTGGGGGGTATTTATGCCGAGGAGATAATCGGACTTGTAGTTCATTGGGGCACCCACCATTAAAATACTTTTAAAACAGGCGGAGGGATGCAACATTTCGTCGATGGGACAACGGTTGAAGCTTAGCTGATAGTGTGGGGTTTATTAAGTTGGTGACTCTTTTGAGCCCTGTCTAAGAGGGAAAGGCTAATAGCAGATGCATAAGCCCATATGGCAATAATACTCCATACGTGGGCAAATGATGGCATTGTAGAGGTACAGGATACTTTCAGGAGTAAGTAGCTTTCTAGCACGGTAGAGAGAGCCCACCTTCTTGGCAATGCCCTCAATGTACCTGTTCCAACTCATGTTTCCTGTGAACATTAAGCCAAGGAGTTTGAACAAAGTAATTTCAGATAATGTATCATTAGCCATAGCTATTAGTAGTTGAGAAGGTTTCTTGCAATTATTAAAGGAAAGAAGCTTAGTCTTGGCAGCATTGAATGTCACCATCCATTTTTGTCTCCATTCCACTTCAGACTAGGTCTTCATCTAAGGTTTCCGCCCACAAGTTAAATTTATTTTTTACGGCATCTTTTACTTATTAAATTGTTAGCTTATAGTACAGATTAGTAAAAAAAAAAAAAAAAAAAAAAAAAAATCATCATGCTAAGAATGAGTTTCTAAATAATTGTTTTTGTACAGGATTCATCCGAGGTTGGTTGAACCGTTTTTTTTCCAGTTGGAAATAAATTGCTGCTTTTTACTTTTTGTTGGTTAGGAGTGTGTTGGAAATTACTAAGAAAGACTTACCTGCAGTTCTTGGGAAAAGAAGGAATATTTACCCACAACTCACTATCTGTAATATAGTACGTTTTTATGTACCGCCCACTTTCATTGGTTGCATGAGTACACCTGAGAGCGGGTCGGGGAAGGTTTGTTTTTGGCGCCAGTTTCTGTTATTGTTTGGATTGTGTATTCCTTCCCCCAATGAATTGGTCACTAAATTTTGTTACTATTAAGAGACAATTGGAGGCAATCTATTTCCTGGTTACCTTTAATGCATCCAAAACCAAACTCCTATCCTTACATCATTAACACTCTGATCCCCATCTGGCATCAATTGTGATGGATGGCTCTCGTCTGGGTGAGGCCTCGTGTTTTGACAAGCTTCTAGGTTTGACCTTTACTCCTGATCTGAAATGGAACACGTACATCAAGTTTTTTGCCAAGGTCGCTGGAAAGATGGTGGGATCCTTCTACCGCTCCAGAAGATATTTCACTACTGATGCAATTCTCTATCTATATAAAAGCCAAGTACGTCCAAGGATGGAATACTGTTGCCATATCTGGGCAGGAGCTGCTAAAAACAGCCTATCCTGCCTTGACAGAGTACAAAATAGACTTCGTGGCTTAGTGGGGGATGCCCTTTTCTCTACCCTGCAACCTCTCTCACACAGAAGAGACGTTGTGAGCCTATCCTTGTTTTATCGTTATTTCCATGGCAGGTGCTCGTCTGAACTCCAATCTCTGGTCCCCCCTCGCCAATCTTTCACGAAAAACACCCGTCTAGCTGAATCCACTGTCAAAAGTTTTCCCCACTCTATATCTGTGCCTAAATCAAAATGTGGATTCTATGAACAAGGCTTCTTTCTTAGAACTGCACGCCTGTGGAACTCTGTTCCGTCTGCCTGCTTCCCACCGGACTACAACTTGGATGTCTTCAAGTCCAACGTTAACAAATTCCTAATGAACTGCCCCCTTAAGTAAACACTTCATCAAATTTCCACACTAACGTAATGTACTTGCAATAACCCTTATCTCTGAGTGGCTTCTGGGCCTTGATAAGTAGTGATCACTGTGTAAAAAAAAAAAAAAAAATCTATTTCCTGCAATGAAGGGTGCAACATGGCAATTGTTACAACCCCTACCTTGATTGATCACTAACAAGAGAACTCTGGTCTTTGAGTGGAAATTTTCCACATTTTGCAACATTGATAGAAATTTGAATATTTTGAAAACTTTAGGTGTCTTCAAATAGTGTGCAACTATTTTCTTATTTCATATTCCTGCTCGAAACTGGAGCGAACGCACACGTCAAAAATGTACAGCTCGTACTTTTAAATTTCTTCTCCAGGACTTACCTCCTCTATAACAACAAAATGAAGAAAAAAAAAACTACGGACTGACTAACTACCCTGATGAAGCTAGTTTTAGCGAAATATTGGACACCAACAAAAAGACATAAAAATGATTTTATCATTTTCCTGACACCTAAAGTTTTCAAAATATTCAAATTTTTCTGTTTTGTTAAATCAAATGTAATCATTTCGTTGGAGTAACTTATGTCTCAAAATCTATAAGACAGTGATATTTGTTGCAGTGCACTTCTAAAAAATGAATAAGTAAAAAATTTTGAAATTCTTCTAACGTTTAAGTAACATTAGATAATAATTTAATTAGACCTTATATTTGGTCGTAGATTGCTAGCATATCTTAATTGCATTTTTTTTTCCGAATTTAAGATCCCACGAGGATTGTATACATCTTATAAAAAAAAAAAGGTTTCCGGCTATATCCTGGATATAAGAATTTGAATGGAACCCACCTTATGGGGATATTGGATTGGACCTTCTGAGTAAATTAAATGATCTCAAGCTGTCTTAATGAAAATGCATAGCGACATGGAAAATTCATAATTCCGTTTGGCGAGAGCCAACATTTTTTAAAAAAGATTTGAATGAGGTAAAATTGCCTCCCTTTAATTATATAGTAAAATCACTTCCTCAGTCCAACAGTTATTTGATTGATTCGATGTTAAATCTGACACTCTCTTATGAGGACGGTTTGAAATCTTTCTTTTCCGAGTCCGTGGTCGAGCGTGGGGTTGAGACCCTGCTCAGTCTCGATTCATTAGGTATTGAAGAAGATGCTAAGTTGTCGGCTGTGGACATGAAAAAAATAGAAGAGTTCAAAAACTCTATCGTATAGGAGGGGGGGAAATATCACGTAGACTTACCGTGGCATGACAGGATCTCACTGGTAAACAGTAACTTTGTGCCTTCCTTAAAGGTAATGGACAGAGTGACAGAGTCCTTAGAAAGGAATGGAATGTATAATGAGTACTTCCAAGTGTTTGAGGATTATGAGGAATGTGGAATAGTGGAGCAGTTTTTCGTCCCACCTGGGAAGTATGACGATTATATTTGGGTTCCACATAGACCTGTTATTAAGGAGGGAACTGGAGTGACGACAAAAATTTGTCCCGTATTCAACTGCTTCCTAAAACGTCGAGAGGGGATGTCAATTAATGACGCTGCCTACATGGGCGTGAACTTATCTGCTAATTTATTGGATTTATTGCTGGGATTCAGGAAAAATAAATATGTCCTTCTTGGTGATATAAGAAAGGCCTTTTTACAAATTCACCTTAAGTCGGAAGAGGATAAAAACAGATTTTGTTTTTTCCTGAAAAAAGGTGACAAATTGTGTAAAACAATTATATTTGGGTTCAACGCTAGCCCCTTCCTTCTGAACTTCATTTTGAAATTCCATGCGGAAAAATATGCAAAGGATGCAGCATCGCATGGTATTTCCAACAATTTTTATGTGGATAATCTTGTCACTACCAGTTGTGACGGAGAGTTCCTACTTGCTATTTATAATAATGTTCGTAGCAGACTCTCAGAGGCAGGATTCGATTTACGATCCTGCAATTCCAACTGTTCTGAGATACAAGAAAAAAATGTTGGAGGATGAAACTATTTCTTCTTCCTTCCTTTGGGAAGGTATTGGGTTACTTATATGATCCTGTTTGGGACACGTTCATACTTTCTTCCACTTAAGTGGACCCCGAGGTCAATACCAAACGGGGAATTCTTTCGCAAATATCAGGAGTGTATGAACCTTTGTTTATGCTACTCCCCGTCACAATACAGGGGAAGATCATTGTCAGTTCGATCTGGAAAAGCAAGTTATCGTGGGATGAGCGGATATACAAAGAACTCATTAAGCTGTGGCAAACCCATGCCAAGGACTTAAACGACTTGGGGAAGTTTGAATTTTCCAGGCGTATATTGTCAGAAAATCGGTCTGCCGAATTTATCTGTTTCTGTGATGTGTCGAAAAACGTGTACGGATTCACCCTGTATGCGAAACAGGGAGCGAATTGTTCTCTGTTGTTCGCAAAGGCCAGAGTGGCCCCAATTAAGGGGAAGTCACTTCCCACATTGGAACTATTGACCATGTATTTGGCTCTTAAGGTTTTGGGTGCTCTGGGGCCCCTTAATATTGATAATTTTTTCCTGATGTCTGATTCCCAAGTTGCCCTCTCGTGGATCCTCAACAGTAAAGGATCCAAGAAAAATATCTTCATTGAAAACAGGATTCAGAAGATATTAATATTAAATTTGGCGTTCTACCGAAATTAAAATATGTTTCTTCGTTGGAAAATCCGGCAGATCTTCTAACTAGAGGTATCAATACTTCTAAATTTTCCCAGTTATTAAATTTCTGGATGTATGGCCTGGAATGGCTAAATAGAGATAGTATCGATTGGCCAATCTCATCTTACCTTGTCTAAACGAAACTACTAAAAGAATTGTATCATGTTTGTACTCTCAGGAGACACGTCCTTCTGAAAATACCTTCCCGTTGAATATTACAAGGTATTCCAGCTTATCTAAGGCAATCAGCATCTTGGAAAAGGTGTTGAAATTTTATGATTTGTTGCGTCACCGTAGTACTGACAATTTTAATAGGGCCAAATTATTGCTATTTGCTAATATGCAAATAGAGGCTTTCCCTCTGGAATTAGGTTACTTGAAAGAACCATCCGGGAAAGTGCCTCCCCCTAGGGTTACTGCCTTAGGGTTATTCCTTGATAAAGATGGGTTAATTAGAACTAGAGGTAGGATACAGAATTCTGATATTCTGCTCTTTGAGGTCAAGTTTCCCCTTTTGTTGGGAAAATATCATTATTTATCAAAATTGGCAATTAAGGAAGCTCATCTTAACTGTTGCCACATGGGGGTTAATTCAACGCTCAGTAAGTTAAGGTTGACTGGAGTTTGGATCCCTCAGGGGAGACAAGCCGTAAAAGCCTTCATGCATACTTGCATGGTATGTAAAAAAATAAATGCTCTGCCTTGTAAGGCACCTGCAGGGTCGATATTACCTGCTCATAGGGTGAACTTTATTCGCTCATTCAAACGAATCGGTGTGGATTTCACCAGTCAATTTTCTATTAAGGATGGAGGGGTAGAAGTTAAAATGTACATATTACTCTTTACATGCATGAGTTTACGTGCAATTCACTTAGAATTATTGCCGGATATGAGCACCCGCTCGTTTATGCTGGCCTTTGTAAGGTTTACCAACTTATTTCCTACACATGTATATTCCGATAACATAAAATCTTGAATATTGTTATCGAACGTGGTTGAATCAGACGAGTTGAAGGAACAATTTAAATCCATACAAATCCTCCATCGAACAATTTCTCTTTACTCTGCCTGGCAGGGGGGGGGAGCCTGGGAGAGACTTATTAAAACAGTCAAACAATGTTTGAGGAAACTGTTTGGCAGAAGAAAGTTGGATTATTTTGAATTTCTGACTGCACTTTCTGATGTGCAAAAGGCAATAAATGACAGACCCCTCACTTATATTGCTTCTGCCGACAAAGACTTTAGTATTTTAACTCCAAATCATTTTCTTCAAACGGGATATCAACCTCGTTTGCTTATTAATAATTATGATGCTAAATTATGTTATGACCCCCCCAAATAGGACTGCCTAATTACATTCCCCCGAAATGAGGAATAAATTTGTTAAAAAATTCAATCGTATCTGGCATAATGATTACTTCTTGTCATTAAGAGAAGTTGATGCCAAAATCGGGAGCAATTGTGCCCCCAAGTTATCTGTTGGAGAGATAGTACTTATTAAGACTCCCAACAAAACCAGACAATTCTGGAGTCTTGGTAAAATAATCAAATTAATTACTGGAAATGACAATAATGTTCGTTCCGCGGTTGTTCTTAAAGATGGGTACGAACAGGCCCATTCCTTAAAAAACCTTGTGCCCTTGGAAATTAAGGGTAATGATGATATTGTATCAACTGAGTTTATAGAAGAAGGAGGTCCCTTTTTCTGTCCAACCTGTTCTGTTCCGAATGATGGAACATCACCAATGGTGTGCTGCGATTTTTGTGACACCTGGTACCATTTTAGCTGCGTAGGAGTTGATCATCAAGATACCTTAGGGGAGTGGTTTTGTTCTAATTGTAAGGATGAGGCTCCTCAGGTCGGTCTATATAGTGGAAATTAGCTAATGTCTGGATGCATGAAAAGTTGAAGTTTATACTGAAGATTGACAACAGACAATGGCACACATTAATATTAAAAAATTTTATTGAATTAAAGTGGTAATTGTGAAAAAGTAATGATTATCCATTACTTTTTTCTCTCCTCCTTGGCAGTATAATATGAAGAAGTTAACCGAATTAAAAATTGAATCTCAATTTGAATTTTCAAAAATAATCATATCAGGTTAATAAATTTAACTGGAAAAAAAAATATTATAATTATAAAATTGTCAAAGTTAAGACTTATGCTTATTCGATTAACTTGTTATTTGTTGCTTATCCAACCATTTTATTAATTAACTTATATTGGGAAAAAAAAGTAATGATTATCCATTACTTTTCCTCTTCTCCTTAGCAGTGTGTGAGAAATTCCATAACCAACAGCATTTTGTTTGCCCGCCTAACATGATTTGCTAGACGGTCTTTGATTGGTTCAATTTGAATGCAGTGGGTGGACGAAGGACATTTCTCTAAATACAGAGACAACATAATTGCTGAACTTATTTTACCCAATGAGGATATTCTACAGTGTTCGGCTTGATATATTTGATTATGGGAAATTATTCCTATTTCTCCCAAAGACCACGAGGTCCCAAAATATGCCGTATTGGGTGACAACATTCCCGCTGTGTTCACCATGTACAACATGGATCCTTCTAAAAGGAAACCTAAACTAACATTCCCACAGAAGAATCAAACTAAGGGCTCCATGCGTATGGATAGCAAATTCAGCCACTGTTTTTGCAAAGGACTTACCGTGACCAAAGAACTTTCATTCAGTATTAACCGTGCTCATTTTACGTTAAATTATTGTAGAAAAGTGATCCCCACTTTTTTTAAAACCAACACTTCTTCATATTTTGGAAACTACTCGTTTGCCGTGATTTTAAACGTTATTTTCGTTTTCAGCGCCTCCGAAAAAGTGTTTTTTTTAAAAGAATTTTCGAAGGTAGTGTGATTCTTTATATTTACTGTTGAAATTACCTGAATATTACTGAATTATTAAAAAACTTTGGTGAAAGTACACTGGGGGACCACCCGAATATTTACCTTTAAGAAGTCGTTTTTTTAATATCCAACTATTTACAACTCCAGTCGGGTCTGCTGCTTTAAAAAAAAACAAAAAACATTTAATAGTGTCACGGACTAGAATTATGAGTAAAACTGACACATGCATTAGCTCATGGTTACGAGTATAGTAATGTCCGCCCGCCATTTTTTTTTTTTTTTCTTGCCTGTCGTCTGGTGAAGTGGGTGCACATGCACAGAAATTGTCAGTGATTGTAGCAGACGATTTCTTTTTCTTCAGTTTCAGCATTTACTGCAAACAAAAAACCATGCGAAATTAAATTCTAAAAAAAAAATTTCTTACTCTTTTCTGTGCAAAAAAAGTTTTATTTTTTATTTCATACATTTATCTCTTTATACATTTATTTCTTTCCATTATTTTTTGTTTGTTTTTTATTTCTGTAAAAAGTTATTTTAACATTTTCTTCAAGTGCCAAAAAAAGATGAATACCAATACTGTGGATTCCTGCTACGGTTGTAGCAACAAATATTTCGACACAGTAAAGGCATTTCACAAAGACACGAGCAGGCAATTTTTGCGAAAACATGGTGTTTTGCTGACAAGCGTTACCTGTCCGCAATGCAAAAATGAGTGTTTGTTTCGAAAAGGTAAACAAATCTGGAGGTGTGCACGCACTACACAAAAGTGAGAAAATCCAAAAAAAGAAAATATTGCGGTTTCACTGTCGCCAAACCACAGGAACATTCATTGCTCGGATGCCAGCGTGGAAAGTAATAATGTTCGTCAATCATTTTTTAAGCACTATGGTGAATCATCGGATAGTACGCAAAAATCTGGACATTTCGCACCAGTCACCACTCCTCAGTTGATTGGCGGCCCTTCTGTTCCGAGGTCTGTGAGGACTGGCTTAACAACCAGGAACCCATTGGAGGCGACGGGATAGCTGTCGAAATCGATGAAACCCTTATCGTGCACCGAAAGTATAATAGAGGAAGGATAGCTAGTCAGATATGGCTTTTTGGCGGAAGTGAAAGAATTTCAAAAAAAAGTTTCGTCGTCGCGTTGACTGGCCCAGATGAAAAACGGGACGCCAAAACTCTGATTCCGTTGGTGCACAAATTTATCCTTCCGGGCTCAATAATTTTCAGTAATTGTTGGAAGGCACTACACCATAAACCACTCAGAAAATTTTGTGGACCCTCAGGATCCCAGCATCCACACACAAAATGTAGAACGAATGTGGCTAGATGTAAAACAGTGGATTAAGCGGCCTGGTATTCGAGCAGAATTCATGCAGCAATACCTAGCCAGCTATTTATTTATAAGGAGTGAGACAGACAAGACAAAACTTTTGCATAATTCTTTTTTACAGGCTGCTGCATTGTACAAACACAAGTCGGAACTTGGAGAGATTTTTTGTTAAAAAAAAAAAAAAAAAACTTCCTTCCCTGAAATAAAAACAATAAACCTACATTCGAAAAAAAAAAAAAATAATAATAAAAATATATTAACCTCAACTGTTTCATCCTTGTTAAGAACAAAACATTTTCTTTCTGTATCAAAAAAAAAAAAAAACGAAAGAAGAAAAAGGGGGGGGAGTATTAACCCAAACCCTTTCTTGGAAAAATAAATAAATAAAAGTCTACAAAAAAAAAAAATGTTCGCTTGTCTTTTTTTTTTTTTTTTTTCTTTTTTTTTAGTGGGGGGGGGGAGCATGCGCAGTGTTACCGGCTGTCTTGCATGGCAAGAAACATGGTGGCCATTAAACTATTACCCGAAAGCATTGTTTTTTTTTCCGTGTTATTATTGTACATAATTCTAGTCCGCGACACTTCTTAAAGGTAAATATTCGGGTGGTCCCCCAGTGCACTTTCACCAAAACTTTAATCGTGTAAGCAGGTGAAAAATTGCCGCTATCTTGTTTAAATTGAAACGGAAAATTACCTCCCTTTTCAACTCTCCCGAGTCTTACATAAGCAAATACGATCGTTTTCTTTAATAAATATTTTTTTACCTTATCAATTTTCTTTATATGTTTTTTTAAAGAAAGTTGGGGTTTGTATTACTGTACACATAGATTCGAAAAAGTTGTCAAAAAACAAATATATAACAAATAAATGTTATCAAAGGCAAGATAAGTTACTTTTCTACCAAACTGGATATATTTTTCGTGTTTTTATTTAATGTAACATGTTTATTCAGCTCGAAAAACATACAGTGTTTACCGATGTATTCGAAAATTCAAGATGGCGTCTGATTCTCTCTTTAACACGGTAAGTTTGGGATAAGGTGTTATAAATAAAAAATTATACAAAATACTATTAAAAACCCGCCGAATATATGTCAACCTATGTCACGGTAACATATATTGAGCGAGTTTTTAACAGTATTTTATCCGGTTTTGTATTTATAACACCTTTTCCCAAACTTACCGTGTTAAAGAGAGAATCAGACGCCATCTTGAATTTTACAATACATAATTACATCGGTAAACACTGTATCTTTTTCGAGCTGAATAAACATGTTACATTGAATAAAAACACGAAAAATATATCCAGTTTGGTAGAAAAGTAACTTATCTTGCCTTTGATAACATTTATTTGTTATATATTTGTTTTTTGACAACTTTTTTCGAATCTATGTGTACAGTAATAAAAACCCCATTGTTTTTATATTGTTGGCATAGTAACATAACGGTGAATAGGAAGTTTGGTTCCTTTTATGCGATAGAAGGTTCGAGATTATTTTTCCATCTATACTCCAGTCTTGCCGCTTTTTTAATATAGGGGAAATTCTGGAAAAGCACCATGATGTCTTTACGATTGAAATTGACCTTCTCTCAACCTTAGAAAATGAAAGGAAAATTCTTCTGAGAAGATTCATATTTCTAGCGATTAATTTTTTTTTAAAATGCTTACATTAATCGAGAGTACTGTAAATTGCAGTTGTGCGTGCATATTCGTAAACACTGTCAATAATAAATAAAACGTGTACAAAAAGCACGTACCGTCGTTGGATGATCAAACAGTTATTAAGAGTAGATAACGCATGTTTCCACAAGGAGGTCGCCATGTTTGCTTTCGTAAACACCGGTTATTCGGTGTTAACCGACATTTGTTCCTTAAAAAAAAAAAAACTTTTATTATTCATTATTTTACAAAGGAATAATAAAAAAAAGGTGCTCACTTATTGATCTGCGCTATTTTTTAAATCGTATTTCCAAGTTTAATTAAAGTTTTATGATACGTTTTTTTTTATTCAAGTGTAAGAATAGGTATAAAACACCCTCCCCTCCCCATGCTAAGAATGGCTTTTTAAATAATAACGTTATTATTTCAGCACGGATCATTAAGTATGAGTACCTAAAAAATAACAGGGTTGGTCGCGATTTGAGTTCCCTGCCGAACACCATAAAAAAAAACACTGACTTCTCACTACGCATGAACAAAGAAGGACATGTTTTAGTTGCCATAGCGCGGATCATAAGTGCACTCACTAGAGAGAGCACCCATTTTTTTATTAATAAATGTTTAGTAATTATTTTTCTTTTAATATTCATAAACAGTAAAAACGTCGTCATTTAAAAAAAAACAGAAAAAAATTAAAAAAAGAATATTATTTTTTAAGTATTGTTAAATGCAATTTACTGCATAAACATTTACCATCGACTACCTACCTCGCCCTACTGAAGGGATCGTGAAAAATGAGTTGGTTCGGTCGAGTTAGGGATTTGCGAAAACAATGCTTGTTTTCGCGACCCAGACATCGGCAGATGTTTACTTCAAGCAAAAAAGTCGGCGAACAGGGGCTGTAAATCTTACATGATCAAAAGATCAAAATGTAGTATCTGTTCTTGCTGCACTTAAATTTCTAGTTCTCTTTCAGTAGAGGTGAAATCCTTTACGACTGAGACAATTTTTATTTTTGTTCTTTTTCTCCACGTTAAAAAATGACCCTGGTGCCTAACTCTGTCCCGTGACGGAGCATTGTAAGTAGGAACTCTTTCACAGCTGGACGGAACATTAAAAGGCTTCACGCCATTGCGCATGTTACAATTAAAAAATAACTTCTTTTTTTTAAGTTCTTTTCTATGTTCGGACTGCATTTGATGGAATTTTTGTGGAGAAAAAAAAAAAGAGAAAGGGGAATTTGGTACTTCTACGCTTTATCGCCGAAATCGGAGACACCATTTTATTTCACGCATCTGAAGTTTAAATGCAAGGGAGAAATCATTATTTTAAACTATGGCCGAAGCATGAAATAAATAACAAAAAAAAATAATTAAACTGGAGAACGATTGCTTCCGGAAAGAATAAATGGATCAAGTAAAGATTAGATACCCCGTAGCAGACGACAAAAATAGGCGAACAATTCAAGGGGCACCGGTTGTTCGACCTTGACATTGTCGTTAGTTGTTTGTAAACTTGTAAACAGGTCAAATAGCAGACATATTCGAATGTTCACGAGCAAGATTTTTTAAAAATATATTTACAAAACTTTTAAAGATTTAAAAGAAAGTATATATTTACAAAACATTTTCTTTAATATTAAATATTTGTAATATTTGTTTAAAAATAAAATTCTTGCGGCTGGAGATTTTGAAATACACTTCCTTCCTGGCATAACCAATCAGAAGCTAGCTCTCAGTCATGTGACTGAGCTTATTAAAGGTTAACACACTCTCTCTCTCTCTCTCTCTCTCTCTCTCTCTCTCTCTCTCTCTCTCTCTCTCTCTCTTTTTCCCGGCTCTGGCTGGCAGGGCACACTTCTGTTGGAGCGTGGGTTTGCCCGGGTCCTTTGGCCCTGGGCTAGCATGAATACAAACAAGCCAACATGCGGTACCCATACACATACTCTCTTTTTACCACAGGATTCTCTAATCTTTTGCCCCCCTCCATACATGGACTCACACCCCTACTACTCACTTCTGGGAGATAAATAATACATCATGGCTATACACCTCTACTACATGCATGAACATAGCCGAACAATATTCTCTTTCGACAGGCCTGTATAATCATCAATGTCGCTACACAGAAACTCTTTTAACGACTAACCCTTTTTATTATTGTTACCAACGAAGATGATTAATAAAGCCGTTTGGTCCTGGATATAACCTAAAACTATATCCGATGGTGAGGCCCCACCTTGCTGGCTTTGGGGAGTGTGGAGCCACCCTTTAATTTGCATTGCTCCCAGGTCCACTCTGACCCGGAGCGGTAGTACCTGTTAGTGTCCCAACTATGGGTTAAATAGAATCTGACGTAAAAAAAAAATATACTCCATTAAAAATCGTTCCTCAAAATAACTAGATTCGGCATTAAATAACCTGAAAAAGGTTGATATGCCGTAAAACAAAAACAACCAACCAACCAACCAATAAAGCTGTTTATTAAATGTTAGAATGAGACTTCTTTTCTTGTCTTCATTATAACAAGTTGGTACTTATCAACCAAAAAAAAAAAGCAATGAGATATGGAGAGGTCTGGTTTTCAATAGTCTTCATCGAACTAACCAGCAACTTTCATTGATTCTACCATAATTGTAAAACTGAACCATCACCAAAGCATTCCATCTACCCAACACATTACAACTAATTACTAGGGATGGGACGATTCCAATATTTTTTTCCAATTCCAGTACAATTAGCGATTCCATATTAAATTCCTGATTCCGATACAATTACCGATTTCGATTCCAATTCTTTATAAATCTCAAAATATTTCATTATAAAGTTGTTATGTTTTCATGATTACCGTAAAAACACGTGTTAAATGTGCAGATCTTTTCTCAAATGTAAAACTACAAATGTGGGGCACAATCTATTGATTTGAGTTTTACTAAAATTTTAAAATCAATAGATATTCATTACTTTAGTATTACTATCAGTGGTAGAATATTTTTCTTTAGAGAAAATCAAATAAAAAAGCTACTTAAAAGAATCGTTTTTGGCAACGGAAAATAGCCACAAATTTTTTCAATTCCGATACCGATTCCGATACCTCAAAAAGTTCTGATTTTTTCAATTCCCCAATTCTGATTTCGGTTAATCGTCCCAATACTACTAATTACCCAATAATAACTTAAAATAAAACCCCATGATTGAGAATTTTGTTTTACCATACAAATGTATGTAAGGGGTGTGCAAATAATTATAGGCACACTATATTAAAAAATTGGGTCCCTTAAACCTGATTCAAATTATCTCCCCTGAATTATACAGGTAACAGTGGCATCATCATCATCATGCAGTCCGTTAATCTTGATGATGACTAGTCGGAGCCTCAGTGCTTTATCCCTCAGTGTTGGCGTAGTCTCACTCCATCACCACAGTTCCAAATTTGCTTGTGCAGTTTAGGTGCAGTATCTGTTGCGCATCAGATAGATACCCTCTGAACCTCCAATGCTCATGTCCTGTGGAGCGAACCCGCAATGACTGGCAGTAGTTCCCATCTCTTAGCCTTTTGCTGTGATAAGGCCCACAAGGCAGTGGTGCTTGATTTTGGGGTTGGTTTCCCTAGCTTTTGTCCAACCAAGGACACCCACAAGACTGTGGGGTAGGGCTTGGTAGTGTGCCAGGGCATGTCCACACATCGGTGGGTCATAACACACTACCTCTGGGGTCCCCTACTACTCTGAGATCTCCTACAAGTTTAGCCTGGGGCCGCAAGGAACCCAGTTACCATGTGTGGCCAACGTGGAGGCACTGTAGGAGTCTTGATGATGATGATGATGATGATGGTGGTGGTGGTGGTGGTGGTGGTGGTGGTGGTGGTGATGATGAGGCTATGTACTGGCAGGGAAGAATTATGTCATAGACCTTATTCGATACAGCATGAAACTGACGTCAACCCAATTACTGTACCAACCCAATTTGTTAATTTGTCCCCGTTTTGTGTTTTCGTTTTCACCCACAAATTAAATCTAGTTAATCTACCCAGTATTTAAAAATACTAAGGATCGGTCTTCTGTATCTAACTACAAACCAATCAGTCCCCTATGTCATGGCTAAGTTGTTTGAATCTGTGATAATTCAAGAATTTATCAATAACCTCAAAAAATGAAATATACAATGACAAGCAATATGGAATTCATCCAGCAAGATCAATGGCTGGTGTGTTGACTGTAGACTAATCACATATAGGATTTGTAAATTTAGTGAAGGAGGTCGTTTCTAGTACAATAGATCTTGACATATCAAAGGCCTTTGATAGGATCTGGCACAAAAAGTTGCTTCACAAAATTGCTAGCTATGGAATATCTGGCAATGTCTTTCAAACTGTTACGTGTCTGTCCAGCTATATGAATGAGTAGAAAATTAAAAGAAAAGAACTAATAAAACTCACCTGTCTGTTTAAATGTATGTATGTATGTATGTATGTATGTATGTATGTATGGCTAAAACTTTCGATAGAGGCGACGGGTTTTCATGAGATCGGTTACGTTTTGAAGCTTGATCCTTTGGACGACAAATATCGAAAAAATTGGCTAAAAACATTCATTCCTTCACCCTCAACTGGGCAATTTTCTACAAGGAGGGTCGTTGTTTATTTATTTATTTATTTAATTTTTTTTTTTGTGTCATCATTTTTGCAAGTCATCATATCGGTTTGAATGACTTTACTAATTTTAACATTCCAAACTTCTGATCACGTCATGGAGTAGTGCTAAGATATCAGGTTTTCTTTCACTTTCTTTTCCACCTTCGCGTCGTGGGTTTGAGCCTGTCTGCCTACTACCACTTTTCTTTTCTCAACACACACCTCCAAACACCCGGGCAACTCCAGGCACTCAGGTTAGTTTTAACATTAAACGAAACATACAAATAGTATTAACAACTAAATACACTTGTAGTAGTACAGCTACTAGCTTTGAAAGTGATTATAAGGTCTATAGCGTTGATGATAAAAGGGAGATAATAACTACTAACTTCAAATCAAATGTTTTATGTATGGCTAAATCTAATAACAAGAATACTAAAATAGTTATTTGGTCGGTGAGAAAATATATAGAAATCTTTGTCTTTACCAGAATTCCAGTTTCTTCAAAAGATGCAGTTTTTGGCTTTTAAGGAGTTTCCTTTAGCTGGATTTTCATCCTAGAAACATTACCAGAGTTCTTAACAGCAAGTTAACAACTTAACAACTCACACAACTGTTAGTGCAGTGTCGTTATATAGGTTTCTGCATAGAATTTTCTCGAATATTCTATATTGTTCCAAAAACGTTCTAAATAGAATATTTTAGTATGCTATTCATTTTTATAAGGAAAATGCCCTCTCATAGCACATACCATCAAATCATAGCACATACCATCAAATGATAACACATACCATCTATAAAAGTAATTGATGATGAGCAGAATATGAAGCACATAATATGACTACTGATGCATAGCAAAGATCTATTTGAGGACTCTCTTCCTGATCATCATTGATCTTCCACATTACATAAGTACAGATTACTTTTTAGCGCGTCGCAATGACCCGGGGTTCATTGGGTACCTGAATAATAAAAGAAATATTAGGGTGTGTTATTCACGCGTAGTGAAGATACACATAGTAACACTGCGTGCATCACAACAAAATGAATAATAATCCTCTATGCACCCCCCCCCAAGTCTTTGATACTGCAAGTGGCGAAGACTGGATCGAGAAAAAAGTACACGAACATCACTGGTACAAATTTACAGTCACTGTCCAGTGTGTGAGACTATCACGGCTGTCACGCATGTGAACCTACATTTGAATGTATCTTGAAGTCAATTTGGCTCTTAATCAGAAAAGCAGCTGCCAAAACTGAAAAATTGGAACCAGGCAAGCATAAGTCAAACAAATATGCCTTCATACGTTCATCTGTGTTCATCAGTTCTGATATGTATTTGTAGCGAACATCATTAGAGAGCCAAACGTTCTGGTTTCAACTCCAGCCAATGGCACCTAAGTCACATTCCCCCTAAAAATTTGAAATCACCACTCAAGTTTAAGTTTGTCTTGAAAAGTTACATGATCAGGTCCTGCCGTCGAGGATGCAGGGGGTGAAGTTCTTGGTGACCAGCCTTGTTGTGGGCGAGTAATCTGGCTAAGAAACAAGGAAGTTTCTTAGGGGTTCCCTTCTCCGATGTAGTGCCCCATTCCGTGGGGATATCCGATGATGTCACTGGAGAGCAAGGGGAGAGGTGATCCTCATTATGTGTGAGTGGATCTTGAGGTTGTCATATGCTGTGGGGATGAGCCAGCCGAAATTGGCTTGTCTTGTAGAACTGACGTGGGTTTATGTTGGGAAACAAGGCTAGCCGGGTTTGTGTGGGGCAGTGAGAGAGGGCCAGTAGACGAGATTATTGGACTCCTTTCCACATGTTACATGATCCAAGATCATTTGTTACTGTCTATGCAGATGACACAACTGTCTATGGCAGCACTTCAAAGAGCATTGGTGATTAAGATCTGACTGATTCTCTCTTACCTTCTGATCTGGAGTACATAATGTAATGGGGATAAAAAAAATAGCTTGTTATTTTTAACATTTCTAGATGCAAGAGTCTCTCTTTTCATTACCAACGCTCAGATCCTTGTTTTGCTCCAACTGAAATGAACATGCTGTGTTTTGATAAGTTCCTTGGACGTTCACTCCCAATCTAAAATGGAAGGCTTATATCCAATCTGTTGTTAAAATTACTTGAAAAACAGTTGAACCATACTACCTGACTCTTGGTGCAATCATCTAATTTATAAAACTTTCTACGTTTGTCTGTCTGTCTCCATATTTTTAAAGTGCAACAAATGTTTCACTTTCCCATATTTTATTGTCATCGAAATCAGTAAAATCGCTCATTTCTTCATCTACTCTGCAGTTACTTGTCCACAATACATTGTAGTGTACACTGCACTGTAGAGAACCTACTGTTGATTTTTAAGAAATAATTTTTTATATATTGACTTGAATTAGAGTTTGAAATGTAAATATTAATATACCATGGTTCAATTATACTCTAAACAGAAACGGTCATTTTCATCGCGTCCCTGCCATATCAAGGCGCCAACTGTTGATTTTATATGCTGGGCCTTTCTGCTTGTGCAGTAATAAAACTTCTCAAATGCATTTGTGATGTTAGGCTGTATAAGGCGTTAACGTTAGTCAAAATTGCCTGTTCCTTCTTTCATCAGATTTTTTGTGATTATTGATTCTTATCGAAGATATTCTGATACAAAACCTATCTAAGAATACGACCAGATACATAAAGTACATTTGTATAAAATTTTATAAAAATTGGCCCTACTGTTTTAGAACTTATAGGGAGCTCACACACACACACACACAAAGTTCCTTTTATATAATAGAAGAAATTCTCATCTAGATATATCTATAAAAGTGAACGTGTCTGTGTGTCTGTGTACATTTTCCTACGCAATAACTCTGTCAATTTTAAGTCTACAAAATCGAAATTTGGTATACAGGGTACTGAGATTTGGGAAAATCTTTGTGGTCGGTTTTTGGACAGAAATTTGGCTGTTAAGGGGTCAAAGTTCAACGATTTGACTTTTGAGAACTCTACCAAACTCCTCCGCCATTTTTTAGTCTTGTGGGGGTCGCCTGGCCTTTTTTTGGGAACTGACTTCCTCCACAAATAATAAAAATAAAAATAAGAAATCTTATGTGCAACACAAACGGAGGTTTATTTCCGGAATAGAAATAACAAACAATAACAAGCAAAACATAGTTCTCAATATTTCAGAGTTCCCTTTTTTTTTTAGTTCATATGAAAGATGGAGAGTCTCTTTTTTTGTGTTCTTTGAATGTTCAAATATGTAACAGAGACAATATTAATGTTCGTCTGTTAAAAGAGAGTATTAATGCGCGGAGCAGTGGAAATGAAATAATTGATGTTTGCACGCGTGGCAAGTCCTAATAAGAAAGCGTTGAATGAGTCGGAAGAGTTTAAAGAGACGAAAGAATGCTCGAAAGACTAAGAGACTGAAGAGATAGATTTTATGTTTGTGCATGTTTATATATGATTTGATCGGCTCCAAACGAGCTCTAAAAAATCAGTTTTAAAATATGTCCTAGGAGGAATTCCATTGGACGGAAGACATCACATGGGGTGCTTTCAACTACGTCCGCACCTTTGGTATATAAAGGTTACGCCGGAATTTGCGTGGGTGTCATTTTTCATTTTTTTAACGCGCCGAAACAATCAATTACACTGTGCGCCTAAATTGTATTTAACGATTTTAAATTTGAATATTAAACTGTGCCAACTGGCACAAATACTCCCCCCAGATTGGAAAAAAAAAAAAAAGTTTTTTTCAATATGTAATGTATTACTTGAAATGTTTCGGCCAGTGGACTTTCCTACCCGTATTTGTCATGGGTTTGGTGTCCTCGTCATTTTCTGCTGGACTCCCATGTTCTAAGGGAATTTGTTCTGGTGGGGAAATTGTCTGAGGGTATTCCTCAATGTATGCTGGTTTAATTCGGTCGATCGCGATGTTGTCTTTCCTGTCTTTCCGTTGGACAGTAAAATATTTTTCACTTCTGTCCAAAACTTGGTATGGTCCAGTGTAATTTGGACAAAATGGCTTTTTGACCGTATCATTCCTGATAAACACAAATTTGCATGTGTGAAGGTCGTTCGGTATATATGTTTGTTTGTCAGCCCTCCTGGTGGGGGTAAATTTGAGAGAAGACATTTTGTTCTTTAATTCCGTCACAAATGTAGCCATGGGTGAAATATCTGTGTATGCATTAAAATACTGTCCAGGTAGTGTGACTACAGATCCAAAAACTAGCTCCACTGGTGTGCTTTGTAAGTCTTCTTTTATTGTGTTTCGGATCATTAATAGGATTAATGGTAAATTATCTGACCAGTCCGCGTTGTTAAGACTCGTAGCCAAAGAAGTTTTTAGCTGTCTGTGAAAGCGTTCGACGAGGCCATTTGAGCAAGGGTGATAAGCAGTAGTCTTTATGTGGATTGTTCCCAACAATTGGTTGAACTCTGCGAAGAGTTTTGATTGAAATTGCGAACCTCTGTTCGTTGTGAGTATTGACGGTACTCCAAAAATTGCTATCCAGTCTTTTAGTATTGTTCCAGCTACTGTCGCCGCCGATGTGTCTTTCACAGGTATGGCTGTTGGCCATCTGCTGAACCTATCGACTATGGTGAGAAGGTGGGTGTGTCCTTTTGAGGGCGGTAATGGCCCCACCAAGTCAACATGGATATTGGTGAACCTGGCATCAGGCGCACTGAAAGTGCCCAGCGGTGACTTCGTGTGCCTGTGTATTTTATTTTTCTGACAGGATACACACGTCTTGGTCCAATTTCGAATATCTGCATTCATATTCGGCCAAACAAAGCGGTCTGTTATTATTTTTACGGTGGCTCGTTTGCCTGGATGTGACATATTGTGAAAATGAAGAAAAACATGTCGTCTGATGCTTGGCGGTATGTATGGACGCGGTTGTTCTTTTGCTGTATCACAATAAAGTGTTGTTACACTAAAAGGTACGGGCATTTCCTTCAGTTGCAAAGACGTTTTCTGTTGTACGTCAGTGAGTGTCTTGTCCGTCTTTTGTTCTTGTGCAATTAATTCCATAGTTAACAAACTGGAATTTAGTGAAGTTATTGCAGCTCATGATAATGCGTCCGCCACGATGTTTTCTTGCCCCTTGACGTATCTGATGTCTGTGGAATATTGGGCAATATAATCAAGGTGTCTGATTTCTCTTGGATCATATTTATCTACATGCGTATGCAGTGCATATGTTAACGGTTTATGGTCAGTGTAAATACAGAAGTTTCTTCCTTCTAACAGATGTCTAAAATGTTTAATTGACAAATAAATTGCTAATAGCTCCCTTGAAAAGGTACTGTACTTTGTCTGTGTCTTGCTCAGTTTGGCTGAGAAAAACGATATAGGGGTCATTGTATCCCCTGTCAGTTGATGTATAACTGCTCCTACAGCTATGTCTGACGCATCTGTTGTAAGTGTAAGCTTCGATTCTTCGCTGTTCTTAATATAATTCAATTTTGTGAAATTGACTAAGGCAGTTTTAGCTTGATGGAAAGCTTTTAAAGCTGATCCTTCCAGTTTTAATTGTTGGTTTTTCGTTTTGTTCTTCAATAATGACGTTAACGGTGCAAGGATTGTGGAACAGTTGGGTAAAAATCGTCTGTAATAATTAATTATACCTATGAAGTGACGAACTTGTCTAACAGACGTAGATTGTGGAAAATCCGTAATGGCGCTTACTTTTTCGGGTAATGGTGATATACCATCCTTATCAATTGAATGTCCAAGGAAGTTTACTTCTTGCTGACTGAAAATACATTTGTCCAAGTTTATTTTTAAACCGTAATGGGACAGTTTTTGAAAAACTTGTTCCAAGTGTTGTTTATGTTCGTCGAGGTTTCTACTCGCAATTAGGACATCGTCCACGTGAGCGAATACGAATGGAAGGTCCCTAAAAACCTCGTCTATTAACCTTTGGAAGGTTTGACAAGCGTTCCTAAGTCCGAATGGCATTCTGACGAATTCGTAAAGTCCAAATGGTGTGGTCAGTGCTGTTTTGTGGATATCTTCATCTGCCACCGGTATTTGGTAATACACTTTTACTAAATCCAGTTTGGAAAATACTGTGGCATTTTGCAGTCCGATTGCAAAATCGTGAATGTGTGGGATAGGGTATCTATCCGGTACAATTTGTGCATTTAATCTCCTGAAATCGCCGCATGGACGCCATGTTGTCGCGTCTGCTTTCTGTACCATGTGTAGAGGAGATGACCACGCACTTTTGGAAGGTCGGATAATTCCCTGTTGCAACATGCGTTGAAATTCGTCTTTTGCGATCTTGTACTTATCCGGCTTCAGACGTCTGGGGGTGGCGTAGACGGGTTGTCTATTCGTTTTAATATAATGCTTTGCATTATGTTTAATATTATCCGTGACTTTGAATGGCTGAGTAAGTTGTGGGTATTTTTGAAACAGCCGACGAATGTACGTCTCTTCAGGTAAGGCAGAACTAATCCCAGTAGACTGGTATCTTGTGGTGATACCTTTAATTACGATTTTTGTTTGGTTATCAGTCAGTGTGCGACTAGTCATGTCTACCGATAGATTAAACCGTGCTAGGAAATCTGCTCCTAATATTGGTGTCGTCACATTGGCTATGGTAAAAATCCACGGAAATGTGCGGCGCAGGCCGAGATTGACGTCTAAATATTTTTCACCGTATGTCGGTATTTGTGTGCCATTAGCTGCTTGGAGGTGGTAAGGCTGTGGAATAGCTTTTTGTTTATGTAGAGGTGGTATCATGCTGATTTCAGCTCCAGTGTCTATTAAGAAGTTATAACCATGATTATTGTCACGAATATAAAATCGACGACCTTTAGTGGAAAATCCAGCGACAGTCGTTGTCTCTACTGGCCGGAATAATCGTTTCCCTGATTCTTGTTTTTAAAAGAACACGGATAAGTGCAACGCTGAGCTTGTGTGCCAAATTTTTTGTGGTAAAAACAGATTTCGTTCACTCATTCCCGTGTGTTGCTTCGACCTCTACTAAGACTTCGTTTTCGGTAGTTCGATCGTTTATTAAATGAGTAACGATGGTTTATTTGCATTAATTCCTGCACTTGTCGATTGAGATTTTCGACCGTCATTTTTAGTCCCGATATATCGTCGTCGCACGTCTGTTTCTGCTGTGCTTGTGCTGAGTTTATTTGCGGTGCCTCAGATTTTAATGGATTCGATCTGCCATATCGGCGAGTTTTTCAATATTTGTCTCTTCCGTTGTGGGTGCTAGAATTTGTACTGTTGTGTCTGGAAGTTTATCCAGCCACAGACTTCTCATTATATTTTCGAACATTTTGTTGTCCCCTAGCAATGTACGCATGTATCGCAAAAGTTGTGACGGAGTGCAATCTCCCAATTCTACTTGGGTGAAAAGATTGCGTAACCTTGTTTCGTTTGAAAAGCCTGTCCGTCGTAAGATGGCCTCCTTAAGTTCATCATATGGGTTGTCTTCTGACACATTCTCCAATAAATCCGCCACCTCTTCGATGACGTCTGCCGGGAGTTTTTCCACCAAGTAACAGTATTTGGTTCGTTGAGACGTTATCCGCTTTGCGTCGAAAAGGGCCTGGATTTGGATAAACCAAGTCTTTATGTTCGTAGGATTAAATGCTGGTATATTTACCGTTAACATTGCCAGAGGTTTTTCAACACAGGAAGGTTCCATGTCTGTTTTCTTCGCTCGAAAGTGATTTCAAAGCCTTTAAACTGTCAACTGACTTTTTCCGAGGACGCGGAGCTTAAAACTGTGGTCGAAAAAAAATTGTCGCTTTTGCCGCTGAGTCATGGTTGTTTAATAGCTTATAAGATTCCGTTGTGCATGTGATTTCTGCGTCGGGTCACCAACTTGTGGGGATCGCCTGGCCTTTTTTTGGGAACTGACTTCCTCCACAAATAATAAAAATAAAAATAAGAAATCTTATGTGCAACACAAACGGAGGTTTATTTCCGGAATAGAAATAACAAACAATAACAAGCAAAACATAGTTCTCAATATTTCAGAGTTCCCTTTTTTTTTAGTTCATATGAAAGATGGAGAGTCTCTTTTTTTGTGTTCTTTGAATGTTCAAATATGTAACAGAGACAATATTAGTGTTCGTCTGTTAAAAGAGAGTATTAATGCGCGGAGCAGTGGAAATGAAATAATTGATGTTTGCACGCGTGGCAAGTCCTAATGAGAAAGCGTTGAATGAGTCGGAAGAGTTTAAAGAGACGAAAGAATGCTCGAAAGACTAAGAGACTAAAGAGATAGATTTTGTGTTTGTGCATGTTTATATATGATTTGATCGGCTCCAAACGAGCTTTAGAAAATCAGTTTTAAAATATGTCCTAGGAGGAATTCCATTGGACGGAAGACATCACATGGGGTGCTTTCAACTACGTCCGCACCTTTGTTATATAAAGGTCACGCCGGAATTTGCGTGGGTGTCATTTTTCATTTTTTTAACGCGCCGAAACAATCAATTACACTGCGCGCCTAAATTGTATTTAACGATTTTAAATTTGAATATTAAACTGTGCCAACTGGCACAGTCTAAACACTTGAAATTTTAGATATAGGTTCCTTGGACATGGATCTAACTTAATAACTTGATTTGAGCCCCAAACAATAAATTTTAAGGGGTCATAATAGGGGTCAAAGTTAAAAAAATTGACCGCTTTTTTTTCTTTTTTTTTTTTTTGCTCAACATACACTTCCAAACACCCGGTCAACGCCGGGCGTAAATGCTAGTATATTACAAGACTGAATGTTTGGGTGTTATTTACATTACATCAAATAATTTTATGAACATAGATGAAATCAACATTACCTTGACAAAATTAATTATAGTTTTATAATCATTTGATTCAATTAATAATTTACTAGACAAACAGTACAGTAATCATTAAATTTGGCGGTCCTTGTTTAGAATTCACCCTATATTAAAAAAATAAGAAGAAGAAAGAAAAATTTGTATATTCCAAAAATCATGTAAATGATCAAGTAGTTCTATTTTGTAAATAAGAAGATCAAATGTTATGGCTAACCGAGTAGCAACTGTCGCGCGGTGCCATTTTGAAAAATGTCAAACGATAAGAGAGATAACTCAACATAATTCAAACTTGCGGGATTTCTGCCGCAATGCTTACGAATTCCCATTAATTGCTTTAAAAGGATTTTATTTATAATAATAAAATTACTTGATCAATTTATGTGGTTTTTGAAATATGATATTTTCTTTCCGTCGTAAGTACGTACAGTCTACAGATTTTTCTTCATTTTTGTTTTTAATATAGGGTGAATTTGGGGCATTACAAGTATCAATTTAACTTTTAAAATTCTATTATTTAATAAATAAAAAAAATATATTTGGTAAAAAATTTAAAACACACACACACACACACAAAGTGACTCTGAGTAAGTACAACGGGTTAGAAATAAAGTAAAACTATTTTTCATTTTATTCTATTTGTAACCAGCTGTACTGTGTTTCTCGGTGATATTTCGCTGTAACCTACTCGACCTTCCTAAGAATAGGGTCGATTTTATCTGAATTCATTTGAGGACCTAACGAAAAATGATCTCTGCAGCCAAGTATCGTCACGGCAAAGGGGAGATCACTCTATTTGATTCAATATTGTCTCCTAATTAGAACGCACATGTTTCCCAGGAAAAATTAACCTCTTGAATATAAGAACGAAAGACAAGGGTGAGTTAATTGACATTTGGTTCGATTCTTTTATTCGGGGTTAAACATTAACCGCGATGACGGATTTAATCAAAGAAGGAGACCACATTATGATGAAACGCGATGGTTGTTACTGGGTGATGCAAGTCCGTGAATCGCGATTCGTTTACGTTGACAAGCACAAGTTTAAACTAGACGGCGTCATCGGTGAATCGTACGGCTCCAAGTTCGAAGTTAAAAACGACACTATTTTCCGGATAGATTCGTCTACGGCCCAGAAGATTGACCTACCGGACGTCGGGAAAGGCGTTGATAACCGAAACATCGTTGGTAAAGACAGCAACCAGCAACTTTCACATGAGGAGATTTTGGCTATGAGAAAAGACGGTCTCACCGGTGACAACATTGTCGGTCGACTCATTGAAAACAGCTCTACTTTCTCGTTAAAAACGAAATACGCCCAGGACAAGTACATAGCCAAAAAGAAACGAAAACACATGCCTGTGTTTACGATATTACGTCCGACCTCGAGGCTCCTGATCGAGATGTACTTCACGAAAAGCCCCGGTAAGATCTTACAGCTTCGTCCGGATACCTTGGCCCAGATCCTTACGCATGCCAACGTCCGCGCTCATAGCAACGTGGCTGTGGTCGACACCTGTCTTGGTTTGGTCCTCGGGTCCGTAATGGAGCGGCTTGGTGGTTTTGGTAATGTCATCCATGTCTACCATGGTCGAACTCCGATGCGACCAGTTGTGTCGTATTACGATTTTGATCCTAGCCATATGGAGACGTTGCATTCTTTCCCAATGGATAAGCTGAACCTGTTGAAAAGAACCGGAAATATTTTGATCGACTTTGACAAAAATGATACGGAAAATGACAGTTGTAATAAGATAGCGAAAATGAGTTTTAATGAATCGCCCAAAGCAGAAACTGTAGTAACTGTTGCAAGTAGTAGCAATGAAAGTTCTGACACAAGGACAGAAATAATAAACACAGACGAGGCGTCATCGACGTCCGATAGCATTAAGGAAAATAATAGCGAGGATCAGACGTCTTCAGCTGTTGACAAGGATAGCAAAGGCAACGAAAAAATACCTACAGTAAAACAATCTCCAGACGTTGTTGACCAACATATGGAATCTACAGACACGACAGTTTCCACAACAACAGACAACGGAAATCAAAAACCATCTCTCCAAAACCAAGAAACACCTGTGGACAAAGAAGAATTGGTAAACGGTGCTGGTAAGAAGCGTTTCCGTGGCACCTTCGAAGACAGGGAAGCAAAGCGTGAGGTCGAGTTAAAGAAACTGGCTGCAGCGCAAGAGATACTGACCAACAAAAAACTTGATTGTATTATCGTAGCCAGTAAGTTCTACCCGACTCCACTGGTTTTGAATCTAGTACGTTATTTGGCCCCATCGCGACAGCTCGTCGTCTATTCTCAGTACAAAGAACCCTTGATGGAATGTTATGCTCAACTCCGAGAATGTGGTGGACTGGTCAATTTCCGCATGATGGAAAGTTGGTATAGGGAATACCAAGTGTTGGCCATGAGGACTCATCCACTGGTCAATATGAGTGGCACAGGAGGTTACATTTTGGTTGCAACTTCTATAACAAAATCATAAATGTGTGTATATGTACGTGTGTGTGTGTGTATATATATATATGTTTATTTATACAGAGATTATTAGCTACTTATATAATCTCTTATTGGAGGTTCCATATCTTCAGGCTAACAGAGGAAATATCAGCCCTCTTGCAGTTTAAGGAAACAAAAATATGAGGAAGAAAATGTTACATCAGTAGTAAGAATGCCACTTGATTGGATAGTGAAATTGACGTCATTTTATAAATAAAATGAAATATTGAAATTGACAATATTAGAAAACAATATTTTTTGGGTTTGTATTACTGTACACATAGATTCGAAAAAGTTGTCAAAAAACAAATATATAACAAATAAATGTTATCAAAGGCGAGATAAGTTACTTTTCTACCTAACTGGATAATTTTTCGTTTTTTTATTCAATGTAACATATTTATTCAGCTCGAAAAACATACAGTGTTTACCGATGTATTGGAAAATTCAAGATGGCGTCTGATTCTCTCTTTAACACGGTAAGTTTGGGAAAAGGTGTTATAAATAATAAACTATACAAAATACTATTAAAAACCCGCCAAATATATGTCAACCTATGTCACGGTAACATATATTGAGCGAGTTTTTAACAGTATTTTATCCGTTTTTTTATTTATAACACCTTCTCCCAAACTTACCGTGTTAAAGAGAGAATCAGACGCCATCTTGAATTTTCCAATACATCGGTAAACACTGTATGTTTTTCGAGCTGAATAAACATGTTACATTAAATAAAAACACGAAAAATATATCCAGTTTGGTAGAAAAGTAACTTATCGTGCCTTTGATAACATTTATTTGTTATATATTTGTTTTTTGACAACTTTTTCGAATCTATGTGTACAGTAATACAAACCCAGATTTATTTTTATTGAATCACTCCAGCATAATTTTATAAATAAGTTGAAAAACATCAAAATAATTAGAAATGATAAAAAGAAAGGATATTGAAATTGACAATAGAAGAAAACCAATTCCAACAAATATAAATTAAACATTTCTTTTGTAGTTCCTAATCAGCTTCACATTTTTCTTTTTCCGTGCGACCACAAACTTTCTATGGATTGCTCTCATCGTGGATCAACGAAGTTAATCCCGCGAATAATTTTATCACATTCATAATACTTTAAAATTAAATTTTTGTTTAAATATTTTTATTATTTATTTATACTAATAATTATTAAATACTTAGTAATTCTTTTACAATACTTTCAATTTTTAGATTCTATCAATATTTAAATGTAATGACTGGAGATCTAATTCATTTTTTTTTTTTTTTTTAAATAAAGTAAAATAGTTCACTATAAATAGGCAATCAAATTGTGTTATTTAAATATGATTTTAACTTTTTAAAAATTCTTTTACAACAATTATTTTTTTATACCAATAATTATTAAATACTTAGTAATTAAGTTATTTTACAATAATTTCAAGCTTTAAATTCTATCAATTTTTTATACTAATGACGCCAATTTCACTATCCAATCAAGTGGCATTCTTACTAACACGACTTGTCCCATTTTTTCCTCATATTTTTGTTTCCTTAAACTGCAGGAGGGCCGCCATTCTTAACATAGGGAGGATGCTTTGTACCTATTCTGTACTTTAACCTTACAATTTGATAAAAACATATATCATAAAACTTTAATTAAACTTGAAAATACTATTTAAAAAAATAGCGCAGATCAATAAGTGCATTAGCACCGGATGATATTTCCTCTGTTAGCCTGAAGGCATGGCATCTCCGATAAGAGCTTGCCACAGAAACATGTATGCATGTATGTAGTTAATAATGTTTATATGAATAAACATATGAGTTTCCATGGATTTACATTTAGGAAACTATACAACCATTTTATATATATATATATATATATATATATATACATATACATAATCTCCTTGGTAAGGTCAGTGGGAAAACATTTAGCACAATGCTTGATATTAGAAATTGAAATTCAAAATAAGAGCATAATGTTTATGTATTGTGTTGCAGAAGAACTATTTTCTGAACTTCTGTAACACAATACATAGAAGAGGAAAAAATAATAAGACTGCTCAAGAGCATATATATTTTATTAATTGGCACTATTTATGATAATCTATCGGTACCATCAGTTTCACAGAAACACTAAAATCTCAACACGCAGAGTTAAAGATACCAAATGTGACTAGTTCATCAGCAGATGTCATGATAGTGTGACCCGCAATGATAATTTTCCGCCCGGTGAGTAAGAAATAATTTAAGTTTTAACTAAAAGGCGAAATTTGTACATATTATTGGAAGACTCGTATTAAAAAGTTTAAGAAGCATAAAAAAATATTATATCAATATAATAAATAAATATTTAGAACTTATCATGTAATAGAATATTTTAGAATTTTTTAAGATATAACAGAAAACTGCATAGTTAAAATAAACCATTAGTTATGCTTGTTTATAGTGGAAATCGAATGAAAAGTTTTACCACAGACTAAATTTCACTTATTTATCTTTGATTAATATCACGTAACTAGTAAACCAGTCACATTTGGTATTTTAAATTAGGGTTTCCCAAAGTAGGACTGTGAATGAGGCTGTGAGGCTCCGGAAGCCCTTTCTAAACAAGGACCAAATGCTTTATATGGAAAAATCAAATGGCTGCAAAAGAGATCTGATACATAACTACAGGTGTAAAGAGTTTAAGGATGGTTCATGAAAAAGAAGAAAAAAAATGTAAAAAAAAAAAATGCAATAATTTTTGATTAAACAAAAAATGGTTGTAAACATCGTCATTAGTGTTAAAATTTGAAATTAATGTTTTTCATATTATTTTATAAATTTTCTTGTTAGCGCTTTGTAAAAAACCTTTTGCCCTCTTCAAGGGCTCCATGGTGTCCTGAAATTTGGGGAAATCTGTCTTTAACCCTGCGGGTTGTGTTTCAACGAAATCAAAGATACTGATGGGTGATTATATATGTGTATAGTGTCCATTAAAATAAAATATATATATATATATATATATATATATATATATTTAAATGAGTGGGGTCACCAACAAGTATGTTTTTTATAGTTGTTTTCTTATTTGATATTTTCATTTTTCAAATTATTGAAATAATATTTTGAAATAATTTTAACATGTTTCAGACGATCTTGTGTCTTTTAAAGTGTCCTCTTCAGAAAGTTTGTAAATATAGGTGTTTTCACTAAGCCATTCTGATTATAAAAGACTTTCCAAAGGAGATATATATATATATATATATATATATATATAATTATTTTTTAGTTTAAAACAGAAAATATATCCACGGCAACAGTCACAAACACATCATTAAAACAGGAGCAAGAGATAATATTCAATTCGTATGATTATACTTATTTTGTGTAATTTACACTAAATGATTATGGTTGTTTTAATCAACCAAATATTTTGGTTCTGCTTTAGTTATGTGTCTTTGTCTGTATCTTTACTAGCCTGTTGCCATGCTTATTCACTATTTCATATACTAATATTCCGTATACGTATGTATTGTATATGGTTTGGATTAACAGTGAACTGGTTTTAATCTAATAGTCTCTTCAAACAAAACCAGATTTGGATCATTAAATTGAAACCTTGTCAATTTAAGCATTGTTCTACTTTTTATACAATTTACCATAAACAATTTTGGTAATAAAACTAAGTGCATTTTTTTTATTATTATTCTCTCACACACACACACACGCACACACATATTAGGTTGGTGCAAAAGTAATGTCGTTTTTTGACGTTCAACTATATATAAAAGAAAATATTTTTTCGACAACCTAATATATAGGGCCCACTAGGTAATTATATAATTTTATTTCAACATGAACAGATCAGAGATAAATAACTACTGCATATACTTGTGTATAAGTTTATCTTTTTTTCATCTTTTATTTCTGTTTTTCTTTTCGTTTTTTTTTTTTTTCTTTTTCTTTTTTATTTCTCTTCTTGGTGAGAAGATTCGGAGTGAGTAAAAAAGAAAAGAAAAGGGAAAAAAAACAAAAGAAAAAACAAATAAAAAGTGAGAAAAGATCGACTTATACACAAGTATATACAATGTATAATTTTAGGTTTCTGAATTTTGGAGATGAGGATTGATAATTTGGATTCTTTGGACTACTATTCTCATCGTGAACATTATTTTCACAATGTTTCAGCCAATGTAACCGCCAGACTTCTTCAGGTGTATCTTGCAATCAATCTCTGGAATCTGCACAGATATTTCAAACATTTAATCCACAGAAGTAGAATGGTTTCATTCAGTCAGCCAACTAGGTAGAAGTCAGAAGTAATTTGCAATTGTATTCTTAGTATTTACTCGCACTGGGGCTTGAACCTTCAACCTCCAGAAGAATGTCATTTACAAGTGAATTTACCAAGTATTTTATTTGTTATGCCACAGGTACTCGTGGATTATATAATTTTATTTTAACATAGTTTATTCAAAATTACTTATGTCTGATTTGTCTATAATGAAATAAAATTATATAAATTTTAAACAATCCATTGTTAAAAGGACTGACCGAAGAATGAATGGAGAGTTGTAAAAATAAATGTTTTTTTAAAAAAGTAAATGATGTCTTCAGTGTATTCATGCTTCTAACCCCAAACCCTATTTTAAAATTTTAATGTTTTGGTCCCCCGATTTATCGGAGAGGGACTTATGTTTTCAGTGGCGTCTGTTAGTTCGGACGATTGCTAGATAACCGTCTGTTAGTTTTTCCTGAAATTTTGCCGCAAATTGTATTTCATTAAATAGATGTGCACAGTAAAAAAAAATTTTTTTGTGTGAAAATTCCCTTTGTGTTCCCAGAGGCTCAAAAGAGGTAAAAAATGATCCAAAATTATGTTTTGATCCTTAACTTTTGATCCATCCATTAGATTTTTCTGAAACTTGGCCAAAATGTGGAGCCCATTGTCCTTAATATAAATCCAGCATGAGTGACCCCGGCAAAATTCTGGTTCACGTCTCGAGGACTTTTAGTGCTAAAAACGCCCCTTTTTGTGGATCTTTTTTTCATATTTCTCAACAAAAACTTGATACGAGGGTGTGCAATAAGTAATGCCCCTGACCCACTAATCAACTTGAAATGGAGCCTGTTTAATGTCAAGCAGTGATCCGGTTTTTGTATTTGAAAGGACGCACACCACAGGAGACTTTTGATGAAAGGAAAGAAACTTATGGTGATAATACCTCATCATATGACCTTGTAAAATGCTGGCATCATGAATTCAAACATTGCCGGAAGTCTGTGGAAACAGCTCCCAGACCTGGTCGCCCCCCTTCTGCCATTGATGGAGCATCTGTCCGTCAAGTTGAGGCTGCCATTTTGGAAGATCGACGCATTACTATTCGCCAAATAGCCCAAGATGTCAAAATCAGTGCATTAACGAGTTTCGTTTGTATTCTGCGTTCGTTTTACTAGACTAGTCATTTTTTATTCTGAGTTTGTCAATTTAAAAAAATTATTTTTAAGTTTTTCAAATTTTATTTTCAAACAATACTATTTTGTTTTTAACGCTTTTAGCACAATGTACTAAAAGCGTTAAAAAACAACAAAATGTACAAAGTACATTTTTTTAGTGGTCAAAAAAAATATATATATATAACAAATAAAAGGTACTTGTGCACTTAGGCTACCATGCTGAAATAATAACATTATTTAGAAACCCATTCTTAACATGGGGAGGGGAGGAAAGGGTGTTTTGATTATTATTCTGTACTTTCACCTAACAATTAAATAAAAAAAGATATTGTGAAACTGGAATAGCATGGTAACATAAGTGCATAAGCACTCAAATAAATATTACCAAAGGCAAGATAAGTTACTCTTCTTCCTAGTTGGATGTTTTTAGTGTATTTAGTTAATGTAAAATGTTTAGTTTATTTCGAAAATTAGTGTCTAGCATTACACAAGCACAAGAAAAATAGCCACATGGTTTCCACCTTAACATTTTTCTTTAAAATGACTACCTTTTAAGGTTTTCAGGTATGCTGAAAACGAATATCGCATTTAAATTTTCCGCAAATAAGTAGCTTTCCTGATGTCAAGCAATGTCATTTCTATGTTATTGCTGGTGGCCATCTTGGTATGCGCATTTGCACATAGTTTCTTGGGGTATTGTTTGCACACTCCTGCGTACCAAGATGGCCACCAGCAATAACATACCCTAAAACCTATAAAAGTAATCATTTTAAATGTTAAGGTGGAAACAAGGTAAAAATTACCATTTTATTTCTTTGTTTACATAGTTGAATTTTCAGTAAAACAACAGAATAGAAATTACGAAAATTATCATCAACTGGTGAATATATAGTTGTTGCTTATCAGGATTCCTGGTACTGTGAAAGCTACATTGAGGATTCATGTAGAGTATGATTTATGGTTGCATCTCAGAAAATAGGGGTATATTTTGGGCTAAATAGGGAGAATTTACAAAATCGAAATGCACAAGTTTTTATTGATTATGGGAATTTCCATCTTTTACAGAAATCCAAAATCTATATGAAAAATTTTCTTCGAGGTTAATTTATATCTACTCAATTTTTTTCTTTTCTTTGATGGGAGTAGTAAATACCAGCCATGAATGCGCTTTAGCCATTCAATGGCTACACCCCAAATTAAGCTCTCCTTTGGTGGGGAGGCAGGAAAATACCTACTCTCAATAAAGCTATATTTAAATGCCACTATAATACATAGTTCTGTTTATGAATAGACACCCACTGTATGATACCATGTGCTAGTTAAAAAAATATTGAAATTTGTACATCTTAATTTATAATTCATGGCTTATGGTAAAGAGATACATCAGATTTGACTGCATAATCAAAAAGAGCACCCAATTTTACATAAGAGTACCAAGTTTCATGAGAATAGCTTGAAAAATAAATAAATGATGGCAAAATTAACGAATTTCTTGAAATGTTGAAGTCCGTAATTTAGCCCACTTTTTTTAAAGAAAAATGTCCACGGAAAAGTCTAAATTTTGGCACTTAAAATTCTGATAACTTTTGAACTACTGATGGTATTTGCATAATTCAAACGGTTTTAAGCATCTTTTACATAGCTCTTTTCAAGGTGATAAAATAACAATTATCTAAAAAGAAAAAATCAGCTTGTAATGCTAATTTATATGAATCGATTGTAAAAATGTACTGTTATCAAAACCATGCAAATATCCAAAATGCCATGAAAGAAAAAAAAAGGCTTCATACTGATGTTATCAATTTTTATTATGCAAGTTAATAAAATAACAATTATCTAAAAAAAAAAAAAATCAACTTGTAATGCTAAATATACATGTAACTGGAACTGCACTGTTATCCATTAACACTGGGATTTGGTGTCCCCAGGGACTCAAAAGAGGTAAAAAATGCCCCAAAATGGCCAAAAATGACACTTTTTGCCTCATAGCGTTGGATCTATCTATCAGATTTTTCTGAAACTTGGCGAAAATATGAAGGCAACGTTGGCCCTTGACACTTCTCACATTCATTATTTCTTCACTATTTTTTTTGGCATCATCTCACATGCAGCACCAGAGGGGACCCACACAGGCGCGGCTGGTTTTAATTTTCCTTTTCTTGTTTATTTACATCCTGATCCTTTTTATATTGCTGCTACTAATTTATTTTTTGTCCTTTTTTTTTTTTTTTTTTTTTTACTTTTATTTTAGATGATGACTACTTTTGCTATTCCTCTCTTCCCAACACTTCTCGTCTCATTTCGCCCTTCCTCCAGTTGTTTAAAACATTCAATAGCATGACCGGCCCACATGTTACATAAATGTCTTGAAACGACACAAGATTGTAACAATAGGATATGAGAATATGAGGCTCAGTCACTTCAACGTCTTTTTGTCAGAGTTGAAGAGTAAAGGCATACCTGGGTATTTTCTCTCAGGATGACGTCTTCATGCTGGTGGTCTTCTAGCTGGAATCATCTTCGTGTTGAAGTCCCCCTGACTGGGGCCGCTGCAGGCACCGCTTCGACATTTAAGGCAGAACAGACAACGCAACACAATTGCAATATAATATATAAATCTTAACTAGTTAATTATTTTTTTTTTTTTTACCTAAATATATTACAATATATTACGATTACAACAATTAACAATTAATTTTGAATTATAAGCTAACTACCTAGCTATTCCGGACTAGTGCTGAGGGAGAGGGATGCCCCCTCCTACTCTTTTACAGAGAGCAAAAGAAATACACGTGCTCACTTCATGGCTTCCAGCGATCAAAGAGAAAGGGAATCCTGAAATTGTATTGTGGTTCCCCTTTTCAGTGTATCGCTCTGCGCAACCAAATCACCCCCTTCCCTCTTATGGTGGTGTGGAATAATACAACAGCAACAACCAGTAGCACTATTTTGTGCCACATCAGCTTCACTAATAAAACCCATGCAATCCATATCTGTCCAATTTTTGAGCAAGACACAAAGTGTAGTATCTGTTTTTATATTAGTTAGAGGAGTAGTGACTCTCCAAGATTGAGGCAATTTTACTTTCCGATGCCAAAAACGATTTTATCTATTTTTTTTTTTTACACAGGCATCACCACATTATCAAGGCCAAGAGGCCACTCAAGGATAAGGGTTAAAGAGTGTACAGTAGAAATTGGACAATATAGTAATCATTAGTAATGAAAATTCGGTAAATTTGATAACTTATATGGAACGGCTCATCAAGAACTTATTTACGTTAGACTTGAACACAACCATATTGTAGTCAGCCGGAAAGCAGGAAAACGAAAGACAATTCCACAGGCGTGCAGTTCTAAGAAAGAAGCTTTGTTCATGGAATCTACGTTTAGGTTTAGGCACAGATAAAGAGTGGGGGGAATTATTGATAGTGTTTTCAGCTAGACGAGTGTTTCTTGTGAAAGTTTGGCGAGGGGGGACCATAGTCGAACACTTTCCATGAAAATAACGATACATTAGAGACAAACTCGCAACATCTCTTCTGTGAGAAAGAGGTTGCAGGGAAGAGAAAAGGACATCTCCTACGAGGCTACGAAGTCTATTTTGAACTCTATCAAGGCAGGACAAGTCCTTTCTAGCAGCTTCTGCCCAGATGTGGCAACAGTATTCCATCCTTGGATGTACCTGGCTCTTATATAGATAGAGAATTGCATCAGCAGTGAGATATCTACCGGATCGATAGAAAGATCCCACCATTTTTCCAGCAGCCTTAGCAACAGATTTGATGTACGTGTTCCATTTCCTTTAATTATCTTCTTTTTGTTTGTTTGATCGTATGTAAAGCAAAATGTACTGCTGATTGCAATAATAATATAAAAATATTGATTTTAAAAACTACCAGTAAATCTAAAACCTATAGATCATCACCTCCCCTCCCTCCACAAGTGTGTTTTACGTTTGAGAAAATATACACACATTTAGCACATATTTTTTACGGTAATCGGAGAAAAAAATAACAACTCTACAGTTAAATATTTAGAGATTTACAAAGAATCGGAATTGGGAATTTAGTTTGAAATTGGAGAAAAATATTGGAATCGTCCTATCACTAATATGATGGATAATATTTGCATGGCAATTAGTGGTTAGAAAGGCTTCTTTTATAATTGTTAAAAGAAAGGAGCTTTGTCTTAGTAGCATCAAATGTTATCAGTTTATGTTCTCATTCAACTTCAGACGGGAGATCATTTTTTTTTTTTTAAGGAATCGAACATTGCTTTAGATATGTGCACTTTAGTTTTACCCACATCTCAAAGATAGCATGTAATGTCCTCTACAAATATACCCATCTCAGACACAATTGCATCAGGAAGGTCGTTTATGAAGATCAGAAATAATAAAGATATAAAGATCGACCCCTGGAGTACACCCACATTAATATCACTTTTGTTTGAATGTACATCTACTGAGGACAAACTTGATTTTTCTTTTCTTTTTCTTTTTTTTCTTCTTTTTTTTCTTTTTGATTAGCAAGTATCTGATTATATTAAACTAGCAGGCCGCCCGGTGTTCTCCGATCATGAAATACGCTTAAATATAATATTTTGATTTAAAAAAAAAAACAAAAAAAACACTAATTTTCAAGTCTTATAAAATTCTTTGCGGTTAATGTAAAAAAAAAAATTAAATTTACGTGCAGAGTTTGAACCTAGAGACCATGTCATGCAAAAAAAAATAAAAACATGCTATCAACTTACCCACAGTAGAATTTTCATGGCTCGTTGTTCTATCATTGTTGCTAAATGACAACATGGATAAAATGGCTTTATCGATGGTAGATAAATTAAAATAACGGTTTCAATTATCGGTAATTATCAGGGATATTCTGAGACAAAACTTAACTAAAATCACTCACAAACTTATATACTAAAGTTCTGTAAATTTAAAAAAAAAATCTGTTCAGCCGTTTCAGTGTCTATAAGGAATGAACTCACACACACACACACACAAAGTTGCATTTATATAATTGTAGAGATATTCATTCAGTAATGCCATAAAAATGAATTTTTATGAAAAGGCTCCCTTCCATTGCAGACTGGGGCTCATTTTCTAAGGATTCGGCCATTGCTTTGAATTTTGCACATTCTAATATATCTCAACAAAATACAGAAGATCTAGAAGTGTAAGCCATGTGTAGTTTAAGAACAGTTTCCGACGGTTCATTGTTCTACACAAGTCCTGGGAGGTGACTGGTTTGCAGCAAACAGTTCTTGAGTTGGAATCTACAGAGCAAAAGATTCTTCCCGTGCTGACACGAAGAGGAAAACATATGCAAAATTGCTACAGAAAGGTTTAATATTTATGGAGCAATTCTGGTTTCTGATTGGTTAGTAGCAGGACATGTATTAATTCGATTCATCAGTTCCTAGCAGCATCATTTATAAATAGAATCTTCCGACTGTGTGAGATCATACCTCATTATATTAAAAAATATTGTAACAGAAGATATAAGGGGTTATATTTTATAAATAAGGGGGAGACAACTTAATGCAAATTATCGAGATCAAAATCAGCTTGTAATAGATAGAATAGCTAAAAATCGTAAAAAAAAAATGATATTCTATATATAAAAAAAACACTATTTGATTAATTTACGTGAATTTTGGAATATGACATTTTTGTTCCGTGACAGATACGTACATTATAATGACTTTTTGCAAATTTTTTTTTTTTATATATATATAGATTTAATTCTAAATAAGCACCTAATTTTTCTTTTTTTTAAATCATCATTGGACAAGAATTTTTAGATACCAGGCTTGAGAAAGCCAAGAAATGTACAAGTCACCTTTATCTTGACTATGTATCACTCACTCAAAATTAATGTATTCTGTTTTTGTTTTGTTTTTTTGTTGTTCTTTTGAGGGTTTTTTTTGTTGTTTTTTTTTTGTTGTTTTTGTTTGTTTGTTTTTTTACTCCTGAGTGTGAAACAAACCTGAAACTAATGATGAGGCTTCAGTAATCCAACTGGTGTCAAAGTGCTAATACCTATACAGCGCAAATAACGAGGGGTAAGGGTGGTGGGTGTTGGTGGGCTATACAAAATTGCCACCGATGGCATTGTTAATAAAGTTCACGATCCTTTTTACGAGGGACATTCTAAAAGTAATGCCTCCTATTTTTTCATTCTGTCCAAATGGATCAGAGTGGATTGACTGAACTTATGCATTCATGACCTCCAAGTTTCATCTCTCTGTTGCAGATATTGACTGTATGCGACTCTTAAGAAAGCAACCCTGTCAGGGACGTGCGTCAGAAGCAAAGATGTGTTATTGAATTCATCCATGGATAAAAAGTTGAAGTGATTAACATTCACCAATGCTTGTTGAACGTTTACGAAACTGATGCAGTTGATGTCAACACAATTGAGAAATGAGCTTGTTGATTTCAGAGTGGTGACAGAGGTATGGGTGACAAAGTGCATTCTGGACTTTTACAACTGAGGCATCAAAAGAGGCTGGCAAAATACACCAAGAATGGTGGTGACTATGTAGAAAAATAAAATTTGTTTTCAATTTTTATGGTACCATTCTCATCTTTGTAGTTCTTCAACATTTTAGTTTTTGAATTAAAAAAATAGCAAGCCTTATTTTTTTAACGATCCTCATGCAATGCAATCATATTTAGAATAAATAAATAAACTTCATAAAAATATTTGCTTAACTTTAGGCCTTTTCACAATTTTTTGAATGATTCCTTAACTTTTTGGTTATGAGTAAAGTGTAGTATCTGTTCAGATATAATACTTTATCATTTCCTGTCCTCACTCAGTGAAAGAGGTGTCTTTCTAGATTGAAGCAATTTTAAATTTTTGCTACAATCCAGGGTGCCCTTTTTTTAAGAGCTGGATATTAACATTAAAAACCGACCTTGTGCCTAATTCTGCCCTTGTGAGGAGTTAAGTAAATAGGCACAATTGTTTGTTTTAGTATCACCTAATATGCCCTGCCCTCATTATCCATACATTTTATTTGAAGCATTATCATAAACTATTCAATGCATATTAATAAAAAAAATATTTTTAATGCCTGACTTATCCACCAAGATTCAGCCATGACTATCCAAGTCTTTGTTTTATCAGTATTCAATGATATGCTCCAAACGTGCCCCCCCTGCACTGCAAACACACTTGGATACAACTATACCAGACGCATAAAAGAAACTGTAGATATAGTTGAATAGAGTACTGTTGCCACATCTGGGCAGGAGCTGCTAGAAAGACCTTATCCTGCCTTGACAGAGTTCAAAATAGTCTTCGTAGCCTAGTAGAGGATGCCCTTTTCCCTTCGCTGCAATCTCTTTCTCACAGAAGAGACATTGCGAGCCTGTCTCTGCTTTACCGTTATTTTCATAGCAAGTGCTCGTCTGAGCTTCAGTCTATGGTCCCCACCTCACCAAACTTTCACAAGAAATACTCGTCTAGCTGAAAACACTATCAATAATTTCCCCCACTCTTTATCCGTGCCTAAACCTAAATATAGATTCCATGAACAAAGGTTCTTTCCTGGAACTGCACACCTGTGGAACTCTCTTCCGTTTCCCAGCTTTCCAGCTGACTGCAATATGGTCGTCTTCAAGTCCAACGTAAACAAGTTCTTGATGAGCCCCCCCCCCTTAAGTAATCCAATTTACCAAATTTCCACTAACAATTACTATGATATTGTTCCATTGACTACTGTACACTCTTTTAACCCTTATCCTTGAGTGGCCTCTGGGCCTTGATAAGTGATGACTCCAAGGTAAAAAAAAAAAAATTATTTTTAAATCATTTGAGTTTTGATAGTCTGGGGATTGTTCTTATAGACTTTGCATTTGAAATAACCCCCCCACAGATTGAAAATCGCCAGAAGGTGGGGGTGGAGAGCATGATCTAATGGGTATGAAGTTTATCCAAGATCACAACTGTTACTGATGAGACGATCATCAAAAGGCCCCCAGCCTATATCATTGAACAGCGATAGTACAAAACTGTTGAGGATTCATGATTGAAACATGATGAGCAAGACAGTAGAAATTGAACATTGGTTTTACTTTCAGAAACCTTGTGACTTCTGCTTCCCTTATTTGTTGCTTTAGTCCTCACATTCCATGAGTATGTTTCTGTGACAAAGGAAAAAGAATTGCTGTTTTCAAGCTTGAAATCTATCCATCTTACACTTATCGTTGGCTGGTTTTTGATCTTGAAGTGGAAATATTTTTAGCTCCTTACATGAAGTGATTCCATGCCTTGTTTGGAACGATTTCCATTAAAAAAAAAATAGATATAGACTTGAGTTTATTTGTCCCAAACATTGCAAAAAGGTTTGTGAATTTTATTAATAATTGTATGAGTATCATTTTTGTGGTATCAATTTGAAAATTCTGGTGTTACCAGATCAAGCTGTCTGAAAATATTAGTTTCCGGACTTAAAATGCACCAAACATTGATGTTAGTGTCTTTGTTTTTTGTTTTTTTTAATTCCCCCCCCCCTTTGCAAAACTTAATTTTGTCCTGCAAAGCCAGCCAACCTAATGCCATGAATAAATATTTGGAGATATAAAGAACTTGAAGCATAAAAACTTTTACTCAAATTACTAGATTCTGCATTAAATAACTCGAAAAGGGTTGATATGCCATAAAACAAAACAACTGAACCAAATACCATGAATAAATATGTAGGTAAAATCATAACTTACCTGGATAGCGTTTATGTGTCGCGGTTTTAACCAAAAGAAACCACTCACAAAAAAGGTTCCCAATTTAAAACGTAAAAACCACAGCCGACATGAATAATTATCCCGTGGAGTTCTGAATAGTACAATTCCCGCTAGAATAATATTCACAACTTTCCCAACTTCAATTTGATATGAATATAAACCTCAAGCAGATGACTCCCTACAGCACAAAAACAAACACAAATCAAGAACGACAACCAGTGCTGAAAAGCCATGGTATCTACAACTATGTGTGCCGGACGAGTATAGATACAGTGAGTTATTCCAACCAGGGGCAGAATAGCCCGGCTCATCAGGCAGTGAGGATCCCTCTGTCAGTGGCCCAACCCAACTTAGCAGCAGCAGCAGTTATGCCCACGCAGAACGGTTTAGACTACCTCCCTGACAACGGCCGAACCCAGTAGCAGCAGCAGCAACCACTCACTGTCGACGTGCTCGATTCCCAGCTTCTCAAGCCAGCACACGTTTCCCGTAGCCACTAGCGACGACCTACCTCGTAGCGGTGCCAGTTCAAACACCACAACTGGATTCCAACTCTTAGCCTGAGACTTCCTACTACCATTCAGTTCCTTTACGAAAAATAAACCTAAACAGATCTATATTCGTTCACGACGGTACCCACTGCGTTTGTCATCTCTTGTCAAACCAATTGTCGTTTTCGTCTTCTTCTTGTTTGTGTCGTCTTAGTTTAGGGTCGATTGCCGCCAACATTTGGCCCCGTAACATATGTGCTTTGTAGGGTTCAGTCACTTGACAAGAAAAAAAAAAATTTTGATGGCGACTTACAGTTGCTTTTATACTTAACGATCACTCATGAGTAACACAGACTCTCGCCGTCTCTATACAAATGAGACTATACCGGATGCATAAAAGGAACCATACAAAGGACGGGAGGTTGAGTTGAAAGAATGTGTGTTACGAAGATGGACATGTGCAACAGACTGCTTAAGGTGATTAGAAAAACCGTGGGCTGAAAAGATAAAAACAATTTAGTGAAACTGATTTTCAAACTAGAAAATACCATAAATATTTGAAAATATAAAGCACGGGAAGCATAAAAGCTTTTACCAAAAATACTGGATTTCGCATTGTATAATAACCTGAAAAAGTTTGATATGCCATGAAAGAAAACCAAATTTTAGAAATAAGAGCATGCTGCTGAGTTATGATTAAAATATTGCACAATGAAATAATTCACAAAAAATAATTTAAAATTAATATTGATCAGATACTTTTGTAAATTATTTTAAATTAAATGTTAAGATGGCATGTCAAATTACATTAAAACAATTGTTAGAATGCGTAAGATTTAAACAAATATGATGTCTTTTTACACGAAAGTTGCCAGCTACAATTATCTCCCTTGTATCTGTGACAACAACTGTAAATATTAAATTTCTCGAAAGTATTGAGAACCTTATATTTACAAAAATTACAAGATACAATTAAAAACAATTACCCCTCCTTCTTAAAAGAAATTCTCTGACTTAAATATTAAGAAATAATTTAAAATATGTGCCAATAAAGCGAGAGTTGCTCGAATAATAACCCTGAAAGGTGATTTAGAGGTGTACTTCAGGTATTTAAAAAAAAAAAAAAAAAAAAATATGAAAATAATTTCTTGTACTGAAAGTGTAAGTTCCTCATTATTTGCTTCCTCACGAGGGTAAAGTTTGATGCGAGGTCAGTTTTTAATGTGGGGAAATCTAGCTCCCCAAAAAGAGGCACTCTGGATAAAAATAAAGTTTGGCTAACTTTGGAAAGTTTTTTTCATCATCTGACAGGTCAGATAGTAGACTTTGTAATATTTATATCATAAGAAAATAAATGTTTTACAAAAGTGAATACTAAGCCTTCTAATTTGGAAGAGATAGGGATTGTGGTCATCTACTTGTTGTGGCCCAAGGAAAGGGTTATACAAAGAAAACTGAAACAACGGGTTTAGATAAAAAGAATACATTGTACAAGAAAGTAAATACAAGGAGGTTGTTGGTATTTCCTACAGTTAGTCTGTAGTCTTGCGTTAGGCTGCAATATTTTTTCCTCACGAGAATATTAGCTTTGTGATTTATATAATGGTAAGTAAAGTCTATTATGCATAAATGGGTCAGTCTCCAAAACACCTCCCTCCCAGCCTTTTGCTCCTCAAGAGGTACTTAGTACCCCCCCCCCATTTTGTAGTTTTTTAAGTTATCAATTGATTGGATTATCCTTTTTTGTTTTATGGCTTGAGATGAATTTTTATTATTTAATGAAAAAAAGAGAAAAAGTATAAAAAAATAAAGATTCAAAATTTTTTGTGTACATATAAAATCCACTACTCCAAAATAGTTGTATCTCTGCCAATAGTTAAAAAATGTCAGTGGACAATCAGGAAAAAAAAAAAAGCTTTACGTTTTTTGTTTTTTTTAACGTTTTATCCCTATATGAGGTTTCATATGTAGGGATATGTTGTTCAGAATTCTGCTAGAGTTGTTCACACTGATTGTCAGAAGTTGGGGTAATTCTCCGGTCAGGAGGTAAATGCACAAAAAATGAATTCGGTTGACTGCTTTTGAACAAAGTAAAACAACAATTGCATTTTAAGTGAAAATTTTTATCTATTCAAAGAAAGGGAAAATGTTATTTATTCAAGGAAAAGAAAATTTTTATTTATTCAAGAAAAGGAAAAATTTTATTTATTCAAGGAAAAGAAAATTTTTATTTATTCAAGGAAAAGAAAATGTTTATTTATTCAAGGAAAAGAAAATGTTATTTATTCAAGGAAAAGAAAATGTTATTTATTCCAGGAAAAGAAAATGTTTATTTATTCAAGAAAAGGAAAAATTTTATTTATTCAAGGAAAAGAAAATTTTTATTTATTCAAGGAAAAGAAAATTTTTATTTATTCAAGGAAAAGAAAATGTTATTTATTCCAGGAAAGGAAAATTTTTATTTATTCAAAGAAAGGGAAAATTTTATTTATTCAATGAAAGGAAAATTTTATTTATTCAAAGAAAGGAAAAATTTTATTTATTCAAGGAAAAGAAAATTTTATTTATGCACGGAAAGGAAAAAGATGGAAGAGAATGACTCGTAGTTTGTAATGCAGACATGTTCCTCTTTACATGTAAGCTTTAATGGATTACAATGTTGAAATTTCCCTTGTGGTTGCTGGTCCAATTCTCTTCTAAATTCAATAGCAATTAAACTTCATTAGTGATATTTGCTCCCCGAAAATACATGGAGTGACTGATTTGCCTAACAGATAGAATTGCAGCCTACAATATCAACTTTATTTCATTCAAATCTGATCAATTTAAAGTGATCATTTACATTCTCATAGTGTTGGAACGTAAACTCACTAGCACCCCATCAATATCATCTGTCATCTAATATATAAAAGGCACTATGCCTGTCGGTCTGTTTCCATATTCTCAAACTCTATCTTTTCCAAAACTGAAAGTCGCAGAGCAGCGTTAGGGGCCTGAAATGATTGGATTTTTTATTGGACTGTTCTTTTATGGGTTTTTAGCCGGTTAAAATAGTTGGTCAAAAATGGGTAAAAATTGACAAAATCGTTATACATTTTGTAAATTCATCTTAGTTCATTTGAGTGTCACGTTGGTATAGTGGTAACGTCACCAACTTTGAATGCTACAGTTTTGCTTTCAGTTTCGATTCTAGCTGATGGCACCCCAAATAATTTTTTTTATACTTTTGAAATCACGACTCTATAATAATATATACGAAATCTGAACAATTTAAAATGTCATACTTAAGCATATTTAAGCATATTTTAGGACCGTAAGTAATGCCGAGTGCCCCCCCCTCCTTCCCTGCTAGTCAAAGATAAAATCTTGAGATTGTTTGGTCATGTTAAGCGTTCCAGTGCAGAGCTATACAAAATATGTATTGAAGTTATAATACAAGGAAGTTGGTTGAAAGCTAAACAAAAGAAAAAAATGGATAGACAACGTTTTGGAATATGAACATAAATCAAGCGAACAACTTTACCCAAAATTGTAAGGCTTGGATGAGACTCAGCCATTTTGGTGAATATTCTGCAGCTAACGGAGAAAGCATTTAATAATGAAAAATAAAAATAATTGTAAGAGGTTGAAGTAGCATTATTTAATCTGTATATAAAAGAAATTTAGATTCATAGAAGCCTCTCAAACGTGCATGATGAGTTTTATTGTAGACTGAGTGAGTTTGCAGAAATTGAAAATTAATTTATTATTTGTTATGGTACTCAGTATTATTCATAGTTATTTGGGTTTTTTTTTTAATTAATATTTAACCTTAATTATTTATCTTTGTATTATTATTAGGTCGGTGCAAAAATAATGTCGTTTTTATTTATAGTTAAACGTAAAAAAAAAAACGACAGTATTTTTATACCAGCATAATAGTTAGTTTTTATTAATTTTTATTTATTTTTCTGCAGTTATATTAAATAATTGTGTTGGAAAAAGTATGAAGACACAATTTCTATCTAGTTATAGGTGTTGCACTACTGGGACAGATTCTTCAATCAAGAAGATTTATTCGGACGGCAGCTTGTTACGCAAGTAGCTGGAATTTTGTTGTGCAGATGACACTTAGCAAGAATTCCTCTCATTTCTTTTTGTGTTGATTTGCACATGTAGTAATTTCACCAACATTACTGAGATCAATGCTATGCATTGTTTGTTGATGGCAAACATATGATTTACCTTAGGATGGTATAGAATACAAAACAGAATGGGGTTGCATGCTCATATCATGTCGGGGTCAGACAATTCTCTCTCCTCTGATCTTGAGCATGTAGTACAATGGGGAAAGGAGTGGCTGGTTACTTTTAATGCATCTAAAACCAAGCTTCTCTCTTTACATCATCAACATTCTAATCCACATTTGGCATCAATTGAAATGAATGGCTCTCGTCTTCAGGAGGCCTCAAGTTTTGACAAGCTTCTGGGCTTGACCATTACTCCTGATCTTAAATGGAACACGTACATCAAATCTGTTGCCAAGGCCGCTGGAAAAATGGTGGGATCTTTCTATCGATCTGGTAAATATCTCACTGCTGATGCTATTCTCTATCTATATAAGAGCCAGGTACGTCCAAAGATGGAATACTGTTGCCACATCTGGGCAGGAGCTGCTAGAAAGGACTTGGCCTGCCTTGATAGAGTTCAAAATAGACTTCGTAGCCTCGTAGGAGATGTCCTTTTCTCTTCGCTGCAACCTCTATCTCACAGAAGAGATGTTGCGAGTTTATCTCTGATGTATCGTTATTTTCATGGAAAGTGTTCGACTGAGCTTCAATCTATGGTCCCCCCTCGCCAAACTTTCACAAGAAACACTCGTCTAGCTGTAAACACTATCAATAATTCCCCCCACTCTTTATCTGTGCCTAAACCTAAACGTAGATTCCATGAACAAAGCTTCTTTCTTAGAACTGCACGCCTGTGGAATTGTCTTCCGTTTTCCTGCTTTCCGGCTGACTACAATATGGTTGTGTTCAAGTCTAAAGTAAATAAGTTCTTGATGAGCCGTTCCATATAAGTTATCAAATTTACCAAATTTTCATTACTAATGATTACTATATTATCCAATTTCTACTGTACACTCTTTAACCCTTATCCTTGAGTGGCCTCTGGGCCTTGATAATGTGGTGATGCCTGTGTAAAAAAAAAAAAAAGTCTCATTTTAACATTTAATAAACAAACTTTATTTGTCATCTTCGTTAGTAGCGTTAGTAGAAGAGAGAGACAGTTTATTAGGTTGAAGTGTTCTTGTGTGAAGATAGAATTAATATCATGCCGGCTGGTTAAAGGAGAGAATAGTTCAGTTCTGTTTACATGTGTTTATAGCTAGTAGTCGTCGGTACGAAGGAAGCCGGTTAAAGGAGAAAGAAAGGGCTAAGACTTCAGTGTGTTTGCATGTTGTCATGGGTGAGTGTGAGTTATATCACGAGAGCAGTTCTTTAACATGATAAATAAAGTTCATGTGGATACCGCACGTGGAAATAAAGGTGAGTTTGAAGAGAGCCATAGCTAGCTTGTTGTACTCACGTTCTGTTTGGGGCCGAAGCCTCAGGTGAAGTCTGTTCCCAGGCAGGGTCGGGATCAAAGTGGGTTGAGAGTTTCAGATTTCGCATTTTATATACCCTGTCACGTGATATAGAGCTGGCTTGTGATTGGACAAGCCAGGAGGAAATGGATTTCAAATCTCGAATCGTGAGAATTAGCTTCTGCCTGTGATGTAGCAAGTGTCGGCTGCTACAATAGAAACTGGTTATCCTATGAGTTACTAGTTACAAGCTTATTTCTTAAGTTAAATTCAGATTTAAGATCCAAGGTGAGCAGGAAAAAGCGGTTTTCTTTGATGTGGAGTGTGCAAGCTGGCACCAGACGATATTCCCAATGCTGATGATTGCTGTGTGAGTTGTAATTGTTATTTGCCAATGCTGAAGATTTGACCATAGTATGATAACGTAAACAGTAATTTCTCCAACATTTGCTTTTTAGCTGAGATTCATACTGTTTGTATTTCGTTAGCAAGAAAAGCATAACACGATCAGCCGGTCACTGGTGTGTAACCGACCCACATGCTGCGCTAAATGTCTTAGAAACGGTCCCATGATGATGTGAAAATGGGCCAGTCGTTAGCGCTTGAGTATCAATAGGAAAAGCATACCTGAGATGTTGAATGTGGCTGTGTGGCTCCTTCTCCCAAGAAAATGTTTTGAACTTTAGTGGCATTCGGGTTGGAATCTTCCTTTTCCTCAGGGCTGCTTCATTCTTTAATGCACATATTTATGGCAGACACAATAAAACACACAACACAACACAATCGTAATATATATGAAATATAATTAACTATTTATTTTATAAAATGTATACGATATATATATTATAATATTAACATACAATTTACAAACCCTACAATTGATTTTCACTATTACTTCATTAAAACTAATTAACCTACCTTAACTAGCGTTGAGGGGGAGGGGATGCCCCCCCCCCCCACTCATTTACAGAGAGACAGAAATATGCGTGCTCACCTCATGGCAGTCCGGACAGAAAATGAGAGAGAGAGAGCAAAGGAGGAGTATTATGGGATGTATTTCTGTATTCCTCCACCTACGGCCAAATAACGGCCATGCAGGGAGAGGGTGCTAACAACCACCAAAACCAGGACACTAAAATATAGTGCCACAATTTATTATGATGTGAAAGTTTGGAATTTTGTTGGTTGCTGGTGATTGTTGTTGTTGAACGTCATTCATTTCGAACGAAGGATTTTTGTTGAAATTGGTTTTCCCCGATATCTTTCCAATTAAAATTCTTTCTAAAAGGACATTGGGTACTTTATGTGAGGCGCTACATGAAGGTTGTAAACATCCCTAAGTGAAAGTGTTTCTGTGGTAAGAACTAGATTCAAACTTGGCAGACCCAGGTTTTAGTCCATGTCGTTAACTACTTAGTCATTTTTTAATGACTATTATTGCTTTGATAAACCATTCTTTTATTTTGCTTCCGGATATATTTTTGTTTTTATTCACCACCTGGATTTACCACTTGGATTTAATTTTTGAATCTTATATAAAAATATCTTTACTGGATATATATAAACAAATATTTGCCGGATTTCTTATTCAACCAGCGGTGTAACGAAGGAAATATGTTTGCATGTGATTGTTACCTAGTATCTTGGAAGGATTACAAGACGCGATGGATCTCTTTACCTCCTTACTACCAGGAATTTCCATTTCAAGATCTAGCATTCATTTCGGATTTAAAGTACAATATCCTTTTTCTGCCTCAATGTCCATTTCCCTTATTCTATGTGACTAAAATATTTTAAAACTTTAAAAACTTTAATTTTTCTGTTTATTGCTTTTAGAAAGTAAGGTGCAAACTAATAAAAACATTTGAAATATTTTTCCTCTGAGGAGATGAATAAGCATCGAAAACTCATGCGTAAAGGAAATAGATTTAATCAATTGTATTCTTTGTTTTCAAACAATAAAAAATTCTATATTTTAAGATTAACTTTTTCAAATCATAAAATTTAAATATCTAAATTTTGATTCATTTGCTCCATCTTGTATTTTGAGCAATTTTATTTAGTTGGAATTAATAATATTTTGTAAGACCGAAAATCAATAAATTTGCATAGGGGTAGATATATTTCATTTCATTATTCTGAAGTGTGTGTGTGTATATATATATATATATATATATATATATATATATATATATATATATATATATATATATATATATATATATATATATATATATATATATACACACATTAGATATATTTCATTTCATTATTCTGAAGTGTGTATATATATATATATATATATATATATATATATATATATATATATATATATATATATATATATATATATACACACATTAGATATATTTCATTTCATTATTCTGAAGTGTGTATATATATATATATATATATATATATATATATATATATATATATATATATATATATATATATATATATATATATATATATACACACACACTTCAGAATAATGAAATGAAATATATCTACTCCTATGCAAATTTATTGCATATATATATATATATATATATATATATATATATATATATATATATATATATATATATATATATATATATTGGTTTGCACCTTATTTGCTAAACGCAATAAACATAGAAAAATTAAAGTTTTAAAAATATTTTAGATACATAGAATAAGGGAACTGGACATTGGGGCAGAAAAAGGATACTGTACTCATTATTGTATACTCATTAACCCTTATCCCTGAATGGCCTCCAGGCCTTGATAAGTGGTGACTCTTTTATATATATAAAATATATATATATATATATATATATATATATATACATATATTGCAAAAACTTCTGCTTTATAATTGCCCCAGATTGTAAGATTCATTGATAGCCATGTACTTTTCAAAACAGTATTAGTGAGTTTCAGAAACAACCCCTTCCCAATTGTATTTGAGATATTTAAGTAAGATTTAATTAGATGCATATTACCTATGGCATTTCCAAACCAAATCTTTCGAATTTTTTTTTTTTTTTTTCATCTTGAATGAAAAACTTAACCACACAATAAATGAGAAGATCTTCATTTTCCTGATTGGATTGTCACTCGATCCACATGATTCATACAAGTTGACGTATAAGTCTGACGAACTACAAGCCATTGTACCCCCTCGACGTGAATACTCCCAACAAACCCGAAAATCAGCAAAATCTCACCCCTACACATTAGAGATCCCTAGATGTAAGAAAGCCTTCTACTCTAATAGTTTCTTCCCCAGAACTGCTAGACTCTGGAACTCCTTTCCGGGTTCCTGCTTTCCCAACTGTACTGACATGCAAAAGTTCAAGTGTAATGTGAACAGATATCTTGCTGCTCAACTCCCTACATAGTATCTCTGCTATTAGTAGCCCCCTACATCAAAGTTGCACTGTTTGGGGGGAAAATGGAATTAAAAAAAAAAAAAATTTGAAAGAAAAAAAAAGTTACTCAAAACCGTGAGAAACAACCTGAAAATATAATTGATGACAAAGTTGGACACCATAATGCTATTCAACTTGTACTAATTTGACAAAAGATTTAGATGAAGAAAAAAAAAATTTCTGTTACCAATGGAAGCCAACAATTAGATAAAAGAATCTCTGCGTGGTCGTGCTGTTGCTAGGCAACAAACTCAGATCGAGTTTCATATTGCCAGACAATAAGTTCAAACCGATTTTCAACCACAGAGCATTTTTTTCGTGATTTTATTACACAATTAGATATGCAGTCTCAACTCTTCCTCATCTATTCTAATTTTAAATGCGTTCAAATTAAAATTCCATCCATGATCATCCATTCATCTTAAATACTTCAAAACATCATAAGTTCTTATTCAATTTACCATTGTTTCGTAATGAGAGGGAGGGGAAGATAAATACAACTAAACATGTCGGTTATTAAGTCTCTTCCAATCCTCTTTGGGTAATAATGATGATCACTCCCTTTCATCTTTGTGACTCAAAGTAAACAGAGTGGGATCTAAGTGAAAGTGTGGGTGACTGGCCGAACAATTTGAGCTAAAATAATAGGGATGAGACTAACTGGAATGATATAACTTTAATATTCTTCAGAGATAAAAGAACAATTAAAAACAAAAAAAAAAAAAAAAAAAAAAAAACAGGACACTTGTGGGAGTGGGTGGGAGAGGTCACAGAGTATTTGTAATTCGCAGAAAGGGAGTCATAATTGTTAAGCTTTTAGCACTGACCTTCATTCCAGACCTAAAATGGGAGACTTACATCAAATCTATTGCTAAGGTCGCTGGGAAAATAGTTGGATCATTCTATCGCTCTATAAAAATGCACCTCACTCCTGACACAATCCTTTACTTGTATAAAAGTCAAATACATCCTAAGATGAAGTTGCCACATCTGGAAAAGTTTCTCTTAGACTATAACGATGACGACGATGCCTCTGTTTAGTCTCGAAAGACAAAGGATATACCCTGTAGGGGCAGCTGTGCGTATAATTGTGAGGCAAGGGTTGCGCAATCCCAACCACACCTCTCCTGAATCGACACTGTTTGAGTCCAGCGGCAAGGAGAGGTTTAGGACGACTGAAAACAATGTTGAGATAAGCAAAGAGCACATACAACACCTGGAAGTCCCAAATGGTCACCCATTTAGTACTGAACAGGTTCAATGTTGCTTAACTTCGGTGATCCAGCGGGAACCGGTGTGTCAACGTGATCATGCCGTACTTAGACTATGGACACAGAATATCAAAATAAAAAAGCTACTCACAGCATCAAATTATTGCGCACTATTTGCTTTGATTTATATCTATTAACTAGCAGGGTGATCCGACGTTACCCGATATTGAATGATGATCAACGAGTGTTTTACATTCCCATATTTTATTGTCATCAGAATCAATGAAATCGGCCATTTTTCAATCAAATCGATTTATTGCCTGCTTTAGTTGAGGCCTGGTGGGAGATGTCCTTTTTTCTTCGCTGCAACCTCTATCTCACAGAAGAGATGTTGTGAGTTTGTCTCTGCTTTATTGTTATTTTCATGGAAAGTGTTCGACTGAGCTTCAATCTATCGTCCCCCCTCGCCAAACTTTCACAAGAAACACTAGACTAGCTGAAAACATTATCAATAATTTTCCCCACTCTTTATCTTTGCCTAAACCTAAACATAGATTCCATGATCAAAGCTTCTTTCTTAGAACTGCACGCCTGTGGAATTGTCTTCCGTTTTCTTGCTTTCCAGCTGTCTATAATATGGTTGTCTTCAAGTCCAACGTGAACAAGTTTCTAATGAGCCGTTCCACTTAAGTTAACAAATTTACCGAACTTCCATTACTATCGATTACTATATTGTCCTTTTGACTACTGTACACTCTTTAACCCTTATCCTTGAGTGGCCTATCAGCCTTGATAAGTGGTGACGCCTATATAAAAAAAAAAAAAATACATTGTAGCCTACATTGCACTGTAGAGAACCTACTGTTGATTTTATAAAATTATTTTTTATATATAATGGCTTGAATTTAAGTTTTAAATGCAAAAGTCAAATATCATGTTTCAATTATGCTTTAAACAGAAACATTCATTTTGAACACGCCCTTGTCATATTAAAGAACCTACTGTTGATTTTATATGTCAGGCCTTTTGAGTTGTGTGGTAATAAAACTTCTTCAAATGCACTTGTGGTTAGGTTGTGTAAGGTGTTGACTTTGCTGAAAATCGCCTGTTCCTTCTTTCATCAGATTATTTTGATTATCGATTATTAATACTTGGCGCAAACTTTCTGATACAAAACCTAAGAACACTGCCAGGCACATAAAATACCTTCATAATAAAATCTGCCCAGCCGTTTCTGAGTCCATAAGGAACAATACTCCTACTTTTTATCTTTAGATTCAAATATTAATAACTACATTTTATTTCAGTATTTAATTTATGTATTTCTGTTTTATTAAATGCTAGCGTTTTTCTCGTCCATAAATGTTTATTTACCTACCAAGTTGATTGCAAAAATAGATTAGGTAATTGTATTCATTTTTAGTTCGTGAAAGTATCACCATACTTTCCCTTAAACACGTCCGTTGGACTTTTAAGTATAATACTTAATAATTTTTTTTTTTTTTTAATGGAGAGTAGAAAACGCATTGTGGATGCGTTATCGGTAGCTCCCGTTACTCTCGCTTCTCCTTATTTGTCCCTCAGTCCTTATTTTTTAATGAGTGATTTTTCTGACAAAGGGAGAAGAAAAAGCTGTTTTCTAGGTTGGCTGTATTTTGCGCGAACAGTTGGCAGAGATGGTGGAAATTTTCTGTTTCTATGTCTATCCTTGTAGCCATGTCACTAGTAAGGGTGCTGGAGGTAAACGTTTTATCTGGGCTGACATTATCCGCCTGATAGTCAGGGACCCAAACCTTGGATTAACCACTAAGGAGCAAAGTACTGGGACTGCTGTATTGCCATTTCGTGAATGAATTCTGGACCATGCAGTAGCTTCTGGTGGGGCCTCTCGATGCCATATTAGTGGGCAATTGTTACGGCTTTACCTTATCATGTTCTACAAAAAAAAATTCTTTGTTTCTTTTTCTCTCTTAGTTTCCTCTCTCTGTCTTGCTCTAAGCAAATCTGACGACCTAGTTCACAAATTCCAAAATTTCATCATAAGTTTCAAGAAAAAATACACGATTAAACCTGGTTCTCCAACTTCCAACGTAGATCCCCACTACCATGTCTCCTTCTCCAATATCAGGGGTCTCCATTCTAACCTTCCAGAGGTTGAAACCCAATTACAGGAGACTAAACCAGATCTTTTATTTTTAAGTGAAACTGGCATTGGACAAGCTATTTCCCTAGAAGAGTTCGCAATTAAAGGATATTCTAACTTAACTTCTAAATCTGACCCCCAAGATCGCCATGGGCATGGAATATGTGCCTATATTAAAGATGTCTTTCCATGTGGTAGGGACATCTCCAGAGAAGTTCCTAACTTACCCTATATGTGCTTCCGGGTTGCATTAGCTCACAGTACTGCATTTATATTTACCCTCTATCGCCCCCACAACAGCGGAGTTAATCTTTAAAAGCATGTCTGAGAAAATTGACCAAGTTCTATCTGCTTATCCTTCAGCTAACATTCACGTATGTGGAGACTTCAATGTTCACAACGTGGAATGGTTTACTCACTCAAATAAGACCGATGATGAGGGGAGGTTCTGTCATGATTTCTCCATTGCTTATGACCTCACTCAGATTGTTCACGAACCCACCCGTGTGCCCCACAATGATGGCCAGTATGCGAGTCTACTAGACCTATTTCTCACAACTTGCCCTGAACTATGTTCAGTTTCTGTTCTGTCTCCTCTTGGATCTTCCGACCACTCTGTTGTATCAATTAAGATAAAAATGAAATGTAATAAGTCCCCAGACATACCTCTCCATCGTACAGTATATCGATACACTAAGGCTGACTGGGAAAGCTTCCGTACATTTATATCGGATCTACCTCTGCGTTCCATGTTTAAAAAGGATGTGCCCTCTTAGTATCAGACCTGACGGAATGGCTAATTGTAGGTATAGATCGTTTCATACCCTCGAAAAAGTTCCAGCAAAAACCTAACAGCCAGCCATGGTTCTCTCTAGAATGCGCTGCTGCCATTGCGCACAGAAATCATTTTTTCCACTGCTTCAAACGTAATAGATGTATGGAAACTAAAGCCACTTTCAGGACTGCCAGCAACCATTGTAAGAAAGTAATAAAGAACGCAAGAGAGTTGTATGCTCAGTCCGTTAAGTCCAAAGTAGCTGAGCAGTGGCTTGGTTCCCACCAGTTTTGGCAAATAGCAAACAGAATCCTGAACAGAAGTGTGTGCTCTATCCCAACTATCATCAATGGACCTGAGGTAATCTCGTCAGCATCAGACAAAGCCAAACTCTTTGCCAAGAACTTTGTAGCTAATTCTACCCTTTGCAACCAAGGCCGCCAACCCCCAATATTTCCTCCTGTATCAGAAAACACACTATGTGATATACATATATCTGTACATGATGTTGCCAAGCTAATCAAAAACCTTGATTCCAGTAAAGCAACTGGCCCTACAGCATCCCAGTTATAGTACTCAAAAAACTTCAACCAGAACTAGCGCCCATACTTACAAAACTGTTTAAACGTTGTCTTAAGGAGAATAGCTTCCCATCACCCTGGAAAATCTCATCAGTATGCCCTGTATTAAAGAATTCAGGTGATCGCTCATCCCCCTCTCAGTACAGGCCAATAAGTCTCCTGTGCGTCATGAGTAAGTTGCTGGAATCTGTGTTAAATACAAAAGTAATCAACCATCTAAACAAAAATAACCTTCTTAGTGACACTCAATATGGTTTCTGTTCTGCTAGATCTACAGCAGAGGTGCTTACAGTTATATCTCATAGGATTAGCAAATCTCTCGATGGAGGCAACCTTTCTAGGGCAATTGCTCTTGACATATCTAAGGCCTTTGATAGGGTATGGCATAAAGGTTTACTTCACAAGATCTCTAGCAATGGTAGAGCTGGAAATGTCTTCTCAATTATTAAATCATTTCTTTCTGATAGGTTCATAAGAGTAGTAGTTGAGGGGCAAAAATCAGAAGCTCACAGTATTAATGCTGGAGTCCCTCAGGGGTCCATCCTGGGCCCAACTCTATTCCTGATCTACATTAATGATCTTCCAAATCACATGCTTACATCATTTGTAGACATTTATGGTAGCACATCTAAGACAGTAAACGACCAAGTTCTCTCCGATTCTCTCTCCTCTGATCTTGAGCACGTGGTACAATGGGGAAAGGAGTGGCTGGTTACTTTTAATGCATCTAAAACCAAGCTTCTCTCTTTACATCATCAACATTCTGATCCACATCTGACATCAATTGAAATGAATGGCTCTTGTCTTCAGGAGGCCTCAAGTTTTGACAAGCTTCTGGGCTTGACCATTACTCCTGATCTTAAATGGAACACGTACATCAAATATGTTGCCAAGGCCACTGGAAAAATGGTGGGATCTTTCTATCGATCCAGTAGATATCTCACTGCTGATGCAATTCTCTATCTATATAAGAGCCAGATATGTCCAAGGATGGAATACTGTTGCCACATCTGGGCAGGAGCTGCTAGAAAGGACTTGTCCTGCCTTGATAGAGTTCAAAATAGACTCCATAGCCTCGTAGGAGATTTCCTTTTCTCTTCCCTGCAACCTCTATCTCACAGAACAGATGTTGCGAGTTTATCTCTGATGTATCGTTATTTTCATGGAAAGTGTTCGACTGAGCTTCAATCTATGGTCCCCCCTCACCAAACTTTCACAAGAAACACTCATCTAGCTGAAAACACTATCAATAATTCCCCCCCACTCTTTATCTGTGCCTAAACCTAAGCGTAGATTCCATGAACAAAGCTTGTTTCTTAGAACTGCACCCCTGTGGAATTGTCTTCCGTTTTCCTGCTTTCCAGCTGACTACAATATGTTTGTCTTCAAGTCTAACATAAACAAGTTCTTGATGAGCCGTTCCATATAAGTTAACAAATTTACCAAATTGATTACTATATTGTCCAATTTCTACTGTACACTCTTTAACCCTTATGTGGTGATGCCTGTGTAAAAAAAAAACAAAAAAATAAAACTCACACACAGGCAGTCAGACAGACAGACAGACAGAAAGTTCCTTTTATATAATAATAGAGATAAAGGTAATGGAGATTTTGTATCTGTCTATCTGGAGCATAAACTCTATTATTATCTTTTAACGTTTAATTCAGTTTACTATACTATTTTAGACTAACTTCCTCTCTAGAAAGTTAGACACAAGGTCAAATGTGAGTTTGATGAAAGTGTTTCTGTGGAACCAATTAGATTTGAACCTGGCACACACATACTTTTAGTCTGTGTCATTAACCACTTAGCAAACGTCACCCCTTATTCCAGACTAATATGCTATCTTTCAGTGTGCAATTCAGAAAATAGTGTAGTATCTGTTCCGTTTTCATGATACCATCTCTTAGGCATTACTTCCTTTTTATGGGGGCGAGCAGTGTAGTACATGATCATTCGGCATATATACTAGCAAAACTAATTGAAGTACCTACGTACCCTAGACTTAAAACCATATTATGGCATCCCTTTAGTCATTATGAATGAGGTTTTGAAAATCCAATCAAAGTTATTTTTGTGTACTAGCAAAAGAAGTTGTATATACTATTGGTCCCCCGATTTTTAAGTTTAACTTTCTTTTTCTTTACTTAAATTTTTTTCATTATGTAACAGGCCATCTACCTGGAATCGCATGACTGGGCTAGACCTTCCCTCCCGATTTGAAATGGAACACATACAGGGTGTCCATAAAGTTCCTGTGCACTTTAAAAAATTTATAACTTTATTTATATTTGTGATAGAAATAATCTGTAAAAAATGTTATAACGTTTCATGTATCTAGTTTTAAGTATAGTTATTGAATAATTTTTCACCACAAAATTCGTAACAATTTTTAGATAAGTAAAAAATAAGTAAAAAATATTTTCCTTTGTTTTTCAGAATCAATTTGATACCATGGCTTCAATTGAGGAAAAAGTAAACTGTGTCCTTTGGTTGGCTGAATTGAAATCTACTATTGCTGTACAAAGAAAGTTTAGAATTGAATACAATAAAAAAAGCGCCTCATAGGAACACCATTATTAAATGGATGAAAAAATTTAAAGAAACAGGCTCTGTCCATGATAAACCATGGTCTGGAAGGGCATGTGTCAGTGACGAAAGTGTTGCTTCCATAGAAGAATCGTTTACTGCAAGTCCAAGAAAGTCTGTAAGATGGGCATCATTGGAGCTCGGGCTGCCAAAGTCTACTGTGCATAAGATTCTGCAGGCAAAACTTAATATGAAAGCTTACAAAATTCAATTACATCAACAGTTGTTAGAAGAGGATTATTATGCACGGCTAACTTTCTGTCACCAGTTCAATGAAAAACTTTGCAATGATGATGCATTAATTTACTGTTTTCTGATGAAACAACATTTCACATTAGTGGCAAGGTCAACAGGCATAACTGCCGAATTTGGGGAACTGAAAACCCAAATAAAACTGTTGAACATGAAAGGGACTCTCTTAAAGTTAATGTGTGGTGTGCTTTGGGAATAAATCGAATCATAGGGCCATATTTTTTTGAAGATCGTGTTATTAACAGTGACAGCTACTTAGATATGTTGCAGAATTACTTTATTCCGCAACTTGAACAATTAAACTTGAAAGATGATACAGTGTTTCAACAAGATGGTCTCCTTGTCAATTAGCTCGGTTTTTAAATCAGGAATTTCTTAACAGATGGATCGGAAGGGGTGGACAATTTATTGGCCTCCACGTTCACCAGATTTTACTCCATTAGATTTTTTTTATGGGGACATGTGAAAACAATTGTGTATGCAACCAAACCTAGTTCATTGGAAGATTTGAAAGCTAGAATAACTAATGTGATTTCAGGCATTACTATCAATCATTTGGCAAGTTTTTTTCGTGAACTGCAAAATCGTATTACCCTTTGTATTGCTAATGATGGAGGGCATGTGGAAAGTTAAATAAAATTTCAATAAAACCTTAAAAAACATAGATTTACTTCTTTCAAATCAATTTTACAGATTATTTCTATTGCAAATACAAATAAAGTTATAAATTTTTTAAAGTGCACACGGACTTTATGGACACCTTGTATATCAAATCCGTTGCCAAGGTCGTTGGGAAAATGGTAGGATCCTTCTTACCGCTCCTGTAGATATCTCACTCCTGATGCAATTCTCTACCTATATAAAAGCCAGGTATGGCCAATGATGGAGTACTGTTACCACATCAAGACAGGAGCTGCTAGAAGCAGCTTATTCTGTCTTGACTAAGTTCAAAATAGACTTCGTAGCTTAGTGGGGGATACCTTTTTCTCTTCTCTGCATCTCTTTCCCACAGAAGAGACGTTGCGAGTCTGTCTCGGCTTTATCATTATTTCCATCGTAGGTGCTCGTCTGAGCTTCAATCTATGGTCCCTCCCCCCCCCGCCAAATTGTCACGAAAAACACTCGTCTAGCCAGAATCACTATCAATAATTTCTCACACCTCTTATCTGTGTCTAAACCTAAACGTAGATTCCATGAACAAAGCTTCTTTCTTAGAACTGCACGCCTGTGGAACTCTCTTCCGTTGGCCTGCTTTCCAGCTGACTACAATCTGATTGGCTTCAAGTCCAATGTAAGCAAGTTCTTGATGAACCGTCCTCCTACGTAATCCAACTTACAAAAATCCCACTACCTATGTTAAAAATAATCTATAATCACATTGACTAATGTATACCCATTAACCCTTATCCTCACGCAGTCTCCGGGCCTTAATAAGTGGTGATTCCAGTGTAAGAAAAAAAAATCAAATGGGGTTGGTGTTGTCATCAGCAACCGTCAATTTCGGGAGACGATGGTGTAGCTCTGGTGTCTATCTGCACTGCCGAGAATGGCTATACAGTTCAACTCTGGAGTGGTAATCCTTGCTACATTTATTACAACACATTGAAGTTCACAAATTGTATTTGTACCTGGGTCGATGCACATTTTCCTTGTGTATACACTTCTGTATGATCCTTCTCGACTAAAGCAAGCCTGCAAATAAATTCTTTCAAACCTTGAAAAAGAACTAAGTCGATATAAAACTACTGAAGACAAAGGAGGTGTATTCCCCTTGATCTTCATTCAAAATCACTGACAAGCGGGGTGGGGTGGGGGTTATAGAGAGAAAGAAGGAGAGAGATAAATCAGTTTTTTTTTGGTTTTTTTTTTACAAAGGAGTTACCATTTATCAAGACCAGAGGCCATTCGAGGATAAGAGTTAATAAGTGTACATTGGCTACTGGGACAATGTCGTAGTAATTGTTAGTAAGTGGAAATTTGGTAAATTGGAATACTTAAGGGGAACAGCTCATCAAGAACTTGTTTACGTTGGACTTGAAGATGACCAGATTATAGTCAGCCAAAAAGCAGGCAACTGGAAGAGAGTTCCCCAGGTGTGCAGTTTTGTTCATGGAATCTACGTTTAGGTTTAGACACAGATAAAGATTGGAGAAATTATTGATAGTGTTCTCAGCTAGAAGAGTGTTTCCCGTGTAAGTTTGGTGATAGGAGACCATAGATTGGAGCTCAGACGAGCACTAGTCATGAAAATAATGATAAAGCAAAGACAGACTCACAACCTCTCTCCTGTGAGAAAAAGATTGCAGGGAAGAGAAAAAGGCATCCCCCACTAGGTTACGAAGTCTATTTTGAACTCTGTCAGGGCAGGATAAGTATTTCTTGCAGCTCCTGCCCAAATGTGGCAACAGTACTCCATCCTTGGATGTACCTGGCTCTTATATAGCTAGAGAATTGCATCAGCAGTAAGATATCTACTGGATCGATAGAAGGATCCCACCATTTTAGATCTATTTTCTTTTGCACTTACATGTAATCTCTTACATCGTGATTGATTCCTGCTTTGCTTGGATAACGCAGGCATGCTCAGATTTGTGTAGTGATACATTGAGCCATTAGAACATGTTACGCATGCGCAATCTTTCTCACACTGTCGCTTAAGCCTGTTTTGCGCCTTTTACAATCAGTTCCTCGGGAATTGTAAGACAAGCTGCCATATTGCTTTCCTTACCTCTTGCCAAAACTAAATGGGAATTCCAGTCAAAAATTCCGATCCAAACAGATATATATTTTGACTGTCATCTCATCATAACTGACCAAAATATCTGGACTCAATTTCTTTTCTCTAATACATGTCGGTCAAACCAGCATTTCTTATATACTTGTGTGCCCAACTCTTGGATTTTATTTTGTGTTGATGAAACTGTTAAATGAAGTTGATATAATTGTAGAGAAGTTTGACTTTCTAACCGAAACTTGGTGACCCTTTTGACTCATTCATCTCAAGCAAGTCCAGTAAGATGAATCTTAGGGAAATATCAAGCATACCAATGATTAAGTGCTACAGGGCTTATGAAGAAGAACCTGAAGTCCTACCTAACTAATATTCCTGATGAAAATCAAATGCAGGAGAAATCCAGACAATTGCACTTAAGGGAACAGCGAGGATACTAAAAAGAGCTCTTGGTTGGTTTCAATAAAAAGCAGGGGAATGTTGGCAGCTGGTTTGGCTGCTCCATACCTAGCATTACAATCTTCAAAGAAAGAAAATGAAAAAAAAAAAAATAAATAAATAAACCTGCAGATGCAACTACAGAATTTCCAACAAGCATCTCACAATCCCACCAATACCTCATCAGTTCATTTATAAAACTACACGTTCACACTTCTAGTGCTTCCAAGTTCAGACTTCTTACTCATTCTCTCTTCGAGCCATATGAAGTCATCCAGTTCTATCAATTCCCAGTTTCAGTAATTCTAATCTCAAGTTTTGCAGCTTGACTCTGCCGCTTCTGACTGAACCTTCATGTCCTGTTATTCTTGATTAACTGTCCTATGAATGCGTTTACTTACAATTCAACAATACGATAGCAAATTACAAAAGAACCAGCAAAGAATTCTACTGCAAAAACTAATCAGCGAGATTCTATTATGATCAAATAAGAATTTACAAAAAGCCTTTTTCTTTTAATTACTTCTTAGGTTTCCTTGTTTTGAATTGTAAGCTTAAGCTGCCAAGAATGATTAATATGTGCTCAAATTAAAATTACACAGATTTTCATATTTGCTACGACAGAATCTACTTACAATTAATCAAAAGAGAGTTGAGAGGAGGAGCAGCAAATTTCACACTCGCATCCGAATGCTATTATCTACACAAAAGTTTATTTTTGCCAGAATAAGCAATAAAGACCAGATGGTTATAAATAACAATAGCAGTAGATAGAAAATATAAATCTTGAAACATTCCTAAGCTAGAATTGACATTTTGACTAGAATATGGAAAATAAGAATCATGAGGGTTTCTGATTTAAAAACAAGGTTTTGATTTTATCCTCCAGCCTAACAAAAGTTTTTACTGAGATGTTGAAAAAAAAAAAAAAAAGAAGTGGAAAAATTAATTATGAGCGAGATGAAGGAAGAATGGAGGAATTCTTATCAAGTTTTGATAACAGATTAGCTGAAGGAGTCCATTTTGCATGTCTTCCATTTTTTAACTGCTGCTAATAGAATTTTCCATTTAGTAGAATCCTATGATTCTTCAGGACCCCCCCCCAAAAAAAAAAAAAAAAAAAAAAATTCATATCATGGTCAAAACCAGCAGCTGACCTAAGGAGATAGAGATAGATGACCATTATTCTTATGAGTCCCAGCATTCTCTAAACTAATATTACCTAAAAACTATCTCGACTCACGATACAATTATATAGACATTTATTTAAAAAAAAATTTACAGCCTTTTTCTCTGCTCTAACAAACATGTTATATTACCAACAGCAATTATCAGAACGAGTATCTGCTTCCAGCATATCCAAATAGCAGTCTACACTTGAGGATAGGTGACAATTGTTACCATGGTCCTGATCAACTATGGTTAGTCATGGACTACACAGCATATACTGATCCCATCATTAGATGATTGATACACACCAAATTAACACCTTATATTTAGAGGCTAACCACATCAACCAAGTACTGCTAGATCTATTCACTCTACAGATGGGTTAGATGATGGAAGCACATGTAGTGGGTGAACGGTTACAACTATCAAATTAAACCATAAAATAAAATTACAAATTTTAATAAAAAAAACAAAAACAAAAAAAAAAACTCAAGTATTTGTTAAATTAAAACAGAAAATTAATTTCTTGTACATAATTTTTAAAAAGTTAATATTCTTTTGCCCAATGACATGATGGAGAGTATTAAGTCTCAATTTTGTTTTGCTTTAAGACAATAATGAGATGTCTTATGGTGTTTGCTTCAACAGAGCACATTTCAATACGAGATACACTATATGTTTTGCCACAAATTATTAAGTTGAGTGAGGTTAAAGATCATAATTTGTCAGTTTCAGCAAGTTAACATTTCTAAGTGTTGTTACTTCATTTTCGTTTAGTTATATATCATCTTTATTGTATTCATTCTTTTTTTTGTGGACTGTTATCCTCATCTTCATAGTTGTTTCACCACGTTTTGGCAAACTCTCTCTGGCCTTCTTCAGGTGATTAACCGCGATGGGATAGGAATGTTGAGTTTTGTGACTATATCTCAAGTCTGAAGAAGGCCAGAGGATGAGTTGGCCGAAACGTGGTGAAGCAACAACTATGGGATAACAGTTTGTAAAAATTACTACCTTCCATAGTTGTTGTCTCACCACGTTTTGGCCAATTAATCCTCTGGCCTGCTTGGGAAGGATTGAAACTGCTATCTTCGGTCAATGCTCACTTGAAACCGTAGAGACTCAACACCTTTGTCCACTGTGTCATGGGCCCAGAAGGGCAATCAGGTCATATTTTTTGGTCTTATAAATCCAAGTTTTTATTCTTATCTGGTTTTCCATTTTCGGGTCCGTACCGAATGGTATTATATATTACAGTTACAAAATTCAACATTCATATCCTATCATGGTTAATCACCTGAAGAAGGCCAGAGGATGAGTTGGCCGAAATGTGGTGAAGCAACAACTATCAGGATAACAGTTCACAAAAAAGAATGAATACACAAATTACTCCTCTCAAAGAATTCCGATAAAAATAATGTATAATCATGTTATTGGTTATTTCACCCAATGTTAACTAATAACTCTTAAGCAGCATCAAAATACCTATTGTAATGTCAAAGAAGCTTAGTTTGCCATTTTTTATTGAATTGTATACATTTTCTGTAATGTCTAAACATTCATAGCTCATTATTGCTATTTTTTATGTCTTTAAAAAAAAAAAAAAAAAAAAAAATTTTAAGGCCTTGTCTAGTATTGCTTTCTTTGAGTGAAGAGTAAAATTATTTAATATCAAGTTGCATAATTGTGCAGTTTCTTTCATTGGTTTAGTTTTTTTTTTATCCTTTTCAAAAATATGTAATTCAATCTATATTAGTTTTCTTTTTATTAAGGATTCAGCGATTTATAATGTGAATGGAGTTAAGATTTGCTTTAGGTGGAAAAAAGTGTAAAAAACAGACAGATAATTTTCATCTTTTATTATGTGAGATTTGGTATCTGTCTGAAACTATTTTATTACTTCTATTAATGTACTATTGTACTATATTTTGATGCTCAATTCAATTTACTATACCATTTTCAACTAATGAGCCCTTTCAGTTTTCAATTCAAGGGTTGGGTCAGCATAGTATTTATTCTGTAGCCATGATTAGGGCTAAGACAACAGCATATTCTTTTCATTGGTTTGACTCTCGAGTATACATCCAACACAGACACAATTAACCAACAGAGAACCACATCACTCTACATAAAAATATATAAGATATCAATGGATATATACCTGAGAATCAAAACAAGGAAAGGAATATGCTGTTGTCATAACTCTAGTCATGATACCATCCTTCTAGGGATTACCTTTCTTTTTCTGGTTGCATAATTTTTTGTTAGTATAAACAGAATGAAAAAAAAAAAAATGAAGACAAATGCTGAATTTTGTTTAAAATTTCATTCAGTGATTAACAAATATTTCAAATACACAAGATCAAATCCAGGAAAGTCATGGATTCCAATTTCTTCAAAATCTCATCCCCTTGATGATCGGTGATGAAATACATTGCATGCTGAAACTATATATACGCATGTTCACACACACACACACACACACACACACACACACACACACATTGTGCCATGAAATAATATTATTGTGCATTTAAGAGGCCATGGGTTGAAGTTTGGTTATGATACAAAAATCCTTGCATCACTTAAAAAAAAATTACTTAAAAATAAAAAAAATTTTTTTAAATAATTTAAAAACAATAAAATAAGATTCTTTCATAAATTAGCAAAATGATTTGATTAAAAATAAAAATATTTTCAAACAAAAAGCATACAAATATTTCATGTATTATTTGGATTATTCAGACTCCTGTTGTCATCTTGAGTGTTGTTTTGCACAATGTTTTCGACGACCTTCTGGTTTATCTTGCCAAACTTGGGAAATTATATATTTGTGAGGATAAAACCCAAGATGAGAACAGTAATCCAAATTATCAATCCACATCTAAAAAAATTCCGAAACGAAATATTTAACGTTTCAGAATTTCGTAATGAGGATTGATAATCTTATTATTGTTCACATCTTGGAACTGTGGCACAATGGATAAAAGTGGTAAGTTCTAAGCGACGATCTTTGTGTTGAAGTTTCAATTTCCAGCATTTAAGAATTACTAATTATTTCTACCTAGTTATAATAAAATTTCTTCTGTAATGGCCGATGGGACAAATAAATGGTTTTGTTTTAAATTCCATACAGAGTTCGACAAGATTCACCTGAAGATTGGCGGTTACATCAGCCAAAACGTTGTGAGAATGACATGGAAGATGAAGACAGTAGTTTGAATAATCTAAAAAAAATTTTTTAATTAAAACAAAAAATAAAAAAAAAAATAAATAAAATCGGTTTATCAATTAATTTGCAAATATTTATTTTTTTTTAATTAAATTGAAATAGTACCCACCAACATAAAATGAAATAAAAAAAAAAAAATTTACATAATTTTTGGATTTTTGTCTTTACAATGATAAAACCAATATTTAAAAAAAAAAAAAAAAAAAAAAAATCTTTCTCAAAATTCATTCATGATTTCTCAATAGTTTTTTCTTTTGTTTCAAGTTTTTGTCTTTGCTTTCCTTTTGTTTTTACAAATCCTTCTTTGTCATAAGAAGATATCCAAGAGCGATGAAAATGAACATCCACCAATCTCGGCCAAAAACTTTATAATTCAAATATATCTTTTAAACATAAAAAAATACACGTTTTACACACATGGAATTTAAAATGGAGATATACAAGAGCTATATTCTCCCGAAAGACATTAACAATCATGGTCTTCAACCATTTCATTTGCTCTTGATGTATTTTACACGATTGTCCACAATGATTAATATTAACAATCAACGTTCCCTCGAAACTGCATAGATGTTGTAATGGTCCCGCGCGCATGTCAAAACGTTACCGCTAATTTTATAAAATTAAATTGTTCTTGTGACCATACATTTATCATTTCCAAAATAGACATTCTTTTGTGAGGAAAAAAGAAAAAAAAAAAAAAAATGTCAAACGAATTTCCACTCAACTTACTTCAGTGTAAGTGACAGGGTTTGACTAAAGTTCACCTGTCGCCCGATACGAGGGTAGATGTCGGATTGGTTGGTTTAAACCATATGACATAGAACGATTTTGAAGTTCGATTAGTTGTAGCTTAAATGTTTAAGTAAGGAAACATAATGGAAGGTCATTTTTAGATAAGGGTTTTTAGACCCCTTGAGTCGTCTTTGAAGATAACCAAAAGAAACTCTTAGTTAAGGAAAGCGGGATATCCGCTGTTAAGATGAATAAAATTGGCAAATGTTACTATTGGAAACCTAAACGATTTCAAAAGGAAATACAGTTGGAAAATTAGTAAAAAGTAATTTATCTTAGCTTATCTCCTCACAATGTATTTGTGTTAAAAAGAATTTAATAAAAAATATAAGCATGTTAAGTTAGTTAGGATTGCTTTCACATTACTAGTTAGTTCTTCATTGGTCATGTTTTTTTTTTGTCTTCTGAAGGCAATCCTAACCAACCTGAACCTTCAGTTTTATAGTTTCTATTAAATATTTCTTCAAATATCTATACAGTAGAACCCCGGGATACAGTGGCCCTAGGATACTTTTTTTTTCAGGTTGCAATGTGGAATACAATGTTTTCCAGGCCCCTGGTTACGGTATTTGCTCACCTTACAGTGTTATTCATAATGTTATTTGATTATATACATGTGTATTATATACTGTACTATATTTTGTTAATAAATTTTTAATGCTGTATCCCGGGGTTCTACTGTATCGTTATATTTTCAAATATTTATTCATGATATTAGGTTTGATTCGTCTTTTTGTTTTTTTGTAAAGAAAAATTGTTTCTGTTTTTGACTCTGAAAAACTCAATCATGTTCTGCAAAGGGAAAGAAAAAAAAAATATTAATGTTTGATGCATTTTAAATCAGGATTGGTTGGTTGGTTGGTTGTTTTACAGCATATCAACCATTTTCGAGTTATTTAATGCCGAATCCAAAGATTTTGAAGAAAATTTTTTTAATAGAATATATTTGTTGTTTTCAAATCAGTTTCTATTTAATCATAGTACTACCACTCCGGGTCAGAGTGGACCTGGGAGCAATGGTAATTAAAGGGTGGCTCCACACTCCCCAAAGCCTGCAAGCTGGGGCCTCACCACTGGATATAGTTTAAGGTTATATCCAGGACCCTTAAATCAGGAAACCGGTATCTTCAGACAGCCTGATCTGGTTGGTTGTTTTTGTTTAATGGCATATTAACCCTTTTCAGGTTATTTAATGCCAAATCCAGTGATTTTGAAGAAAATTTTTTAATAGAATATATTTGGGTTTTTTTTCAAGTCGGTTTCTATTTAACCCATAGTTGGGACCCTAACAGGTACTACCACTCCAGGTCAGAGTGGATCTGGAGCAATGGCTCCACACTCCTCAAAGCCCGCAAGCTGGGGCCTCACCATCGGACATAGTTTAAGGTCATATCAAGGACCAACCTAATGTGGTAGCACCAGACCTAACCAACCTGAATATTAACTTGAAATTCTCATATTTTCTATGAAATATTAAATAATTTCTTCGGCAAATATGACACAGACGAGAAAATAAAGCAAAATAAAGTGGTTTTGACTGATTTTCTAACTCTTTCCTTTAAAATCTATTAAGGCACCAATAGTAATGTTTACCAGGACCTTGTCATCAGCATCTCCTTCTTTATATTAGAACATGTTCCAGCTACCCGTCCGAGAGAAGAAGAAACAGGAGAACAGCATCACCCTTAACCTCACGAGAAATTGAGCCAAACAAACGTTCATACCTTCACTCGTCAGTTATGTAATTTGTTCATTAAAGGATGCTCTTTAATTCACAGCAAAATGTGACAACTGTCAAATGTAGCTTATTATTAGAGAGTAATGTGAAGTTGAGTTACGAAGCTATGATTGGTCGAACATGATCATGTGAAGTTAGAGAGAGGGTATTTTGGAAATAGTTCAAATAAGGCAGTTGGTGAAACACAAAGCTATCATCAGGTGGCCTTCCCAAATAAAAAAAAAAAAAATGGGGAGGGGAGAGGGGGGAATGAACAGTGAAAAGTCATAAGGACTAATGACGAAACTGAGCGACAGGTGATTGTTGTGAAATTGAGTTAATGAATAAATATTTTAGATGTTTCATGTCACCCAGAGTCATCAATTCATCCTAATGCAAAGACGAGATATAAAGACGACAATATGGTGGTCAATGATGTGGTCCACATGTGGAGATGGAAGTCCAAACAAAGTTATTGAACACCACAGAAGAAATATCAAAACATTGTTATCTTATTATAAATACTAATAAAATCTTTAACACAACCTTTGATGATGAACAATTCTTTATACAAACAAATAGAGCACTCTTTGTCTGTGGATATTGTTCATATAAACAGTAAATTTTCTATTTTTCATTTGTGCTGAGAGTGCAGTACATAAAAGCTCAGACTGCTGAGAAAACAACTGGATTTCAATCTCAGCCTAGAGCATTAGTTACACTGAAGAACTATGATATAGCGCCAAAGTTTGTGCATGATCAAGATATTTTGAAATGTTTAGGAGTTGAATATACAAAAATTATCGTGATTTTTATGTATGATTTTACTATAATGAAGTGCTCAATTGTATAAATATAACCTTTTTAAAACGCAAACTTGCCTGAACTGCAGGAGTATTATTAAAATACAATCAACATAATACAAATAAATATAAAAAAGTTACTATATTGTCAGAATGTAACAGAATCGCTGACAGTGATAGCAGCAGCAGCCTGCATAAAGATATGCAAATGACCAAGCCAGTTGTGCGAAGTTATGTCACGGAGATAAAAGGACACAGGTGTTCAGAGAAGTGGTGTGCAAGACGTGACAAGAGAAGCACGTGTTCGAGACACGTGGGTGACGTCACAGCTGAGATGAAAAGTCACACGCGGCCGGAGAAGTAGAAATGATCTTTTTAAATATTTAGAAAAAAAATGTGTTGAAAATATCAGATGTAAAGGCATTTGTTTAAAAAGAAACCGATTAGAGTCCACCCCCCCCTTCTGTTTCTTTGATATAACGGCTACTTTCCAATAAATAGAGAATCTACTTATGTTGCATACTACTTAGCAACAATTTACATTCAAATTTAAGTTTAGATAGGAATTGCCAGATACAATGGGTTATGAGGCATGATTGACAAAGAGTATGATTTTAGGGTCAGCTTAAACCCCATATGAAAGTAGAGAGCAGATTTGTTCGTTTATCATATGACAAGATTTGAAGTCGGTTTTCAGTTGTAGGCTAAACCCTACATTTGTTGTGATATGTATGTTAAAAATAGTGTTAACCCCCCCTCCCAAAAAAAAAACAAAGAAAAACAGGAATTTCACCATATACAAGATAAAGAAATCTCTCATTAGAAATTAGAGCCACATGTACAGTATATGACATTATAAGAGGAAATCCAAAGTGATATGCAAGAATGAAGAGAAGTCTTTTTCGCAGGCGAGTTGACTGGGTTCAAATACCTTTTCTTTTTTTGTTTTTAAATGTCAAAGGGTTTGAGTTCCATATTGAAATGTTGATTTAATTTGAATAAAATAAGATAAGCATTAAGTGCGCTTGAAAGCCAAATCACAACGTAATATTAGGAAAACAAACAAATATTTTACTTGTTTGAAATTTATAACAAATATATTTTGGAGCTAACCTCCATACTCAGTATGTTTTTTTCTTTCTTTTTAAAAAAAAAAAAAAAAAAAAAAAAATCCGACATACTGAGGATGGAGTTTAGCTCCGAAATATATTTGTTATAAATTTCAAACAAGTAAAATATTTGTTTATTTTCCTAATATTACGTTGTGATTTGGCTTTCAAGCGCACTTGATGCATATTTTATTTTATCCTTTTTTTTTTTTTTTTCTTTCAAACTCCATCTTTATCTGACCCCTTAGGGAGCTGAAGAGAAGCTCATACAACGTGTAAAAGAATAAGACATCAAAGGGCATGATGCCATTAAACAAATATGTATCACCGTTTTGCTTTTCTTTATTACGTCATTGTAGTTACAAAGAAAAAGGAAGACAGAAACTTCGGCTGCTACATCACTACTACAACCACCTTTACAACTAGACATCACTATCCATACTTATAACATGGAGTCTCAATGGTGGAAACAAACTGGATCCAGGGCCATAAAAATCAGTGTGTATCACCTATCACTATTGAAAGGTTATTTCGGATTTTCTCTCCACTAGCGTCTGTATTAAATACTATTATTGTAAGTATAAATGCACATTTGGAGTTGGACATGAAAGGAAGGAATATCATTCTGGGATATGATGAAATAACTCACGAACTAAAAAGTTGAGATCTACTGACTTAGAACATGTGGTTACAGTCAGCTAATGTACTTAATTTCTGGTGTAGTGCTACCGGAAGTGGTGATAAGGCAACTCTGTTCCTTCGCTTTTTTCTTGAACGTTTATATCTCTCCTGTGCATGTATTCATTTTTTTTTTTATTATGTTTTTCCAATCTTTCTTTTTTATTATTATTTAATAATCATTGAAAAGTTGTTTTTTTTTCCGGTCTTACAATAATTAAGAATTATTGAAATTAGTTTTTTTTTTTTTTTTGTTTTTTTAAAGAATTATTGAAAACACTTTTTAAAAAATATTTTAAAACTATTTTTGGAAAGATAATATATTGGATACGTTTTTTTTTATAACGTTTTAAATTTTGTTATTTTGATTTCAATAATTTTATAATTTCATAAACATATTTATTATATAAATTCAAATAAAATAAAAACATTTAAAAAAAAATGTTATTAAAAGTGAAAATAAAGACTAATTGTGTTATTTTTCTCTTTTTATAATTTCGTTACTTTTTATAGTATAAATTTTTCAATAATGTTCTTTTCTTATATGCCAATAAATCGCTTCACAACAGAAATGCTGAAGAACAATAAAAGTGAAGGAGCTGATTTGCCTTGTTACCGCTTCCAATAGCGCTACGCCAGAAGTTAGGAAGCATGTTAGCTGAGTATGACTGAACGTGTCAATGAGAAACTCGGCTGTTTTCCATTAATTAAGATATCATGTGGCCATCTTTATAGGGATCAACAAAGTCCCCTTCACAATGTTACACATGTCTAGAGAAATAAGGGAGTTTAGACCTCATGCTGTTGGGATAGTTCAGCCAAAAGTAACTCTTCATTAAATAAATGCATATCCCCTTGTTTACATGCAAAGAGTAAAAACTATTTTTGGAAAGATAATATATTGGATACGTTTTTTCGAACTTCAAAGACGAAATCTGTTATCACTTGCATAGCAAAGGGTTGCAAGGAGAATTGATTCTGGCATATATCATCATCCAGCAAGAAGCAATTCCTAGTTAAGAAAATTCGTGTTTGTTTTGCTATACACAGATTCGAAAAATTTGTCAAAAAATGTAACAAATAAATGTTATCAAAGTTACTTTTCTTCCAAACTGGATAATTTTTTTAGTGTTTATTCGGCTCAAAAAACACAGTGTTTACCAATGTATTTGAAAAATACAAATGGCGGCGGAATGTGTTGAACACATTAAGTTTGGGAAAATGAGTTAAAACTAAAAAACTACAAAAAATACTGTTAAAATCCCACCGAATATATGTCAGCCTACGGTAACATATATTGAGCAAGTTCCTAACAGTATTTTGTATAGTTTTTTAGTTTCAACTTATTTTCACAAACTTAATGTTTAACACAGAGTATACAGTCATTTGTATGTTTCAAATACATCAGTAAACACTGTGTTTTTCAAGCCGAATAAACATTTTACATTAAATAAAAACACTTAAAAATTATTCAGTTAGGTAGAAAAGTAACTTATCTTGCCTTTGATAACATTTATTTGTTATACATTTGTTTTTTTGACAACTATTTCGAAATACAAACCCAAAAATTAATATTCACCTGTTAAATAAATGTTATGGGGTAGAGTATATCAGCTTATTTAAGACAATAAATACAGTTATATTTAAAACATCGGGGCAGTGATTTGTGGCAGTTATGGTCCCAGAATCATGACGTGTACTTTTGTAATATACTTTTATTGATCATATTACTATCTCTTTATTATCACTGGCTGCAAGGTTACAGCAGTAAATAAAGTATAAGTTAAAATCATTAGCCATTTTGTCTGTTCCTAAATTAAACTAAATGTAGCCAACATTTGGTCCCTTTATGCATAGCAAGTGTGTTTCAAAATTAATAATGATCTGTTAATTAGTATAGAAGTAAATCTTGTATGTACAAATATATGAATGTACCTGTATAAATAGAGGTGGCGTCCACCATGAATGATTAGGGATCTTTTTGGTAGCATTAAAAAAATATGTGCGCGATAAAATGAATTAAATTTCTGAATATCACATCAGATTTTGTGTTAAATTAGTTTGGCACTTCTTTAAGAGTGCACAACCAACTTTTGTTTTTGTTGTTTTAAACTGTTCAATTTTTAGAGGTGGCTACTCCAATTGTCAAACTTTTAGAAGGTCAATCCATTTCATTAATAAACGCATAGTTTTTGTATTTTTTTTTTTTTTTTTTTTTTTTTTTTAATTTATACTTTTTACTGCTACTCCACACTATCAAGGGCGTTGTCATCTTGCTGGAATTAATTTTTTTGAGTACCACACAACAGATTTGAAATTAAAATAGTTTTCTAACTACCATCAAAAGTTCTGTTTAGAAGTTTGTTGAAAAATAAAAATAGAGGGAACGTTGATCACAATCAAATTAAATAAGTTTTTTTTAATTTAAAAACAAAAAACGGCAAAAATGAATAATGAAAGAAAAAAAAAAAAAACGGCACACTAATTACAGTGACAGTTCCAGTCAAATTTTGAAAAGTTTTTTTTCTTTGATATTTAAAATATAAGTTAATGTGCTAAAAAAAAAAAAAAGAGAAAATAAAGGCAGATGTGCGTTTAATGTCTTACTGATGTCAGCAAAAAAAAAAAAAAAAAAAAAAAACCTTTTAAGTCAGTCATTCCCATGATTCAACAGTATAGCTTCCAAGACAACGTGATCACAAAGCGAGTAACTTTTGACAGCTTCTACTTCCTCATCCCTAGATCACTATGATTTTTTAGTCTCACTTGAGTGAAGGGGTTTTTACTCAGCGAGTGCCGATTCATATGATGGGAGTGGCGTAGCAACATCTGAATATTTAGGCGGAGACAGAATTACTGCTCGCCCATCTCTGTGAATGTCCACTGTGGTGAGGATGGTGTCAGAAGTGGTCGATCGACCGAGATCGATCATTCCGATACTGGTGTGGTGGTCGCAGGCAATGCTGTCGTAGGCGGGAGGCGGGTCCAAAAACACAGGACTGATTTGGTCTTGGGAATGGGTGTAAACCACTAAAAGAGAGAAAACAAAAAAATTAAATGAAAGTAAGCAAAAAAATAAATAAATAAATAAAATAAAATAAAAAAAAAAATAAAAATAAAAAATAAAAAAGAAAGGGTGGGGGTCAATTGAAAATCAAATTGTTGATTAAAAAAACAAAATTGATGAAAAAAAAAAAAAAAAAAAAAAAAAGGATCATTTGTATTATTTGGGATTATTCAGATAATTTTTTTATTTGCAAAATGGCTCTTCCAAATCATCTCTTTCCACAAAATTTCTCAAGAGAACATGAAAGAGTCGTCTGAAATGTGTTAAAATTGTTTCAATGATTGGAAAAATGAAAATATCAAATAACAAAACAAGTATATATAAAAAAAAACAATTGGTGGTCACCCCACTCATTTAAACACATTTTTTTTCTCAGAATCTCTGTACCCCTTTTACATATATATATATAGCTGTACCTTTTTTCTTGTTGCTATTGAATCACCACTTATCAAGGTTAAGAGCTACTCAAGCATAAGAGACTTAATGAGATGGAATCATTATCAGCTGAAAGATAAGAAACATTATGGGAGTACTAAAATTGATCAATAGTATTAACCACGTTCAATTACTTAATCAGCAATGCCTGGTAGACTATTTATATGCAATTTCTTCCTTTTTCTTTTCTTTTTTATATTAACCTATATCGGATTTTGTCATTTTTTTTTTACAGCCAAAATATACTACATCTTGATTAGAAAAAAATATCACTTTAAATCCGACCCCAGGACTAATTTTATTCCTGGTGATCCCTAAAATGATGTTCATAGTTTGAAGCCAATTCATTTCACAAAATCACTTTCATCTAGGATGTTGGCAACCTTTATGTTATCCCTACTGTAAGTACCCAATATCTTCTATATATATAAAAGCGGAAATGTATGTGTGTATGTGTGTTCGCTTTTTGTGTATGTCTTCAAAAGGCTTTTTTCCGGTGGATTCTCAAGGCCGTCGCTCATTTTTAAAACTTTTTATATCACGTCTAAATGATAATATCTATGACTTAACAATGGTGGTCGCCTCTCTATTTAATTTGCCCGATTTTGAAACGTTAATTATTCAACATTTTCGGATCTGCACGTGTTGCATTCGTTTTTCGATATAAAAAAAAAAAAAAAAAAGAAAAAGAAAAAAAAAAAAAAGCGAAACTCAATTCAAAATACTGGCCCACGGCCAATGATCTCTAGAAAGCTATGTAACGTTTGGTCAATGTCGGCTTCGTCATATCAGACGGTTGCTTTCATTTCGAGACAAGACACCCCCCTAATAAACAGGGAGCTGTTTTTTTTCCAAAGTTAGTTAAACACAAACAAACCGGTTTATTGACCTCATTAACAACTGTCCCGCAGAAAATGTTAATTGCTGAATAGCTATCGCGTACCATCGCCGCATGTGCATTAAGCTTTTTTGTATAAAAAAAACAGACTCGCGTTAAATAAAACACTGTCCCGCACTCAAAGTTCACGTCAATAACTCGTCAAAAACGGGCACCTGTTTTTTTTGTTTTTTTTTCACACTTTACTATTTTCCAACTGCGCGTCAAGGCTTCGTTTTTCTTTTTATTTACCCAAAACCACACACACTTCCAAACACCCGGGCAATGCCGTGTACCCTCGCTAGTATATATATAAAAGCGAAAATGTATGTATGTATGTATGTCTCGCAAACACTGACACGGGTCACGGATTTTCGCCAGATAGGTATCATTTTAAAGCTCCAACCTTCGCCCGATAAATAGTGAAAAATTATCCAAAAACATTAATTCCTTCACCCTCAAATCATCAGTTTTGTACAGGGAGGGGTGCCGAAAAGATCGTCCCTTCATTTTCTCTGTTCCTGCTACTACGACAATGACGTCATGTTTGACCTAGAAAATGTTGACATTAGTTTAAAACCACCTGCAAGTGTTTTTAAAGGTTTAATTTTATCCGTTCTCAGTTGTATGTCTTTTTGGTGTAGGGGTAAAGTGTCGGGCATTTTTTTTTCCGCCTTGGCCTCGATGTTTCGGGTTCGAGCCGGTCTTTCTACCTAAACTTTTTTTCCTCTTTCACACCTTTTTTTTTTTCTTCTGTTTGCTGTTTTGCTTTGTATTGGTTTTCCCAATTTTTTCTTAACATCGTGTTTTTTTTTTATAATATTAAAACAGGATCCCCCTCTCCTACATACACCCCCCCAAACACCCGGGCAATGCCGGGTACCCCCGCTAGTCTATGAATATAAAAGTGAAAATGTATGTATGTATGTATGTATGTATGTTCGCTTTTTCTGTATGTCTACAAAAGGCTTCTTTCAGAGAAGCAGTCGCTCGCTTCACAACTTTTTAAAACTTTTTATATCACATATAAACTGTAATATCTCACAGTTAATAATGAAGCTCGCCTGTCTATTTAATTTGCTCGATTTTGGGAAGATAAATATTCAACATTTGTCGCTCGCCGCATGTGGGTTAGTCTTTTTCCTATAACATCTCGGGGGGGGGGGAAAGCGTTCAGCAGTAAATACTATCCCGCAGTCAAACTTGACCTCATTAACTCATTAAAACGGGCACCTGCTAAATCCAAGTAATCAAATAAATTCAAACATGTTTCCGTTAGCATCTCGTGGTGGGGCAATGGTTAACGTCGCACTTTTTTTTTTTTTTCACACTTTAATTTACAACTTTGCCTCAAGGGTACCCCTCGCTAGTCTAATATATAAAAGGCAAAATGGGGAGGGGGTGCGTTTGCGTATGTCTACGAAAGGTTTTTTGCGTTGGGGTTCTCACATCAGTTAGATTGCAGGAGGAGTTTTTGCATACTTCCTGGATCCTAAGATCTCAGATTCGCAAACGGACATCGTCTATCTTTTCTTTCATCGAATTTTAAAAAAATTCCTCGTTTGTTTGTCTTTTTCATATAAATAAAGCGAAATTAATCAAACGCAAGCGTGGCCTTCGTTATAAAGATGGCCGGCCAGCTGAAAAAATGACGTCATCGCCGAGGTCCCAACAAGCAAGATATGTGGAACTCTTAGACTGTCAATAATGAACAGTAATTTTTACAGACAGCGTTACAAAACTTCAAAATTGGATTGAAATAAAGAAAGAACACGATGATTTATACTGAAACTCATCTAATATTAATAATAAAAAAATAATAAAACACAAGTTGTTTGTTTAAGTATTATAAGCAATTGAATATTTTGTTGTATTATAGATTTTAAAGATTAGAATGCGTTCTTTAATTACTTATAAATTACATTTTTAAAAAGTGAAGGAACACGATTTGATTTGTAGTAAACTTGAAGTTTATTTAATATAATTAAATGAAAATGTTATCAAAGGCAAGATAAGTTACTTTTCTACCAAACTGGACATATTTTTCGTGTTTTTATTCTATGTAACATGTTTATTCAGTTCGAAAACCATACAGTGTTTACCGATAGCAGTGTCAGAAATTTCGTAAAAATAGTGAATAATTCCACCCCATCTTTCCAAGCTTATAACTCCTCGAAAAATGTAATTCAAGCCCTAATTTTTTTTTTTCAATTAAAGGAGCAAGGACCAAGGTTTTATTAAAAAAACAAACAAAAAAAAACAATGTGTTTTTTTTTTTTAAAAAGGTTTTAAACTTCGGACTTTACAGGTAAATTTCTAAAAAAGGCATTTTTTTTTTTTTGTTTTAAATTTGAATATATTATTTATTGACCTTTTCTCTTCAATTTGTGATATATAAAACTCCGACATAAAATTATTTACTTTTTAAGAGAAAGTTAAAAATGGGTGACACTTGGGGGGGGGGGGGGGGGGGCGTGAATTTAAAAAAAAAACGTTTGTCTAAAATATTATATTCGGTTTATTGGAAAGAACATAAAATTTCACATTGACCCTGAAAATATCGTAAAAATAGAATCAATAAAAAAATTTTGATAGATTTTTAAAGTTTAAAAATTGAAAAATATTGAGTTCGGAAAATTCATTACTGTTTTTAAAAATACTATTAAAAAACCACCGAATATATATCAAGTTATGTCACGGTAACTTATATTGAGCAAATTTCTAAGAGTATTTTGTCTAGTTTATTATTTATTACACCTTTTTCCGAACTTACCGTGTTAAAGAGAGAGTCGGCCGCCATTTTAAATTTTCCAATACATCGGTAAAGACTGTATGTTTTTCGAGCTGAATAAATATGTTACATTGAATAAAAACACAAAAAATATATCCAGTTAGGTAGAAAAGTAACTTATCTTGCCTTTGATAACATTTATTTGTTTGACATTTATTTTTTGACTTTTTCGAATCTATGTGTACAGTAATACAAACCCGGAAATTTCAAGATGGCGTCTGACTCCCTCTTTAACACGGTAAGTTTGGGAAAAGGTGTTATAAATAAAAAACTGGTTAAAATACTGTAAAAAAACTCGCTCAATATATGTTACCGTGACATAGCTTGACATATATTTTTTCTAGTTTTTTTATTTATAACACCTTGTTTTTGGAGCTGAATAAACATGTTACATTGAATAAAAACACGAAAAATATATCTAGTTTGGTAGAAAAGTAACTTATCTTGCCTTTGATAACATTTATTTGTCATATATTTGTTTTTTGACAACTTTTTCGAATCTATGTGTACAGTAATACAAACCCGAAATGAACGCGCGTTTTTTTTTTTTTTTTACTTTTAAGTTTCATATATATATATATATATATATATATATAAGTATTTTTAAATTTTATCTTTCTAGCTTTAAAAAAAAGTTTAAAAATGTTATCAGCCAGCATAATTTATTTTTAAATATTGAAAATTTCAGGAAAATTAATTTTTGCTAAATTTTTAAAACGTGTCAACAGCTTAAAAAAATCGTCTCTTCAAAAGAGTCGATGTTGTCTCGCATTTTCATTAGTTTTGTATGCTGTAAAAAATTTTTTTTTAATATTAGCAATTTATTTGACGCTTCTTTTGAATGGTAAAAAACTTAGGATGATAATATTGAATTAAATTATAGTTACATCGTGTTAAATACAGGGGGGGGCACGTTAAAACTTACTTTGTTTAATGGAGATATCCACGAGTTACTACCGGTGTTTACCGGTGTAAAGAAACAACTAATGGACTACCCGTGATGACGTCAGCAGATTAAATTATTTTTGCCCACCGGCCATCTTGTCTTTTAAGACGGTCTTGACGCAAGCACCAACTACCAGCCTTCGCTCGGGTAGTATCTGTTCTGTAATTGGTCCTTGGTCAATGTAGGGGAAACCCTTCATACCGAGACAATTACTATTTATTTAGATACTTCCAGAGTTCCCCCCTTTTTTAGGGGGAGCTGCATTTCTCCCCGCATTAAAAACGACTTTCGCGGGAGGTTCAAAAGCAATGCCATTTCTGCAAGTCATCTTTTTTGATTGACTACGTTTAATTTGAACGCTTTACACTTCCGGTTGTGTCATGGAGTAGGGGTAAGACATCAGGGTTTCTTTCAATTTCTTTTCAACCTTTGCATCGCGGGTTCGAGCCTGCCTGCCTACTACCATTTTATTTTTTAATTATTTTTTACACCTACAAACACCCGGGCAACGCCGGGCATCCAGTCTAGTTCTATATAGAAAGAATTCTGACCAATGCCAATAATAGAATCTCCGAATTCATGCCATACGATGATGATCAGTTAAAAATATTTTAAACCAAAAAATAAAAGCAATTTACTTTTTGTTGCTAATAATTATGTATGTGAAGGGAGAATGGTGGCTTATCTTGTTGTCTTGACTGAAACCTATTCATACATTGATATAAAGAGAAATGTATTGTACTTGAGCAAATCAAATATGTCCTTTGAAATGAGGACGGATACTTTGCTTGATTTGTTCACGTAATATTGTCCATTGTGGCCATAAAAGGAAGCCAAGTTATAAAGTGAGTCGCCGTCAGTGGTCAGTCCAGTGTCAGGTATTGATTGGGAGGCGTCCATTGTGTCACATCAGCAGTGAATCATCAGATGGATTGCGATGGGATTTGAATGAAGCTTGTCTTTGCATTGAAATGAGTCAAGGTAAGCAGAGAAGAAGCTGAATAAGGATGTAGGAATGGAGAGAGTAGAGGAATGAGAGGGAAAGGATTTAGTACAAAGAGGGGGACAAGGAATGAAAAGTAAAGAGGGGGAGGAAAAGGAACGAGCTAAGCAAATAAGAGAAGGAGGGAGAAATGAGCTAGGCAAAGAAGGGTAAGAGGAAAAAAGAATGAGCTAGGCAAAGAGAGGGAGGAAGAAAAAAGAATGAGCTAGGCAAAAAGAGGGAGGAAGAAAAAGGAATGAGCTAGGCAAAGAGAGGGAGGAAGAAAAAGGAATGAGCTAACCAAAAAAGGAGAGGAGGAAAAAGGAATGAGCTAGGCAAAGAGAGGGAGGAAGAAAAAGGAATGAGCTAACCAAAAAAGGGGAGGAGGAAAAAGGAATGAGCTAGGCAAAGAGAGGGAGGAAGAAAAAGGAATGAGCTAACCAAAAAAGGGGAGGAGGAAAAAGGAATGAGCTAGGCAAAGAGAGGGAGGAAGAAAAAGGAATGAGCTAACCAAAAAAGGGGAGGAGGAAAAAGGAATGAGCTAAGCAAAGAGAGGGAGGAAGAAAAAGGAATGAGCTAACCAAAAAAGGGGAGGAGGAAAAAGGAATGAGCTAGGCAAAGAGAGGGAGGAAGAAAAAGGAATGAGCTAACCAAAAAAGGGGAGGAGGAAAAAGGAATGAGCTAGGCAAAGAGAGGGAGGAAGAAAAAGGAATGAGCTAACCAAAAAAGGGGAGGAGGAAAAAGGAATGAGCTAGGCAAAGAGAGGGAGGAAGAAAAAGGAATGAGCTAACCAAAAAAGGGGAGGAGGAAAAAGGAATGAGCTAGGCAAAGAGAGGGAGGAAGAAAAAGGAATGAGCTAACCAAAAAAGGGGAGGAGGAAAAAGGAATGAGCTAGGCAAAGAGAGGGAGGAAGAAAAAGGAATGAGCTAACCAAAAAAGGGGAGGAGGAAAAAGGAATGAGCTAGGCAAAGAGAGGGAGGAGGAAAAAAAAGAAATCATGAAATTACAAATATTTGTTGATTTTAAACAAGCAGAAAAACTAAAGTTTACAGATCAGCACTTACAAAAATATAGGTACATATTACATGGATTCTTACGGTAATCCAAAAATTAAAAAAAAGTAACTAACTATACAACTCTATAGCTTAATATTTAGAGGTTTAAAATGAATCCATTGGTAATTGTATCGGAATCGGAAATTTAGAACAAAATCGGTAATTGTATCGGAATTAGGTAACATTTTGGAATCATCTCATCACTAACATATATAATATTGTAAATCTCAAAAAACCGTTATGCAAAACCATATTTTTTGGGAACTCGGACTTTATAAGGGTTATTATACGTGATGATTCAGCATCACAAGTTGATTCAAGTAGAGAAAAAAAAAAAAAAAAAGAAAAAGAAAATAATAGGATTGGGCAGTGGAAAATATTGATGCATTAGAAAAGCATCCAATTGGAAAATTCGATGACTCATCTTTTGTTACCAAAGGTTTTACTGGGTTAACAACACCTTCATTCCATCACTGCTGTATCTTGAACATTACATCTATTATTATATTAAAGCTGAGTCAATCAAAGTTTGTTTTTCCTAAAGCTTTTATCTGTATACTTTAACACAAAATATATACTAAAATATACCTCAGTTCTAGAATTCAGTTTTATATACGTATATAAGACACTTTGTGTGTATGTATGCACAAATTCATTCCCTATGAACTCCAAAACAGTTAGGAAGATTTTTTGAAATTTCACACAAATGTACTTTGTCTCTGGGAGTGTTCTTGGATAAGTTTTGTATCAAAATGTTCCTAATAAATATCGAAAATTGTAAAAATCTGATTAAAGAAGGAGTCAGTTCGATTTTGACCAAAGCCTCACATCACAAGTGCATTTGAAGTTTTATCACCCTATGAACTCCAAACAAGCACAAGCAGAAAGACCCAGCATATAAAATTAACAGTAGGTTCTTTAATAAGATAGGGGCACATTCGAAATGAATGTTTCTGCATGGTTGAATCGTGATACTTAACTTGAGCATTTTAAACTTTAATTCAGACAATTATATAAAAATGATTTTATAAAAAAATCAACAGTAGGTTCTCTACAGTGCAATATAAACTATAATGTATTGTGGATCAAGTCACTGCAAGGATACATGTAAAGTTTCCTTTTGATGCACCATGATGGGCTCAATTTGATTGAAAAACCAACAATTTCACTGATTTTGATGACAATAAAATTATTGGAAGTGTGGAACATTCAATGATCCTCATTCAAACCCAAGCAACGTAAGGTCTCCCTGCTAGTGTGTATATATATATATATATATATATATATATATATATATATATATATATATATATATATATATAATAAATGACAAAAATTTATATTCCAAAATTCATGATGTTGACAATCTTATAGTTTATTCCTTTAAATCAGTTGATTTATACAATTCTTGGCAGTATCTGTTTTGTAGCGCAAAATCAATCAAATTCAATATGGCGTAATGGAAAAATAAAAAGGTATTTGCAGCTTATCTTCCAATTTTCGGATTTTAATCATGTCAAATCACATTTTAATTCCTTTTGATGGATTTATTGTTGCTATTTCTTCTGAAGAGTTAAGGGCAAAATAGATTCACTAATTGATATGATAATTAAGTGATTGATTTTGTGCTACGAAACTGATACTGTCAAGAACTGTATAAATCGACTGATTTAAAGGAATAAACTATAAGATTGTCAACATCATGAATTTTAGAATATAAATTTTTGTCATTTATTCTATATATTGCTCTGTAATCATATTGAGATTCTTATATAAGGATTGATATATAATAAGAAAAATATATTTCTACAGAAAAAAAAAATATATATTTATATATATATATATATATATATATATATATATATATATATATATATATATATAAGGATATAAAAATACACAATCTATACTATATTTCTCTTAGTCTGTCTATCTGCCCAGCCGTCCATTCCACCTTTTCTCGGAAACTACTGGCTCGATTTGGACGAAATTTTGTATGGATATTTGTTATGAAATGGTGCAGCGAACTATGTATTATGGTGCCTGATGCATAATTAGAGATTAATAGGAGTTAGTATTTAATGCAAAAAATGAGCATATATTTAACCATATTCAATTATTAATTTAGCATAAAACACTCATTTTAAGTGCTATAACTTTTGCCTGTTTTTAACGTACATCATAAAATGAAATGCTGTGGAGACAGAATGTATGAAAAAGATAAAAGGAGGGGGGGGACAATTAAACATGGGAAGAAATAATCGAAATGAGATTTACCGCTTTTTTTCAAACCAATGAACATCTTCACAAAAGGTGAAAATTTGAAAAACTTTAAAAAGTTTTAATCTATTATTTATGGATAATTTTTTCCTACTTCGTAATATAATCATTAATAAATCAAACAATTTAACAAATATTTTCAAAATAAAAAAATACATTCCAATTATAGAAAATAATTGGACTTGATTATTTGTAAATAATTAAATAAATTGATGAAAACAAATTAAAAATATAAAAATATACAACCTAAAATATAATTGAGAACTTTTTCGAATTTTTAATTAGCACCAGCTCACAATTTCCAACTCTGAATGTGGCAGCCATGAGGAAGTGGATATTTTCTATTTTACCTATTAATTTTATGAATTTTTTGCAACAGCTATTTACTACGTGTACTATGAAGATACAACTTGCAAACAATTTTAAATATAACAATGTACATCTCCAGCACTCTCCTTCAACAAGTTTATTGGTATTTCTTAACATGAACCATCACTAACAAAAATTAATACGATTCTAATTAGAGTCAAGACAAGTTGTTTTATTTTAAAGAACAATATTCAATCAGTAAACTCAAAATGTTTATTTTTACCTTTGAACTTCTTTCAATTTTTAACATTTTTAAATTTAAGTGCAATATATTTTATAACCATGCATAGTATGTAAATTTAAAAACAAAAGGTGCAAAAACAAAACGTAAGATGCTTCGAAAACAAAGGTTAGTTAGTTGGTTGTTTTTGTTTTATGGCATATCAACCCTTTCCAGGTTATTTAATGCCAAATCCAGTGATTTTGAAGAACAAATTTTTTAATAGAATATAATGTCTTTTTTTCAAGTCGGTTTCTATTTAACTCATAGTTGGGACCCTAACAGGTACTACCATTATGGGTCAGAGTGGACTTGGGAGCAATAGCAATTAAAGGGTGGCTCCACACTCCCCAAAGCCCGCAAGCTGGGGCCTCACCATCGGATATAGTTTAAGTTCATATCCAGAACCTCGAAAACAAAGGAAAAATTGAAGTTTTTTTTCTTTGCAACAAAATGCAACTGCAATGGTGACTGCAATTTGTAGGTTGTTTAACCGGTTTATTTGAATAAAAAATTGCATACACTATCAGAGCAATAAATTAAAGTTTCACAAAAATCTTTATAAAAAAAAAAAAAAAAAAAAATTATTTCCTACCAGCATGCAATGTCTACTTTGTTGTTTAGGTTTTAAAATTTCACAATTAGTTATTATTGTTTTATTTTAAACATATCTCCTTACAATTAGCTTCCATCTTATTTTTACAATAAAACATTAAGGTCTCATCGTTTTATCTGATCATTTTTAGTGTTTTGTTTTATGGCATATGAACCCTTTTCAAGTTATTTAAATCCAAATCCAGAAATTTTGGAAAAAAAGTTTTATGCTTCAAGTTCTTTATATCTTCAAATATTTATTCATGGTGTTTGGTTTGGTTGTTTTGTAGGAGATTCTTGTCTTTGTTTTTGGCTTTGCAGACAATTACAAAGGGAAAAGAAAAAAAAAATAACATCAATGTTTGTAGCATTTTAGACATTTTATCCAAATTTTAGTTGATATTCATGGTTTTTCAAATTATTTAGTTGCTAGCAGGGAAACCCGACGTTGTTCGGGATTGAATGATGATCAACAAATGTTTCACACTCATATATTTATTGTCATCAAAATCGGTGAAATAGCATTTTTTTTTTATCAAATCTATTGACTGCCTGCTCTAGTTGGGGTCCCACAGCAGGATCCCACAGCAGTAGATTGGGAGGAAGCTTCACATGCCTCCCCTGCATGCAAAGACTTGGTCCACAATACATTATATAGTACATTGCACTGTAGAGAACTTACTGTTGATTTTATAAAATTATTTTTATATATAATGATTTGAATATAAGTTTAAAATGGAAAACTCAAGTATCATGGTTCAACTGTGTTCTAAACAGAAACATTCATTTCAAATGTGCCACTGTCATATCAAAGAACCTACTGTTGATTTTACATGTCAGGCCTTTCTGCTTGTGGGGTAATGAAACTTCTCAAATGCACTTGTGATGTTAGGCTGTATAAGGTGTTAACTTTGGTAAAAAAATCCCCTGTTCCTTCTTTCATTAGATTTTTTTTTGATTATCAAATACAGAATTAATAGCTCGTTTTAATTCTTCAAGAGATAGAGGCCGGTGGCTGAATACTTTATATTTTCCCTCCAAACCTCTGGCCTTGATGGAGGGGAGACAAAAACTTGCTCATATGGTTACAAATGATCTGCAATAACCGCAAGGGGAGACTTGATTCCATATATTTTTCATATGTTATATCTCCCCTCTTTTGGAAATAGAGTACGATTATGAATATCTCCAGTACCAAATAAACGTTATACGCTGTGAAATTTACTTTATTATGAAAACCAAAGAGAGGAGATATAACATATGAGAAATATTTGGAATCAAGTTTCCCCTTGTTATTTCAAATCATTTGAAACCATAGCAGCAAGTTTTTGTCTCCCCTCCTTCAAGGCCAGAGGTTTTGGGGAAATATCAGATATTTTGTAATTCATATGCAAAACTAGGAAAACAAATGGCTATGATTGAAGTATTGGTAAAGGTGTAGTATCTTTCCACCCACACAAAAAATCAAATAAAATTGCCACTATTACAGGTTTTCAAGGGTGCTGAAAACAAAAATCACAGTAAAAATCCCAGAAAATGAGTAGTTTCCAAGATATGAAGAAATTATTAAGTGGGGGGGGGGCACGGTTCTATATTAATTTAATGTAAAATGAATATCCACTTTATAACCAAGGTGGCCATAAAGTGGGTGCTCATTTTTTAAAATTAATATAGGATCCCCCTGTGTAACCTTAAGGGCAAATATCACATAGCCCACTGCACAATTCAGATCATTAACTTTCCAATGAGCCTCATTTGTTAAATTCTGATCAGTAGTTGCTGAGATTTCGAACTTATAAAATTGCCCCCAAAAGTGGTATATCTATATATGGATATATCGATACTTGTCGCCAACTTGAATATTGAAATCTTTGGATCTATGGGCTGAAACTACATGAAAATTTGCAGGCTTTTTAGGTTATAATACTATTCTATAGTTAAATTTTTGTGAAAATTAGTTATAAAGAACCTATATTCTTAACCCAATAAAATATGCCCAAATTAGCATGCATTTATGTAAGTGTCCCAGCAAACCAACTTTAGTTTTGCTGCTTTGGGATGAATTTTGCTCTTGACTTTTTTTCCTTGGTTGTCTCCCCTGTGGCCTTGCCAGGCCACTATTATATATATATATATCGTCACCATCCTCCCCTATATTATATTATCCCCCTATTTCTCATATCCTCTATTCCTTCTAGCTCCAAATTTCTCTCAAGTCACCAATTAGCTTAAGTTAGTTGCAACCTAGCTCCTAGTCCCTCTTCTGATGAGAAGCATTAGGCTTCGAAATACCTAGGTATAAAGAGCATATAACACCTCTCCCAATTATAGCTTTTCCTTATTACATCAACAAATAAATTTATGTGTACCAATATATAGCTCTATCTTGTCTATATTTTAAGCTCCACTGTACCTGCTGAGCTATACACATCTTGATCTGCATTTAAAGAAGCCTTTAATACTTCTTTAACACGCTTCAAATATTCTTCAAATATACACACACACACACACACACTCTCTCGCTTGCACACAATACTTGGAAAAACGTTTCGTTTTGTTTGTTTCGTTTGGGGAAAGGAAAAAGAAAAAGAAAGAAAGAAAAATTGTTCTCACCCGAACATGTTTGAAAACATGCATGTGTTGGCTGAGGTGGCCTTCTCCAATCTCTGGATATAAATAATTTACCAAGTATCACAACCCCAACCAAAATGATGGCACCACAAACTGAAAATAGAAGCAAACAAATCGGACAGTTGAGTCAAAAGCCAACATCGGTATTTTAAGACATGTTTACATATGGCAGGAATGTATTCTTATGTAATTTGAATTACTTCCACATCAATGCAACAGGTGTGAGCAATTAGCAACAGTTATGTGAGCGCGTGGGGTAAACAGATCAGCGCTTGAAGAATTTCTTCCAAGAACTAGGTTCAAGTATCGATGCTGAGGTTAATGTTTTCACAAAATATGCAGAAGAGAGTTGAAGTGATATATTACCAGTTTTATATTATTTACGAGAGGAACCTGTGGAAACTCTTTCATCTCTTGTACTATATTACTGCCATGCTTAAAAACATTTCCAGTTTATGGATGCCCGGCTCGATCTCGGACCCTATAATATTATGAGACTACATTTGTTCAAATTGAAAAATATTTATCCAAGTACTTTAGTTAAATGTAGGTTCAGTATATATTTAGTTATATGGGCCAATCTAAAAGAATTTTGTAGGAATTTATGGAATATTTGGATGCAGAACCACAATATTATTGTACTATATCCAGACAAAACAAAAATTACAGTGATTCTAGTCTGAAGACTAGGAAACTGTATTTTAATTTGAGTTTCATGAATAAGTAAATAAAAACTTTTTTCATTGCCTTTTTTCAGCAATGAGGCAATAGAATTAAAAAAAAAAAAAAAAAAAAAAAAGGCGGTGGTGGTGAAGGGTTATAACGTACGTACATAGATGAAATTGCCTTAGCATATTATTATTAGGGCTGTGACAACAATATTCTTTTCATTCTTTTGACTCGAGTATATATCCGACAGTCAATCAACCGAGAACCACATCAGTTTATATAAAAACACACAAAATATTAATGGATATATATACTCAAGAGTCAAAACAATGAAAACAATATGCTGTTGTCACACCCCTAATTATTATACAGATACTTGACGTATTTGTCACTCATTGGATTATAACCACTACCCAGCTTTTTGTTTCCAATTCATATATTATCTTATAAGACACACACTCACACAAGTGATTGACGATTTCAATATGTCCCCCCCCCACGATACAGATACAAGTACTGATTTCGTACTAAATTCACAATTCAGATATATTACCGATTTTGATTCTTTATAAATCTCTAAATATTTAACTATAGAATAGTTATTTTGTCTATTATGTTAAATGTGCAAATATTTTCTCAAACGTAAAAAAACACACTTGTGAGGGGGAGGGGTCTATAAATTTTAGTTTTTTTTTTTTTAGTTTTACTGAAAGTTAAAATCAATAAATATTTATTATTATACTCGAAGTGGAAGATTTTTATTAAATCAAAATCAAATAAAATAAGATAATTAAAGGAATCGTTTTTCACATCAGAAAAATAGACACAATTTTATCCAATTTCGATACCCAAAAAAGTTCCAATTTTTCAGATTCCGTTTAATTGTCCGAACGAACACACACACAAAAGGTGAATTTTTTTCTTGCTTTGACGTTAATATTAAAACCTACTTTTTCTATTTAAAAATGATTAAAACGAACTTCTTAATACACTCAGTTACGGATATGCAAAAACTTCATAATTGTTAACTAATTTACATATTTCTTTGAAAAATGAATTTTATTAATTATTCATTTTTTATGATTGGACGATTGGATTCATTTAACTATTACACTCAATTGTACTTATGCATAGTTTCAACACTGTACATACTTGCATAGCATTTAGGGTAAGAAAGTTGGAGCAAACGCACATGTATTTATATTTGTATCTTTATATATGTATAAAAGTGACCTTGTCTACACGTGTGCGGAAAGTCTCTACAAAACTCCTCTCTGAAGTATGGATCTCCATACTTGAAACTTGATATATAGGAGATTTGAACCTATGGAACAATTTCGATTTTGCTTTTAGCCTATAAAAATAACTGCTAAGGAGTCAAAAATTACAAAAATCAGTTGATCTTGGGAAGAATAAGTAAAATAAAGCTGTTACTTATGTGCAAAATTAAATATTCATAGGTTAAAATTGCTTAATTTTTAACTCTTTGTATCCATTCGTAAGTAGCTCAGACGGTAGTGATGCTGGAGTAATAGATAACTAAGGTTGGAGTGCTAAACAAACCGTTTAGAGCTAAACGTTCTGGTTTCAATTCTAGTGGATGGCACCCACGTTTTTTTATATAACTTTTGAAATCATTACTAATATATATATATATATATATGTGTGTTTAAATATAATGGGCGGAAGTCTCGAGAGCTCTTTCAGCTATCATCTCATCAGGAGAAAATCGATAGCGTAAAAATAATACTATGTCGAAAGTAAAGAGTTCTGATGGGGAACTATTGAATGTGCCAAAAATTACGGGGACACTAAAATAAAGTTTATTAACGTTTAGAAAACGATTAAAATAATGGTACAACGAGGGGGGAAAAAAAAAAAAAAAAAAAAAAAAAACGGGAGGAAAGATTTACAATTCCCCAAAGAGAAACAATGCGTTAGATGTTTCTTTCTGCCGGCACAAAGAAGGTTTCCGCACCGCAATAGAGACAGACTCCAAAATCTTTAAATGGTTTCTGGAGTCCGCTCTAGGTAGCACCTCAAACCATTCAATTTTATATCTATCGGCACAGCACGGGTTGTCAACCAAATGCTGGCCAATAGCAGAGTCCAAGGCTGTAGAAGGAGGGAGACTACAAGACCCCATCCTCCCTTGTCTGATCTTCGATGGAACATGCTGGTTTATATGAGTCAAAAGATGCAAGGATATTCGCCCAACATAACCAGCATTACACTGGCATTTGAATTATATTATATTTAAAACTTTATTTAAATTCTGTACCTCTAAACATACATACACATATATATATATATCACACACACACACACACACCTCTGTGGCAGCATTTACCTGGTGAGAGTTGATCCAGCTCCATACAAATTCACTACATCTCATACCAAGGCGGCCCATCCACATCAGTCAGTGGTCAGAGTCCTCTGCAAGAATGAGCTACTCTTATTCCAGCAATAAACACCGTAGATTCAAAGCCCCCAAAACATGCTCCAAATGGAATTATCAGCTATAGGTAAATAATATGGTAGACTAGACCTCTAGAAGAAGGAAAACTCCAAACTAATACAAACATTTCCCTGCTTATCCCAGCATCATTTCCTGTCATTCAAAACCCCTACTTGCCACTGGTTATGAATCAATACCAGTTCAGAAGATATGTGGTTGGCGATTATGCAACCCTTGCTTCACTAAAGACTCCTCTAACACCACCGTAACATAGGTGAAGAGTATCGATTGTTTCTTGAGACAGGAGACTTTGGAGAATTAGATTTCAGCAAGATGGGTGCTCCGACTAAACTTTTAGTAGAAAATTAGGTATGCTCATATACCTCCATGTACAGTATTCACTCCTACACTAATTAACCAATCATTATGAATTTAGGAACACAGCTTCTAAGTGTAAGGAGTGCAAATATGGGCTATATCTAGTTTACTTTTATGTAGAAGAGGTACATAAGGGTGCGTGAAAATTTTGATCAGTCCAATTTTTGCAAAATTCTATCAATAGGTATCATGTTAAAGTTGCAGTTACAAACAACGGGGAAAAAAATAAATAAAAAATCCGGGTCAGCATTTTTTTTTTTTTTTAAAAAGTTTTTATTACTGTTACTCTCCTGTTTCGACACCACTTAAAATATCTCTCACTGCCACATGCCCATCTAGCCCGACCTGTGTTTCTCTTTCTCATGGCCACATGCTCGCCACAGCCGGCCCATTCTTTTCTTCGACCTTACACATCCATTTTCTTCAATACTGACTTTTCTTCTCTTGACCACGTGGTGTATTTTTTTTCTTATTTTTTTTCCTTTTTCTGCTCACGCACACTTCCTAATTTGCATATGCATGGTTTTCGGCTGCTGCTAATCTCTTCGCAAGCCAGCCAGCTATCTTTCGCTGCTGCTGATATTTTCACACGTGCTAATATACACTATTTTATAATGATACATGAATCCATATTCAGATTTTAGTTTCTATGGAGTATTTTAAAAAGGTTCTTGAGAGCATGAGTCACTCTCACCCCCCCCCCCCCCCGAGTTGAAAATTAAAATATTTAAAAATTGCATTGAATTTATTGTATCTTGATTTTAATCTTTCTAAAGGAAACATAAAAGTGCAAAAAATGTTTGGTTTGGAATCTTGAACCAAACCTTACCCGTTCTGGGACAGGTTTTCTTATTATGCATAATGTTATTACGATTTTTACCAAAAAACGTTCCATATATTTTTTGTGCTACAATCTATACATATAAAAGTGGCCATGTTTGTCTCTGTGTGTGGAATGGTCTCTACCAAACTACTTTACTAATTTTTGGTCTACAGACTTCAAACTTTTTACATAGGTGATTTGGACCTGTGAAACAAGTTTGATTTGGTTTTTAGCTGGTAAAAATAGCTATTAAGGGGGCAAAATAGAAAAAAAAAAAAATGGAACTTGATAGGCGTAAATTGACTAAACATGTAACTTCTACGCATGTGCAAATATACATTTAAGAACATTATTTTTTTTAAGTTTTTATATGCATATGAACGTGGCTCAGATGTTTTGGTTTCGATTCTAGCTGATGGCACCAAAGTCATTCTTATTTTTGTTAACTTTTCAAGTTACGATATATTGAGTACCATATAATAATCAATACAGAATTTACTCTATAATAATAAATACAATACCTACATAAATTAAAATATATGTAAGCGTATTTTATGTCTGGGCAAGGTCGAGTGGCATGCTAGTAGCTAATAGTTATATTGTTTCTTACAATAAAGTATTATCAGAAATCAAACAGGAAGTGGCAGATTAAACACTTTGTCACAAAACCACCAGCTGTCGCATATCAAATGGTAACAGACTGAGATTTGAACGCTTCTTAATGAGATCACCAGCTGTCGCAAATCCAATGAGGGGTTGATTTAGAAGCACTTGTTAGTGCCACAGCAAGCAAACTGTTTAATGCATGATCAATTGCATTTATATTGGACCGCCATTTGCATAAGTGATGAAAGGGCACCTGCAAAGCGCACAGTTTTCTCCACTCGCATGCTCATTACACACTTTTTTTATTTTATTTATTAACTAGCCTGGGTGCTCGGCGTTGCCCGGGGTTTTATAGGTGTGTGTTGAGGAAAAAAAAAAAAAAAGTTGTAGTAGGCAAGCAGGCTCGAACCCGTGATGTGAAGGCGGAAAAGAAAGTGGAGGTGTGTGTAACGGTGTTAGCTGGACAAAAAAAAGAGTAGCGACTCGAACCTGGAATGCACCAAAGGAAAAGGAGGTGAAAAAGAAAACAAAAAAAAACGGTCTTCTCGATGTGCCTACTGCGATTGTGACGGCACGGGCGGTTGAAATAACGTCTTGTATGTGACGTCGTTGACACGAGGTTTAAATGACTTGCAAAAATGTCAGTAAAAAAAGCGACCCCTCCCTGTAGAAAAGTGCCTAGTTGAGGGTTAAGGAATTAATGGTTTTGGCCAATTTTTCAATATTTGTCGTCCGAAGGTCTGAGCTTCAAAAGGTTCGTCAGGTAGTTAACCGCAACGGGATAGGAACGCCAAATCTAATTGTATCCTTCCATAGTTGTCATCTTATCATGTTTTAGCCAACTAAGCCTCTGGCTGGTTTTGGGATAGCGGTTCCAATCCTACCCAAAGCCAGCCAGAGGCTTAGTTGGCCAAACCATAGTGAGACGACAACAACTATGGAAGGCAGGAATTGCTGAGAATGCAGTTAAGAGATTCGGAGTTCCTATCCCGTCGCAGTTCACCACCTGACAAAGGCCAGAAGAAGAGTTGGCCGAAACATCATAAAACAACAACTAATAAAGGATGAGAATAATAGTCCGCAATAAATAAATTAATGAATAATCCCATATTTTTGTCATTGAAATCTGTGAAATCGACCATTTTTTAATCAAATCAATTTATTTCCTGCTTTAGTTTGGAACCTGCAGTGACTTACTCTACAATACATTGTAGTCTAGATTGCACTGTATATAACCTACTGTTGATTTTATGAAATTATTTTTATCATATATAATGGCTTGAATTTAAGTTTAAAATGAAAAGGTCAAGTATCATGGTTCAATTGTGCTCTAAAGAGAAACATTCATTTCGAATACACCCCTGTCATATCAAAGAACCTACTGTTGATTTTATATGCCAGGCCTTTCTGCTTGTGCGGTAATAAAGCTTCTCAAATGTATCTGTGATATTAGGTTGTATAAGGTGTTAACTTTGGTCAAAATCGCCTGTTCCTTCTTTCATCAGATTTTTTCGATTATCGATACTTATCAAAGACATTCCAATACATAACCTACCTAAGAACACTGTCAGGCACATAAAGTACCTTCGTAAGAAATTTCATAAAAATCAGCCCAGTTTATAGGAAACAAACTCACAGAGTTCTTTTATATAAAATAGTAGATTCCCTCTCTCTCATATATATATATATATATATATATATATATATATATATATATATATATATATAGAGAGAGAGAGAGAGAGAGAGAGAGAGAGATTTTGTTAAAATAAAAAATTTTTAAAAAGCACATGCTGACAATGTCCGGACGTTTACTCAGTTTTTTTTTTGTTTTTTTTTAAACTTATTTTTTTGAATAGGATTTTGAAGATTTAATTTAATTACTACGATATTGTTCAATCATTAATTAACTGAACAAAATTGTTATAAAACTATAAGTTTGTTAATGTTGTTTTAATTAATCGTTATTAATTATAGGATGTAAATTGGTATCAAATTTCTCAATCTTTTAAGACATGAAGATTTGCAAGGAATTTTAAAACCAGAAATGTTTTGCTATTGACAGAATAAATGCTTCCAGATTCCTAAGAGTCACAAAGTAATTTATTCTTTGTTTTCCTTTGTTTTTTTGTGTGTTTTGTGTTTTTAACTATTAACAAAAGATTTAAATGGCAGAATGAAAACAAATGCGTTCTGGCAGATTTAATTTCGTAATTAATTAAAGAATAAAAATTATTCCGTTTTCCTGCTTTCCATTCCAACTGACTACAATATGGTTGTCTTCAAGTACAACATGAACAAGTTCTTGATGAGCCGTCCCCTTAAGTAATCCAATTTACCAAATTTCCACTACTAACAATTACTACGATATTGCCCCATTGACTACTGTACACTCATTAACCCTTATCCTCGAGTGGCCTCCGGGCCTTGATAAGTGCTGACTCCTTTGTCAAAAAAAAAAAAAAAAAAAAAAAAATGACTACAAGAATAACTGTTCATGTATAAGTAAATTAATGTATATGAATTTGTATCCATTTTCTGATTCCTTAAGCAATTAATTTTCTCCGGCTCCACAGCCTTGGTTTTAATATTAATCATTAACATAAACGGTGATCAATAGAGATTTAGACACGAAAGACAGTGAGAACGAGTAAAAAAAAAAAAAAAAAAGCAATTAATCCCAGATTAAGCAATCGGATCTAAGTCCTACAATAAAAATACACCAGTCAATAAGAATAATCATCTTTATAATCCAAAAAACATTTTAAAACCTGATTAGCTTATATGCTTCATGTAAAGTTTCTTTTTTCTTAAATATATATATATATATATATATATATTTACACACTAGCAGGGGAGACCTGACTTTGCCCGGGAATGAATGAGGAATAACAAATGTTTCACACTTCCAATACGTTCATTTCATCTGTTTATTTTATTTAATCATTTTTACATAATATTAATACAATATTTATTTTATTTAATCATTTTTACATAATATTAATATAATATTTATTTTATTAAATCATTTTTACATAATATTAATATATTTATTTTATTAAATCATTTTTACATAATATTAATATAATATTTATTTTATTAAATCATTTTTACATAATATTAATATAATATTTATTTTATTAAATCATTTTTACATAATATTAATATAATATTTATTTTATTCAATCATTTTTACATAATATTAATATAATATTTATTTTATTAAATCATTTTTACATAATATTAATATAATATTTATTTTATTAAATCATTTTTACATAATATTAATATAATATTTATTTTATTAAATCATTTTTACATAATATTAATATAATATTTATTTTATTAAATCATTGTTACATAATATTAATATAATATTTATTTTATTAAATCATTGTTACATAATATTAATATAATATTTATTTTATTAAATCATTGTTACATAATATTAATATAATATTTATTTTATTAAATCATTGTTACATAATATTAATATAATATTTATTTTATTAAATCATTGTTACATAATATTAATATAATATTTATTTTATTAAATCATTGTTACATAATATTAATATAATATTTATTTTATTAAATCATTTTTACATAATATTAATATAATATTTATTTTATTAAATCATTTTTACATAATATTAATATAATATTTATTTTATTCAATCATTTTTACATAATATTAATATAATATTTATTTTATTAAATCATTTTTACATAATATTAATATAATATTTATTTTATTAAATCATTTTTACATAATATTAATATAATATTTATTTTATTTAATCATTGTTACATAATATTAATATAATATTTATTTTAATAAATCATTTTCACATAATATTAATATAATATTTATTTTATTAAATCATTTTCACATAATATTAATATAATATTTATTTTATTAAATCATTTTTACATAATATTAATATAATATTTATTTTATTAAATCATTTTTACATAATATTAATATAATATTTATTTTATTAAATCATTTTTACATAATATTAATATAATATTTATTTTATTAAATCATTTTTACATAATATTAATATAATATTTATTTTATTAAATCATTTTTACATAATATTAATATAATATTTATTTTATTTAATCATTTTTACATAATATTAATATAATATTTATTTTATTTAATCATTGTTACATAATATTAATATAATATTTATTTTATTAAATCATTTTTACATAATATTAATATAATATTTATTTTATTAAATCATTTTTACATAATATTAATATAATATTTATTTTATTAAATCATTTTTACATAATATTAATATAATATTTATTTTATTAAATCATTTTTACATAATATTAATATAATATTTATTTTATTTAATCATTGTTACATAATATTAATATAATATTTATTTTATTAAATCATTGTTACATAATATTAATATAATATTTATTTTATTAAATCATTTTTACATAATATTAATATAATATTTATTTTATTAAATCATTTTTACATAATATTAATATAATATTTATTTTATTAAATCATTTTTACATAATATTAATATAATATTTATTTTATTTAATCATTGTTACATAATATTAATATAATAGTTCAAAAGTCAAGTTCAATTGTGCTCTAAAAAGAAACATTAACCCGCCCCCCCCCCCCCCCCCGTTTTATAAAAGAACAGTCGATTTTATAGGCTGGGCCTTTCTATTCATGCAGTGATAAACTTTCTCAAATGCACTTGTGAAGTATAAAAGTGTGAACGTTGTTCAAAATCAGTCTTTTCTTTAATCGGTTCTTGTTGATTATCGATAATTACTGCAAACATTCTGATGCAAGACTATGTACGAACACTATCAGACAGATAAAGTACCTACGTGTGAAATCTAAAAAATAACCCCCCCCAAAAAAAAAACAACAGTCCAGCAGTTTCGGAGTTCATAGGGAACGAACTCACACAACGTTTCTTTTATATAATAGTAGAGATACATATCAAAATGGTTAATTTCATTCTTAAATCATAATTACGTGTTTTTAAACGAAATGTCACTTAGATTCTATTCTGAAAGCGCTAAATTAGACATACTTGTACATCTCGTTTGGAGAAAATGTATTAAAGGCTTGTTTGTTTTAAGAAATAACTATGCTCACTAACTTATTTAAAACATAATTGCATCATTTTTCTCTGTATAATAGTTTTACAAGTATAAATTATACTTTTTTACGAAATTTATAAAAGTATAAGAGATATTTTTATGAAAATCACTCCAGACAAGACATGGAGCCATTAGAAGTAAAGAGAAGCTTAATATATATATATATATATATATATATATATATTAATTTTCTTACCAAGTAAATCCATACCTTTATTTTAATTTTTTCCAGATACATCTGCCTTACTTTTAATGCTAGGTTTATTTATGGTGTCTTTTACATATAATAAAAACCCTTCCCAATAATTTGCTGATGAGGAAACTTTGTTAAAAACACTATATGTAAAAATTATTGTCCGTAGCTTGATGTCTACCACAATAAAAACATTGTTTTCCGAAACGATCGTACAAATTACTGATTTTGTTGTTGTTCCTTATGAAACGGATTTTTAATTTGATTCTAATTTGATTTTTAAATTATCAATCACATTACTAAATATTAAATTAGCTCTAGGATATTTACCTATAGAGCTTATTATATATCTAAATTACAACGAGCACCTTTTCTTTCCCTGTATTTTAATTAAACTAGTAATTTTACTATTACATTAAAATACACTCTGCTCTTTAGACTATTGTTCTAATCTCCTTATATATATATATATATATATATATATACTACTCCAATGTCAAAAACCAGCCAGTAATAAGTACGAGATGAATAGATTCCGACTAAAAAAATAAAAAACAGCAATTCTTCCCCATTTGTCAAAAGCATTGCTCATGAAATGTGAGGACTAAAGGACGAAAATAAGGGAAGCGAAAGTTACGAGGTCCACTTGCTACTTTCCTTGTACTTTGAAATCCTCTTAATTAAACTTTTCAGATGATTTTTTTTTTAAACTAATATTTGATATTTAGATTAGATAATCCGTTTACAATGTAAATTTAATGTAAACTGGTATTGATGTCTTTTCTACTTCAGCTAACAAATCAACTTAAAAATTCAACAGCCTGATCTTTCCTAGAGCCTTCCAGATTCATGGGTGAAAAGTCTTATACTAGAAAGGGCTGCTGTCGCATATAATCTCACCAAAGTTTGTTGGTGTTAGAGTAGTAATGTAACAATGTTGAGCTGCAACCATGTTTAAGATAATCATTGTATGCTACCAGACTCTCGAGCCTGTATACATTCCCATTTTCTCATCGTAAAACTTGTAGAGATAGCTGTACATATTTGTTTTATATCAGTGTCCGTCTGGATGATCTAACAAGATATATAGGTCCAACATATCAAGAAGGGTAAACCTGCACCCGGGCAGTAGACCAGGTACATTTATGCCTCCTCCCCCTGCAAGATTAAAAAAAAAAAAATACACACATTAAGTTTCTACTTAGAATAAGTTTTTGAGACCTACACTAAAAATTTAAAGATATATTTCTTTCCATATAAAATTTGCAGTGACCTCATTACACTACATAAGACAGGACTGAATTATACACTCAGTAAATTAAGTAAGTCGTTGCAGTTTGGTAGAATTAAAATTCAAAACAAAAAATTATGCGTTATTGTAAAAAAGATAATTTTTTAAAGACAAAATTTCAGTGAAAATAAATTAGCTGTTTTGTCATATCACAACCTTTTAATATAGCTAGATGTGGTGAGTGTTTATTGTCAAGATTCGAAACTTAACTGCAGTTGGGATACTTTACCTTGGTACAATTACACTTTCTATTATATAAGGGAAATTATAGTGCTTATGTTTGTTTACATTTATACTATCGATTTCCAAGAGAGCTCAATTCTTTTTTTTTTTTTCTTTTTTTTTTTTTGACAGCATAGTACTTTGATTATATTAGGGATACTGGATTTTATACAGGATATAAACTGTAAAAATAGAGTAGAAAGATGAAAGCTAAACAAAAACTGAAAGTTTGCATTTTTTTTAACCCTTGTAGGCATTAAACATTTTGTAACACTTTAGTGTAAACAATATTATGTGTTTTCTCATTGAAATGTCAAAACAAAACATGAGGTGTTTCAACGTATAGTTCAAGATGAACGGGGAGAGGGTCAGGGTGCATCACTTTGCAGGCCAGCAAGCATCAAAAGTTTTCCCTTTGTATCGGAAGAACACCTTTGTATCGGAAGAACACCTTGCAGCCAATGAAAAAAATGTAACATTGTTTACAGCAACGCCATACCTCGCCTTTTCAATGAATAAAAACATTTAGGTATTCATTATTTTAATTTTTTTTATTATATTCTTAGATCTTTGGCAATGCTAATTATCTCTACTGGAGTGTGTGTGTGTGTATATATATATATATATATATATATATATATATATTGCAAGGCGGTTACCACTTATCAAGGCCCAAAAGTCACTCGAGGATAAGGTTTAATGGGTGTATGGTAGTTGTCAAAACAGTGTCGTAATCGTTAGTAGCGGGAATTTGGTATAATTGGATTATTTAAGGGGACGGATCAGCAAGAACTTGTTTACATTCGACTTGAAACAACCATATTGTAGTCAGTTGGAAAGCAAGTCAACAGAACAGAGTTTCACAGACGGGTAGTTCTGGGAAAGAAGCTTAGTTCTTAGAATCCACGTTTAGATTTAGGCAGATAAAGAAGTTAGATATATACATATATATATAAGGAAATTATTCATGGAATGTTTTACCCCAATATGAGATATGAAGATGAAAAATTAAAATAATAAATACAGAACACACACGCATGCAGGTTAGGACTTAGCTAGAGAGAAGAGTGCAAAGAATGACGCCCCCCCCCCTTTTCTTTTTTTGTTTTAAATATATATTAGTGTTGAGACGATTAATCGGAATCGAGAATTGGAAAAATTGATTTGGGGGTATCGGAACCGGAAAAGTAGGCGCTTATTTTCGATGCCAAAACGATTCTTTTGATTGCCTTTGTTTATTTGATTTTGTTCAAAGCAAAATTTTCCATCGCTAGTAATAATAAAATAAATATTTATTGATTTTTTAAATGCCAGTAAAGCTAAAATCGATAGATCATCATCCACAAGTGCATTTTTACGTTTAGGCAAATATCTGCATATTTAACAAGTGTTTTTATGGAAATTGGGAAGAAAACAATTCTATAGTTATATATTTAGAGATTTATAAAGAATCGGAATCGGTAATTGTATCGAATCATGAAAAATATTGGAATCGTCCCATCACTAATATATATATATATTTATATATATATAAAAACAAATGATGAACGATTTATGGAAAAATCAAAAACAACAACTAATTAGTGTACGATTGTTTCTGAGAGGATACAAAAATGTTTTTTATTTGTTTCTCATCAGCACCAGGATTAGACATTAAATAAAAACTTTAAATATATGATCAGTACCAACAATGCGAGGATACCAAAATATTATACAGCAAATCAAGGTTTAAATGCTGTAAAGAGGCAATTATAATCTACTTAGAAAAATGCTTATAAAGGGCTATATTAGGCAATTAGAAATACTATTTTAATACAAGTTTGTACAGAATAAGTTCATAAACGAATAAAACAATTATGAATTTTGGAACATATATTCTCAGCAACATGGTGAGTAACATGGACACATTTAATTTAATTTTTTTTTTAACTTTAACATTTAAGAGAGGGGTGAATTTAATATTTTTTTTGTTTGTTTTTAATGAACCCATTGAAGGAACTGACAAGAGGTTTGGGGGTTAGTTGAGTTACAGCAGTTGAAGTAGAGTAACAGTATGGATGCATGTATGCAAATATCGGCACTTCTGCATGTCAGTGACATTAGGCGAATGTGTGTATTTTCGTTTCAAGAACCGCCGGTAGATGTCGCTTATCAGCCAAAGAACAGGGGCCGATAACTCTTCCTTTTCTAAAAATGTGTGCAAACTAAAATTATATTCTGATACATTTTTATACAATTTTTCGGTACAAAAAAAACAAAACAAAAACAAATTCTTAAACCTCTATAAATGTTTCATGTTTTTCAAATTATATTTTGTTATATTTTTATACAGACTTAATGTAAAAAAAAAAAATAATTCTAAAATTAATCTAGAAATGTGTTACATTTTTTATATTTATTATTTTATTTTCAGTTATGACTCATTTATTGAAAATAAATTATATTAATACATTAAAATTATATTTTGATACTTTTTTATGCAATAAATGTTTCGATTTTCATATATTTTTGTGTTATTTATTTTGTTATTACATATTTTTTACATTAACACTTATTTATATTTGAGGTTCACATAATGGCCGCTAGACGTCATTTCCCTTTCGAAGAACAGAGGTCGATAACTTATCTCTGTTGCTAATATGTCACTATCCTGTAAAAGTGCCTAAATGTCGAGCCGCGTGTGAAGAAAAAGATTTGAAAAGAGTATCCACAGACCGACGATCACGTTACAGACATGTGTGACGTCACAGCTACAACAAGAAGTTACGCGTGGCGAGAGAATGCGTAAATAGAGGTCCTTTCTTAAAACCTGAAACAGGAGTTGAAGTTCTTTCTTATTCTTCGTCACCTTTGAGCCTACAACGTGTTGGGTCTATGTGTGTAACGTTACAATGGCAGGTTCAATTAGTAGGGAAAGATCAAGGAAAACATGAAAAGAAACGATAAGAATGAACACAAGAGAAAGAGGAATAAATAAAGGCCTGACCATGGTGGGTTAATTTGAAAATCTAGTTTTAAAACGGTAGCATGTTAATGGTGGTGGTAGTCAGTAATCATAAATCTACCACTAGCCTTTTACTCTTAAAAAGGTAAAAAAAAGTCTAAGATCAAAAAAGAAAAAAAAAAAAAAAAAGAAAAAAAAGAAAAAAATCTCAAATCTAATAAGTCCTACACACTATCGGCCAAGTTCCAATCTCTGCCTCATCACCACAATATTGCATCCCTGTATCTGTTTTACAAGTATGTTAATGGAATGCGCTCTGATGAACTCATACTTGTGACCCTCCTTCAACATACTTAAACCTGACAAGCAGAAAAATTCCAGGCCTAAATGCCGGAAAGCCTTCTACTCTAATAACTTCTTCCCTCAGACTGCTAGACTTTGGAATTCCCTCCCTTCTTCTGACTGTACTAACCTGCAGAAGTTTAAATCTAATGTGAACAGACATCTCGCTGCTCAACTCCCCACAGTCCCTTGTTGGGCATGATCTCAAATAGTAACCCATTATGTTTCAAGTGACAATAGGCCTTATTTGTGATGAAAAAAAAAAAAATAAATAATGATGATGATAATCATCATCATTGATGGTAATAATTTTTTTTTTTTTTTTTAAACTCCACATTCCAAGTCAGACTCCAAAAACAATGTATTGCACAGGATTTCTAAGTAACAGATTTTTGTTTTTAAATCTGCATCAGAATTTTTATCTCCCTCTAAAATAAACCTTGCCCTCTTTTTTTTATGATCTTATTAAAACCGATAGGTATAAAATGTGCAATTGTCAAATTCAATAGAGAACATCCTTTAAGGGTCACATTGTGAATCAGATTATGTCCAGAAACACAGATGAAAAGGGAACTTAAGTCGTTTAACTTATTTCATTATCTATCCATAATCTGGGATTAAAAGTAGAAATACCAATGCACTATATCCACCATTGGAATGTCGATAATCACGTCAGCTATGAGGATTATGCGTTCTTAAGCTTTCAATCTTGTTTAGACCCTAAACATTTTCACATTTAATGATCCTTTATCGTATAAAAAAGGTCAGTCTGGATATGACCCTTGAATTCATGGTTTTATTTAAGGTCGTTACTAAGTTATCCATGCTAAGAACTTTTTTTTTTTTTTTTTTTTTACCTGGCCAAATACTCATCTCTCGAGAGGTATTTATACACATCTCCCACAAGGACAACTTTGACACAAGATTTGGTATTTTTTAAGTGAATTGCTTGGCATCTAATACTACACTTTAAACCAGTGGCTTTATCCGAAGCCAGTCACTCAAGGCAAGTTGAACTGGTTTCCTCTGAAGGAGGAAGTGCCAAGGGAATATTAAATTCATAAGCAATCCTCAGTCGCATGTATATCTTGGTCAGTGGCAGATGTTAGGCTTTTGCCCTTCTTGCAGGGAGGTGTCGAGGCTCTCCTACATGTAGTGCCTGGTATTCCCAATTGGTTACCCATCTAGCTCTGACTAGGCTCAACGTTGCTTAACTTTGGTAATCTAATGAGAATCAGTGTGTCAACGTTATTATGGGGTTTTCAAACGTTCAGATTTCTCTTCACCAGTTTTCAGTTTTATGAAAGCAATTATGTCTTGGAGCTGGATCTAATTTTACATTATCTAACGTCGTGCCGCTTCAGCAAACCCAGTATTATTCACTTGCGGAATGCCACAACCATTGGAGAGTTCACTTTCGAGAATGAACAGTCTCCTAACGTAGTGTTTGATATCAATTTTATGGAAATGTTTATAAGAGGCAGGTCAAGATCAGTTTGGTATTGATTTTTAATTAAAACAATTCTGAGACTGAAACCATAAAATCTCCAAAAGAAAAAAAGAAAATGAAACAGATAAAATTAAAATTACAAAATTATTGTATTTTATTTTCATTTCGATTTTATTTTTTTCTTCAGAATTTTTGAGATGAGGATTGATAATTTGCATTAATTGGACTACTTATCTCATTCTATGTGTTATTCTTGCATTGTTTCGGCAGATGTACCCACTGACCTTCTTCAGGTGCATCTTGTCAAACTCTGTAATCTTTCTCTTATGTTTTGGTAAAATATGTTTTTTCAATTATATTATTTCACTCTTTGTGTATACTAACCACTTTGTTTACAAACTCAATGTGTGTTAAATATAACAGAGTATATAGAAAAGAATAATAGACCAGTTAGATTCCAAGATCCAAATATATGTTTTTCATACAAAACAGATCCTTCAGCATGTTAAAATTTTGATATATATATATTTTTTACAGATCCGTTTCGTTTTGCAGTTTTTTTTTCTTCTTTCAGCATTATATTGCCATGTTTTTTGTTTCTATCTAAGCAAAGAATTTCTAATTTTTCTGAAGAGTATATGCATGAAATGAGACGGTATTGATATAACCGTTTGTTTCTACATAACAAAACGGATCTGTAAAAAAAAAAAAAAAAAAAAAAAAAAAATGTACCATTATTTTAACATGCTGAAAGACCTGTTTTGCATGAAAAATAAATATTTGGATCTTGGAATGCAGCTATACTGTTATTTTTTATATATATAAGTAGTGAGACAACACACCCAAAACAAAAATAACAATGGTTAAAAGTGGTGATTAACAAAGAAAAGAATTCTCAGTAATAGTTTTCTTAATGTTGAAGGTTTAATCCTTACTAAAAGTAATAATAACTGAGAATTAATTAACTTATACTTTTACCCACTCATGGCTAACTGAACAAAAACAATGTACCTCCATGTATAAAAGGGTTCATTCAATCTGGAGTTTCGATACAAGAGTTTTTAAAAATGTATTAGAAAAAGAATTGAGGTCATTTCAGCTCAAACATTGCAAAATTAACAACCAAAATGGGAATAATAGCCCGAATAATACTATTATCATATTCGGTTTACCATCCGTTAACATGTTGGCATGTGTTGGACAGCTTTTAGAAACGGACTTGCAAATTAACCTATCTCTAACCAGGTCTTTTTGCCCTTCTTTGTCTTGTATGAATCCTTATCACTTCTTCCAAGGTTTCTCTTGGATCTACTACACTAACTGTTCTACATCTATTGACCCAAGAACTCTTGCCTATTCTTTCAATGTGACCATACCATCACAGTCTTTGAATAATTATTTTGTTTTATTTCAATTTGTGGAAATAAAAAAAAGACAAAAAAAGAAAAAGGAAAGCCTATGTTTGAAACTAAAAATTTAAGACACAGAGACACAGAGTAAGACACTATCTGTGAGTGTCTAAGGTCTATCTATACAGGGTCTTGTCAGACCAACCTGGCATGAAGATACTTTTCCCTAGAAGCAAACCCTGACCAAATATTCAAAATCACACAGTATTCACTGTCTAAATAAGATCTCCTTTCTATGGCTAACCCATATTAGCTTTTACGAGGAATGGTGCACCTTCTCCACGTGATGTTACCTCAGGTAATAACACAAAGCTGGATACTCCACCAGACTAGATAAATTCTTCTCCTGAAATCCAGTGAGACTAATGAAGGATATACTACAACATATGAAAATGGTTAATTGGAGAGAGGAAAATTATGTTCTCAATTTCTTTATTAATTCAGTGTTTGAGAGATAAAGAAGTTTAATGGAACATTCGAATATCTATGTATCTCATATAAACTTCAAGTGTTAGCCCCAGGTAGTGGGCCCCTTGATTTCTGAAAACTTCGACTGAAGTAAAATAAGACAAAAAAATAAGATTGGTTCAAGAGTGGGAGACTTCCATTTGATGAGGAAAAACCTATGGTAGCCAGTTGGGATTGTAGCTTACACACAAATGGATTTTAAAAAAATGGCTAGCCTACTAGCAAATGGCTAGTGTAGGTTTTGCCGCTCAGTGACTGAAAGCCCAAGCCCCATGTCTGGATGCCCAATCTTATTAACAGATCGTCTTGACACTGTCCGTCACAACAAAGTATGTAAATACCTTCATTGGAAAATTTGGAGAAATGCAATTTGGCAAATTGTCGAACATCTGAAAACATGAACCATCACTGATAGCATCAAACGGGAAAGTGACAATGTTTTATGACAAAGATATACAGGTAGGTAGATATGTAAAAGACAAGGCCATTAAACTAGACATTGTAATATGGAACAAGGCCATTAAACCAGACATTGTAATATGGAACAAGGCCATTAAACCAGACATTGTAATATGGAACAAGGCCATTAAACCAGACATTGTAATATGGAACAAGGCCATTAAACCAGACATTGTAATATGGAACAAGACGAAAGAACTGCGATCATTATTGATGTCACTATCCCAAATGACTATGGCTTTAATAGAGTTGGACGAGAAAAGATAAATATCAGGACCTAAAAAATTATTAAAAAACATGGTTTGTGAGAGAAATACACATTATACCGGTTGTGATAGGAGTAACTGGCCTAATGAAAAAAAAAAAAATAAATAAATAAAAAATACTTGGAAACAATCCCTGAAAGACCAAGCTGTAATGAAATACAGATAGCAGCCATAAAGGGGACAGCGTTTATTTATAAAAGAGCCCTCAGATATAAATTCAAATCATAATGAAATCAAGAGTTAGCTCGCTTGATCTCTTAAAAATTCATCAAAGTAAAATAATAAGATAAGGAGGAATCATTGTTTCTAGTCACAGTATCTTGTTTGAAGCTGGTATCTTGCAACATCGCAACAACAATCTTTAGATTGGGAAAGGACGATAATCAGAATCTTTAATACCTTTTACCATGCCTGCACAGTCCAAATCAGATGGTTTTCAAAATCCATTTTCCTCTCCCTCCAGTGAACATCCAACAAGCGCTAATACATTTTTCTACTTCCTATTTTTTTTTTTTTTTTTTTTTTTTTTTTTTTTCCAGGTCACTGAGGTCAGTTTTCATGTTCAGGAAATCACTTTTTTTTTTCTTTCATTTTTTCCGGGCATTTAACATACACCAAAAACATCCAGAACATGTAATCCCTTGGGTTAGTTCCTCTTTTTGACAAACTTTTATGTTGCTAAACCATGAGGGCGCGGATAGGGAGTTTCTTCTCAGTACATAATGTTTAACACTTAGAATCAAACCCATTGTATATATGATTTTACAATTCTCCACTGAAAAATCAATTAAGTGCAATATTGCAAGAATTTTTCTTATGAAAGAAAAAAATCTCAATGTGTGTGGAAAAGGAAAAGCCTAAATTATTATTATTATTTTATTTATTTATTTATTTTTTTTTACACACACACACACACACACACACACACACACACACACACACGTTTCGTCTTCATTTGGAGATTTTCTCAAGGTGATTGATTTGAAGAAATCTATCTATATATCTATAAAAGTGAGCGTGTCTATGTATCTGTCTGTGTCTCTTTGTGTGTGTACATTTCCCTACGCAATAACTGTCAATTTTAAGTTTACAGACTCGAAATTTTATATACAGAGTACTAAGGTTTGGGAAAATGGATATGATCGGTTTTCGGACAGAAATTTGGCTGGTAAGGGGTCAGAGGTCAACGATTTGACTTTTTAGAACTCTACCAAACTCCTCCGCCAATTTTGGGCCTAAACACTTGAAATTTTAGATATAGGTTCCTTGGACATGGATCTAACTTAATAACTTGATTTGAGCCTAAAACAATAAATGTTAAGGGGTCATAATAGGGGTCAATTTAAAAAAATTGACCTTGTTTTTGTGTGTGTGTTTTTTTTTGCTCAACATACACCTCCAAACACCCAGGCAACCATGCTAGTATATCTATAAAAGTGTGTGTGTGTGTGTGTGTGTGTGTGTGTGTGTGTGTGTGTGCATTTCCCTACGCAATAACTGTCAATTTTCGGTCTACACACTCGAAATTTGATATACCAGGTATTGAAATTTGGGAAAATCTTTGTAATTTGTTTTCGGCCAGAAATTTGGCTGTTAAGGGGTCAAAGTTCAACGATTTGACCTTTGAGAACTCTACCAAACTCCTCCGCCAATTTTGGGCCTAAACACTTGAAATTTTAGATATAGGTTCCTTGGACATGGATCTAACTTAACTTGATTTGAGTCCAAAACAATAAATGTTAAGAATCATAATAGGGGTCAAAGTTTTAAAAAATTGACCGCTTTTTTTTATTTTTTACTCAACATACACCCCCAAATACCCGGGCAACACTGGGCTGATATGATAGTACCTATTTACTATGCCTCCCCACGGGACAGAGTTAGACACCAGGGTCGTTTTTTAACGTGGAGAAAAGGTACAAAAATAAAAATTGTCTCAGTCGTGAAGGATTTCTCCTCCACCGAAAGAGAACAAGAAATGGCACAACATGTGATGCGTTTGTGATTTGACAAGAATGTTTTTGTTCAAAGTTTTATTATAGGAATGAAGTGTAAAACAACTAGCCTAAATTCATGTCCTGTTTGTATTAATTCGCTGATTAAAAAGGTAATAACTTGTAGAAGTCATTAAGTTAACTAATTGTTTGAGAGTTTATAATGAGTAACGATTAAGAAAGAGAAAGAAGCAACCTTAGTGGAAGTTAGTGTTCCCAATGATGCTGGGTTAAACAGAGCCGAGAGAGAAAAGCTAATGAAATACCAAGGTCTCATGCACAACATGAAAAGAAACTGGAATCTTGGGAAGATCTCTATCATTCCAGTAATTATAAAAGCAACTAGACTCATGAAAACGAATTTCAAAAATTAACTGACAAATATACCCAGTGAACCAAGCGCAAGAGATATTTAAATAATTGCACTTAAAGGGACGGTTACAATCTTTAAAAGACCTCTCGGTTGGAATATTTTAGATAGTGGGTGAATATGACATCTGGTAGGATACCCTATCTCTAATTTGAACATACTGATAAAAAAAATTAGAAAAAAAAAAAGAAAAGTTTTCACCGAGATTTATTTAAAGTGAATTTAATGATTCCAGTCTGTTTAAAGTTAAATGTTGTAATGCATGAGAGAATGGTTCATTTAGGGAATTCTTATTGTTTATATCTCTTATGTTCACTAAGACTTTTCTTTAGGTACCATTAAGTTTCAGCAATGTATATCGGATGACATGTGAAAGTATATTTACCTGCATTGGATGTGAGTTTGTTTTTCTTTTTATACGTTATATTGTTTGTGATGTCTGTTTTATGGTTGTATTGTATTGTATTGTATTGTTGTAGTTGATTTAGAGTTTTGTAAATTATTGTATTATTGGCATGGGCAGATAAAAGATGATTGTTTATAAGAGAGATGGTCGGTGCATATGATTTTGCTTACATGGTCATTCTTTTAACTTGAAAATACTTAAGATCACTCGAGGGTAAGGGATAATGAGTTGGTCAGATAGACACTGGAATAGCATCTTAAAGATTTGAGATGATGGTTGAAACTGCAAATTTAATTATTTAAAAGAATGACTAGACAAGAACTTTTTTTAAACTATGAATTTGAAAACAATCATACTATAGTCAGCTTAGATGCAACACCATGGTATTGTGTTCCGCAGACTGGAAGTTCTTGGAAAGAAACTCTATTCTAGGAAGTTTCGTTTGGTTTAAGATATACAAAAGAAAGGAAAATTATTTACAGTGGTAGTAGATAGACTAGTTTTTTTTTTGTTGTAAATGTTTTAAGCCATATCAAATTAATCAAAGTCGATTGATAGAGGGAGTCTAAAACTATCTAAAAAATTTAATATAAAATATATAACGTATAAATAATACTTAAAGTATATATATAAAAAAAAACACTAAAGATTTGTAAATAACAAACAATTTTCCTTGGGTAAACATTTTTTTTTTTTATTTGAGCGTCACCATTTATCAAGGACCAAAGACTGCTCAAGGATAAGGGTTAATGGGTGTAAAGTGGTAATGTTGTAATCCTTAATGGCGTAAATTGGGTAGAATTTGATTATTGGGGAGGGGGGGCTTAACAAGAACTTGTTTACATTGGATTTGAAGGCTACCATGTTGTATTCAACCAGGAAGCATGCCAGGGGAACAGTGTTCCACAGGTGGGTAGTTCTGGGAAAGAAGCTTTGTTCATGGAATCTGTGTTTAGATTTAGGCACAGATAGAGAGTGGGAGAAATCGTATATAGTAGTTGTAGTTAGTTGAGTGTTTTTTTGTGAAAGTTTGGCAGGGGGGGGAAAACATAGATTGAAATTCTGTTGAGCACTTGCCATGAAAATAATGATAGAGCCGAGACAGGCTTGTAATATCTCTTCCATGGGAAAGAGGTTGCAGGGAAGAGAAGGTATCGCTTACTAGATTATGAAGCCAGTTTTGAACTGTCAGGGCTGAATAGGGCGTGCTGCGTAGCTCCTGCCCAGATATAGCTAGAGTACTCCATTTTAGAATATATCTGGCTCTTATACAGATAGAGGATTGCATTAGCAGCGAGATCCATCCCATGCTTTAGTTCAGTCTTGAAAGACAAAGGATACCCCTTAGGGGCAGTAGTGCGTGTAATTGTGAAGCAAGGGTTGCGCAATCACAACCACACCTCTCCTGAATCGGCACTGTTTGAATCCTGTAGCAAGAATACCAGGATGACAGGAAACAATGCCGAGATAAACAGAGAGCACATAAAGCACCTGGAAGTCCCAAATAGTCACCCATTTAGTACTGACCAGGTTCGACGTTGCTTAACTTCAGTGATCCAGCGGGAACCGGTGTGTCAACGTGATCATGTCATATAACATAAGATATACCCACTGGAGCGATAGTGATCCAACCATTTATTCAGCAATCTTGGCAACAGATTTGATGTATGTGCTCCATTTTAGATTAGGAGTGAAGGTCAATCCTAGATAACTGTCAAGGCATGGAGCTTCCTTAAGACAAGAATCATTCATTTCAATTGAGATGTGATGGGGGTTAGAGTGATTATGATGAAAGGAGAGAAGCTTGGTTTTCTATGTATTAAAATTAACTAGCCACCTTTGTCCTCCATTGCATCATGTTTTCAAGATCAGAAGAGAGAGGATCAGAAAGATCTTGGTCATTGCTGACCTATTAAGTGTTGCCATAGACTCTCGTGTCGTCTGCAGAAATGTCTACAACTGATCTAAGAATGTGAGTTAAATACAAATAATGCAGGAAAGACATTTTTTAATAACATAAATAGGTTATCAAAAAATTAATCTGGAGTAAAAAGCAAGATATATTATCCGGAACGTTTTTGTTCTTTAATTTTTGTTTTTAACAAAGGAATCACCACTTATCAAGGCCCAGAGGCAACTCGAGGATAAGGGTTAAACAGTGTACAGTGGTCAAAAAGGACAATATCATAGTAATCGTTAGAAGTGTAAATTTAGTAAATTGGATTACTTAAGGGGAACGGCTCATCAATAACTTGTTTACATTGGACTTGAAGATGGTCACACTGTAGTCAGTTGTAAGCCAGGTAAACAGAAGAGAGTTCCACAGGTGTGCAGTTCTTAGAAAGAAGTTTTGTTCATGGAATCTACGTTTAAGTTTAGGCACAGATAAAGAGTGGGGGAAATTATTGATAGTGTTTACAGCCAAATGAGTGTTTCTCGTGAATGTTTGGCAGGAGGGGGGGAACCATAAATTGGAGCTCAGACGAGCACTTGCCATGAAAATAACAAGAAAACAGACAGGCTCGCAACGTCTCTTCTGTGATAAAAAGATTGCAGGGAAGAGAAAAGGGCATCCCCCACTAGGCTACGAAGTCTATTCTGAACTCTGTCAAAACAGGATAAGTCTTCCTAACAGCTCCTCCCCAGATGTGACAGCAATACTCCATCCTGGGAGGTTGTGCTTGATCAACACCGCTAGGGTGCCATTAAATAACGCACTGTTTTAAAACCTTGAAACAGTTTTTGATGGTAAACAACTAATGATCTCTTTAATGCTATTAAAAACAGAATAAATTCTTGGAAGCAAACTAATGCATCGATTGTAGGAGATTAATCGAATTGCAAACGGAAATTTTCCCATGAAGGACTTGAGATTAATTTTTATTTATTTTTTTTTTTTCTGGATTTTGAAGTCGCTTTTGTACCCTGTTAAGACATAAAAGAGTGCTCTAGGCGGCACTTTTCCATATGTGGCAGCAGTATTCTATCTAAGGAGATAGATATCTACACCACTTTAAACTGACTGTGCCAAACTTGCCTTGTGGAAAAGGTGAGTCAGTCCTCTTTCTATAGATATATATTTTTAAATGTTTTAAAAGGAAATGGAACAAAGTACTTTTTTTAAGGTAACAAACAAACAAAAAGAAAAAAAAAGGAGGAAATAGATTCCCTCTCCGCATCATTTAAATGAACGTACTTTATGGACGTACCGTGTTTTTTTTTTTTTTCTTTGATTTTTTAATGAGTTTGAAAGGAAGAAAGAAACTGCATAAGGACGAAAATGCGTATGGACAAGTATAAGTTCACAAAATGGTGACGGGAGTAACAAGCAGGAGGAGGGGAGAAAGTATCAAGTCGATAAATAAAAATGTGAATGAATGGGAGAAAGTGGGGCGGTAAGGGCAGCGAAGAGAAAGGAATGTGATCGTAAAAGACACTTCCGGTGTTATTTGCTTTAGAGAATTCTGATGCGTGTGTGGGCTGGCTGGCTGGCGGTGTTTCGCTCACCTGTTAATGGAATTTTTTTAAACATATCACACACGAAAGTTAATAAGATTCGACTTACTACGTCTTCCTTTTCTGTTTCATTCCAAGGCACTTAATTTATTATTTTTCCATAATACAATTATTCTTTTCATCAGTTTCCTTTTCTCTCTCATATATATATATATATATATATATATATATATATATATATATAGAGAGAGAGAGAGAGAGAGAGAGAGAGACACACACACACACAGACAGAGAGGAATCACCACTTACCAAGGCCGGGAGGCCACTCAAGGAAGAGTTAATCTTTATTCCTTTTTTATCTCTCGCCTGCATACATCTATCTATCGCATACATACATTCGAATATCTATGTATCTCATATAGAGTTCAAGGGTTGATCCCAGGTAAAAGGCCCCCAAATTTGTGAGAACTTTAAAGGAAAATTAAACGGGAGAAACATACACACATGCGATGCGACACCTTCGTTCACTCTGAAGAGACAATGGACACCCCCCTGTAAAGTTAACTGCGTGTGTAATAGCGATGCAAGGGTTGCGCAATCCCAACCACATCTCTCCTGAATTGGCGCTGCTTGGGTCCAATGGCAAGAGACCCAAGACTGACTGGACATAATGCCGAGATAAGCAGAGAGCACATACAGCAGCTGATATTCCCAAATGGTCACCCATTTTAGTATTGACCAGGTTCAACGTTGCTTAACTTCGGTGATCTAACGGGAACCAGTGGGTTAACGTGATTATGCCGCACACACACACACACATATATATATATATATATATATATATATATATATATATATATATATATATATATATATATATATATATATATATATATAGCGCCTTCTATTTCTAACACATTAGTTTAATCTCATCTGTTCACAGGAACATGATTAACATTTTGTACCTATTTGTCTCTCACGCACTTCCTCCTTGTCACCTGTGCAATGCAAAGAACAAATTGTAAATACCTTAGACACGGTCAATGGGAATGGGGTGAGGGTGGGGGTACAGTGTGCGAAATTGCTGACCCCTAGGAGAAGAGGATGAAAAAAAAAAAAAAAGTCGTGTCAACTTAGTTCATACGAGATGAAAATGAGAGAGAAAAAAAAAAGTTCAATTGGAAAAAAAAAAAAAAAAAAAAAAAAAAAACTCATTATCATCAATCTGTCTTTATTTGAGATCCGTGACTATTCCAGTCATCTTACCCACCCTCCACGCACACCGCTCCAGTCCTTGTCCTGTTGCCATGAAAACTCGAGTACACGAAATGTGAGAACCGATACAAACACCTTTTGTACAGCAAAAACCCGTGGGCGGAAGAGCGAAATGCAAAAATGATATAGAAAGAAAAGAAATTGGTGGAAAAATACGTAGAGAATTTTATCAATGGGTTTTCTTTTTCAACAAAGAACAGGAAAAGCTCAGATATAATTTCCTTAACGCATTTTTTAAAATACTACTTAGCTGGATTTTGTCAATGGCTAGATCGACAAGGTAAACGCGAGAGGAGAGAGAGAGGTATTGCCTTCTCCACCATACCAAAAAGGATCGAGCCAGAATTTAAGTTTATTACCAGATGTCTTATTTGGGTCATCTGTTTTACGTCATATCAACGCTCAATTTAATATAGAGCAAAGTCACATTAACACACCGATTCTTGTTAGTTAAGCAATGTTGAGCCTAATCAGTACCAGATGGGTGACTATTTAGGAATGCCAGACGCTGCATGTAGGAGGAGGTCGACACTTCCCTACAAGAACTGGAAAAGACCTAATGTTGTCATCTCCCTTAGCTGAGATATACATGTGACTGGAGACTGTAAATTTGATATTCCCATGAAACTTCCCCTTTGAAGGAAACCAGTTCAACCTGCCTAAGGTGAATGCCGCTTCAGTTGAACCCTTTTTAGGGTTATTTTTTGCTGATGCACATAACCTAGGAGAAATAATTCAAATCTGGTGGCTGTCCTTAAACCGGCCTTGATACTTTGGTCATAGTGATCATAGTATAGTACCTGTGTCTGCTGCAGATGTTTGTATTAGCCAAGATTTACTTTGGCATCATTTTGGAATTGAGAATGCTAACTTACCCACTCTGATATTTTTATAAGCTTCCAGAATGCCCTCTCAGGGGAGTTGGTTCTTTGCCCTATCACAATAACCTGACTTAATGACCTGCTTTGGAAGAAAGCGGATAAATAGTGAGTTACCGATTTGTTTGTTTTGTTCATTTTATAGCATCCGAACCATTTTTGAGTTATTCAATGCCAAAATGTAACTGCATGGGAGGAAGGGGAGGCATAAGTGGAGATTACACTTTGAAAAAGATACCAGAATCGTCTCACCCGCCAAAGATAAAGGTCACTTGATTACAATTTATTTTAGACATGTGTACCCCTTACTCCTCCAATGATGTCCAGTGAGTGAAGTCAACAAATTTGGACGTTCTAGGTCTTGGTTGGTCACTTGATATCTGGCGGTCACTCTGGTGAAGGCCCTAGGTGTTGAAAGGTCTTGTCTGATGAATCACCACTTCCCTCATATTGTAAAATGATCAGAAAGTTAAATCGCCCGGTACTGATCACTGTATCACTGAGGAGCAAAGATCATTTCAAGCCAAAAAGACAGAACATGTTGATGACTGGTCTTTTTGGATAAAGTAACAATAACTATTCGTAGAAAGATTATACAACTCTGGTCATTCACAAGTTTCCAACTTAAGCTCTTCATATTTGTGTCTGGTCGGTGTTAAGTCTAGTTTATTTTCGAGTTAATGATTTTAACCCTAAGTTGAGAGTCAGTCTCTTAACAGCATGAAATTGGTGAGTGAGCACAGCTGAGTCTGAAGCTCACTATGTTTAGTCTTATATTGAGAATCAAAGGGGCGTAACTGCCTTCCGTTCCAAATAGAATTTAATTCATAATTCTCAATAATACATTAATAGACTAAGTGGTCAATGGACTTTTAGGTCCACCCCTCTTCTGTTCTTTATTTTCATCTCTCTCGACTACCTAAAATTACAAATGCATTTGCTTATTGGCATCAACCACAATCCTTTTTGTTTAATTTGTTATCAAAAATTCAACTCCAGAGAAGGGTTTATTGGCAGGTACTTTAATTATTAACTCAGTCTTATCCACAGCAACGTGCGTGATCCTTTTCAGTTTTTGACAAACAATTCTTATCACTTGACTTATTTCAGAAAACTCAGTCAGTGGCATCTTGTTCAAGATATCGGTCAAGATCCTAACATTCTGAAAGACAGATAGATCTTCCCAAGATCAGCTGACAGGACCACTCTCAGTGAAAGATGTTTATCAGACCTGAATACAATCCATTACTTTTCTTTATTAAAACATCAGCCAATTTTTATTGTACAAATCCTGGGGAACGTGAATCCACAAAACTCTTATTATCAGATCAATATTTTCTTTTATTACCCAAAATAACTCTAAAGTTTTCCTTAAGAAACAGAACATTTCTTTATCAATCCCACTTTTATGACACCTACAAGCATTTAACACAGTTAAAAAAATTTCTTTCTTTCCTTTTTTTTTCTCTGCCTTTTTTGTTTTCCATCGTCTGAATTCCAAAGTTTGTCTTCGTGGCAGATCAACCTTTTTAATCCAACAACATTGTCACACATTGTTCAGTTGGTATTACAAGTGAATCTTATGGATCCGATTACATCTGCTTAGCCAATTCCATAGTCTGCGTCAGTATCCATTAGACCAAAAATATGAGTTACAGCAAGAGGCAAGCAGGCTCTTCAATAATAATAAAGTGACTCCTGAGCAGCAACTCCACTCTCCTAAATTTCAACCCTAACTTGATAAGAGTGCAGGCAACATGTCAGAGTTATGACATCTGAAAATTGGTTTGTTGCAGGGTAACCTATGTCAGACAGATCTGGTCTAAGCAGTATTAAGACTACAATTTGGATCATCATCATAGTCTTGAGCCCTTGGAGAGGCATAAGCCATCTGCAACAGTCCACCAGCGTCCATGGTCCTGGAGGATTTGCTCTAGTTCCCTCCAGGAGTAGCTGGTCAGCTCGACATTCGCCTCCAGGTTTCTTCTCCAGGTGTTCTTTAGTTGGCCTCTTTTCCTCTTCAATAAAAAGGTGTGCATCGCTGAAGCGTCCTTTCGGCTTTAAACCCAGCATGTCATACTTTCTGCAGGTGCAGGACCTTCTTCTCTCAGAACCGGAGCCCCTCGGGTTTTTGTGGATGCTTTTGTAGTGAAGAAATCTTTTTTTTTCAGAGTGAGGGTGCTGGCCCCATGCCAAACCTTCCCAGAAGGTAGCTGGAGTGCTCTTAGTCTGGCCTCTACCCATCAACGTGTCTGGCATGGGTGGCCCTACTAGGAGACGAATCTCCCGTCAGCTTAGCTCTTAGGGCTTTATACTACACCTGGATCTAGACAGTTCATCTAGTATGTGACCTGATAAAGGATCTATTCTGATAGGTCATCGATTATGCATGGAGGAAACAAATAAGTATACAAGATCAATGTCCAGAGTTTTAGCAGTATAAAGATATACCAATGTACACACTTCATTAAAAAATAGAAAAAAATATGTATACTTTATTTGTGTTCGCACTAAGCTGCCGACTATCAACTAGAAAGTTGAAGGTTCGATCTCTGGCTTGGGAATGGTGCTAGTCTAGCTGCACTGAAGAGCTGTGATACAGCTATAGATGACTACATAAGCCCCTTTTTTTCAGGTGGACCACTTTTCATTGGGTGAGGTCTCTTGCTGCTTCTTAGCAAAATTTTAAACTTTGTAAATAAACACATTGAACTCGGAAGCAGCAGTCAGTATAGACATTGTAAATATCATTTACGAGCGCTTCTTCCATAACCTAATGGTAAAAGCTGCCAACATTCAACGAGATAGTTGAAAGTTTTATTTCTGGCTTGGTGGCTATGCTAGTCTCACTGCATTGAAGAATTGTACTACATTGAAACAGTGTGGATTATATATATATATATATATATATATATATATATATATATATAATCCAATCAAGAAGAAAGAACCCAAAATCAAGGTCTTCAAAGCCTGCATAGAGTCAATCCTTCTGTACGGCTCAGAATCATGAACGCTGAGCGTATCATGCCGAAAACATCTCGATATTAAATATACAAGAATGCTTCAACTAGTCTACAACATATCCTGTAAAAGTCAGACAACAAACAAGTCATTGTATGGTGTTTCCAATATTGTGAAACAATCTTGCACTTTTTTTGTTTTTTTTATTTAATTATTTGGACTAAATCCTCATCTTCTAGTTGTTTTTATTATACGATGTTTCGACCAATTATTCCTGTGGCCTTCGTCAGGTAAACCGCAACGAGATAGGAATGTCGAATCCTCCAACAACATCCACAGCAATTACTGCTTTCAGTGGTTGTTATCTCACCACGGTTTGGTCAACTAATCCTCTGACCGACTTTGGATGGGATTGAAACCGCTACCTTCAGACAATACTCACCTGGAATCTTGGATATTCCTACATCTCTATCCGCTACGCCACGGGCCCCAAAGGGCAATCAAGGTTGGATTTTTTGATCTTATAAATTCACAATCTTCCAATTGTCGGGTCCGTACCGATTGTTATATTGAGTTAATTTATGGAATTATTTTGGAGATGAGTAAATTTCGGCCAATTATTCCTCTGGCCTTCGTCAGGTAAACCGCAATGGGATAGGAATTTCGAATCCTCTAACTACATCCACAGCAATTACTGCTTTCATTGGTTGAGATAACAACAACCACTGAAAGCAGTAATTGCTGTCGATGTAGTTGGAGGATTCGACATTCCTATCTCGTAGCAGTTAACCTGATGAAGGCCAGAGGATTAATTGGCTGAAACGTCGTAGAAAACAACAACTAGAAGATAAGGATAATAGTCCAAATAATTAAATAAAAAAATCAAATTTACTTGTCTCCAAAATAATTCAAAAAATTAACTCAATCTTGCACTTGCGAGTCATATTAGACGCCATGATGAATCGGCAGGAAAGCTTCTATTTTGGATTCCAGATGCAAAAAGGAGAGTTGGACGTCTATGTGTAACACTGAAATCCATTATTAAAGAGGAAACTGGTCTGGCAGGAACCAAGCTGGTTGCTGCAATGGTCAACCGAGAACTCTGGCAATCGGAATTTGTTCACGTTTCACCTACCCCTACTGGCGTTGGATGAAACAACAACAAAAAAAATAATAATAAAGACCAATGTGTATTCATTTGCATACAACTAAAAATGCGTCCTGTTACACAAAAATTAAAACATGTGCCTTTGGATGAAATGATTTTAAGTTAGGAGATTAAAAAAAAAGAAGCAAATCCAACAACTCTTGCCATCTAAAATGATTTTTTTTTTTAATGGAAAGCGCTCTAGGCAAGATGTGAAGCCACTTGATGTAAGGAGCTAACAATAACGAAAGCTGATTATTGTAAAGACAGGAGATGCCTACTGACCATAGTTTTGAAAAGACGAAGGCTGTAGGTAGAAGGAAAACAGTGAGCAGGACGAGAGTTTCAAAACCTTGCAGTCCTTGGAAAGAAGCTACTGGAATAGGAAGCTGTATGACAACGAGGAAAGAAATCCTTGACACTAATTAAAAAGTAAACGGTAGGGTTTTTTTTTTCTTTTTTGTTAATTTAGGTCATCAGAAATTAAAATTTATACATAAAAAAAATTAAGATTGACATAATTATAGAATTAAAATTATAGAAAAAAAAGTTGCAGTTTATTTTTTATTTTGAGTGAAGCAGTTTTTTCTGATTTCATTTTCACGGGCAACAATTGTTGGATTTTTTTTCTCTTCGCTTCGCCACTTGAAATTATTTCGTCAAAAAAAAAAAAAAAAAAAAGCATGTGTTTTACTTGCTAACCTTTGTGTAACGGGACGGATTTATTTTTAGTTATATATTAATGAATACACATTGGTCCTTATTATAGAGCGGTGGACTGTGGAGTTACGTTTTTCAAGTTAACTCTAAAGAAAGCATGGTTATATCGATAAATTATTTACACATTTATGCAGAAACTGTTTCAACGCATGTTGGAACCACATATAAGAAATGACTAAAGTGTTTTCTTGTATTACTAATGCAAAAAGATACTACTACCGCTACTACTAGTAATAGTATTAATATTACTGACATAAGGACGTGTGAAGATAACAGACATGAAATGATTTCGATGTTGAGGCCAAGCCATCAATTATCTCATATGCTTGCTTGAAAAAGGTCAATCGACTGCAGGCGAGACAAAAAAATAAAGAAAGAAAAACAAAGTTTGTAATATTTACAATCATAACAGGAAAAAACAGGAAACGTATTTAAGGTCAACGAAATGAATAATTAATGCGCCATACAAAGCCCAAAGAAAAAAAAGATAGATAGATCTTTGTATTGGGCAAAATAATATAGAAAAATGAACAAAAGCAACCTTGCTTAACTAGATATCGGATGTTTACATTTGAACAGTTTTTTTTTTTTTTCCTTTCTCTCTTTTACTATCGGGTCACCACTTATCAAGCAAGACCAAGAACCACTTGAGGATAAGGATAAAGGAAATAGGAATGAATGCCAACCGAAAGATGAGGAACACTGAGACTTGGAGTTCTGGTCAATGATATGAATTGCGTTTAATTATCTTTGTTGTAGCCCATGAGTTATAAATTCTAACAGTTTCATTTCGGACAAAAGTTTAGTTTGATTTACGGCATATCAACCTTTTCTTGGTAATTTAATGCAGAAAAATACCAACTGGAAACCATTTATTAACCAATATTTATTATTTTAGCCATGGTCGATGAGGAGTCTTCAGACCTTTCCCTAATATGAATAGCATAAATCTAACTGAATTTTAACTTGGCTGAGAGGATTTCATAGTCGGTCAATATCCATTAGTCCATTCAAATACTTCTCATCTAATATACAACGAAAATTCAGATTCTCAAAATTGCCTCTGGCAAGTCGATATTTTATTCTTGTAGTCAGTTTCTTGCATTAAAAAAAACCCAATTAATTTCTCCCGTAAAAATATAATTACTTGTCCATGCGTCTAGTGTCACAAAAAAAAAAAAATCATTATCACAAACATTAATTAATGAGAAACGAATTACCTCCCTTTATAGCCGCTCTTTATCAGTTAAAAATCATTAAAACCAAAGCCTCTCCAAAAATTAAAAAAAACAAAAAACATGGCTATGTTTATGGTTTGAAATTGGCGATTTTATTTTATAATTAAAAAAAAAAAGTCATCTTGAGAAGAGACTAACTTTTTATTATAGTTTTTTAAAAATTAAAAAAAAAATGTAAGTGAATTAACATCTATCCCTGTAGAATGTATATGATAAATTATTCAGAAAAAAGTGTTGTGTGTTGAATTTTCATTGAAAAAAAAAAAATCTAAATTTTTTAAAACAATTCTTTTTAGCTTTAAAATGTTAAAGAATTTGCTATAAAAAAAACTGTTTTAAATTCGTCGTTATTAGATTTATTTTCTTTTTTATTCATTTTATTTATGTTTTAAAATTTTTCAACTACCGTGGAATTTCCACGGGTTCTGCTAGTTATTATTCTTATCCCTAACTCTTTATTCAAGTCATCCACCTTTTTGTGATATCATGCAGTGTGCACGGTGATAAACAGGCAAGATTCACACAGTTTTAATGTTGTTATGGGCTTATTGTCTCTATTTTTAATTTAAGAATTATCTTGAAAAATTTATATTTCGATCTTTCAGGATGGTCGTAATAAAATTAGCAAAGGTACAAAAACATTCCAAAGTTTGTTTTCTCGTTTATTTAAATTTACATTTATTATTTTCTTTATTCAACGTTATTTTGTTAACCCGTTTCTGTTTTTTGTAGTACCCACTCCACATCAGTGTCCATTATGTATTCATTTACAAGAATTATTGAATTGAAGCCCTACCACTAGCTTATTTCTCATATTTACCAGATATCTATTTGATCTTCAGTTAAGTAAATAAAGCTAACCTCTATATTTAAAAAAATGGTGTGATCATTTTCCATGTGTCTGCATATGTGTTTCCCGTTTGGCACGAACTATATAGTTTTTTTTTTGTTTTTTTTTTTTAAATCACTATTAATCAAGTATTTATTGAAATCAAATTTGAAATAGCATAAGAAAATTATAAAATCGCATTTATAATTTATAGTTTTGATGAAGGCGGGTACATTATCGTGGGATCTACATTAGAGATTGGCATCCATAAAAAGTAAATACGTTTTTCTTTTCTTTTATAACCTTTTAATAAACAATAAAAAGCAACACCACACGCTACCACAACAACGCCACACGCAACCACAACGCCACACCGCAACCACAACGCCACACACAATCACAACAACACCATACACAATCACAAATACAGAGTTTTGATTAGAAGTGTAGTAGTCATGGCATTTCTTTCCACTAGTGGAGAACAGCTGTAGCAAGGTTGTTTGGTCACATGATGACCCATCAAACTAATTTTGACTGAACTTTTTACTGACACCTTTAGAGCGATCATGGAGCTGCTAGACAGCTACAAAGACGTTACAACTTAATCCTGACTGTTAATAAAACGCCGAGCAAAGCTATCATCACTTGAAAACGTTTTGGCAGCCAACATTCATTATTGTTATTAATTCATTTCTTCACTGCCTTAAGTTCTAGCAAACTACACCAGATGGTGTAGGCCATACAAATAAACATTTATAATTTGTCATTAAAAAAAAAAAAAAAAAAAAAAAAAACTCTTTTTTTCTTTCTTTAGCATTTTTTTCGAAAACTAGCAGAATGGATGCTCAGCTTTGCCCGGGCGTAAAATATGCTCAAATATGATATTTTAATTTGTCCAGATTTCGTATATATTATTATAGAGTCGTGATTTCAGAAGTAAAAGAAAAAAGTATTTGAGTGCCTTCAACTAGAATCGAAACCAAAAGCAAAACTGTAACATTCAAAGCTGTTGACGTTACTACTGGACTAACATGACACGCATATGAACTGACTAAAAATTCAAAATAAACTAAGATGAATGTACTAAATTTAACCCATTTGGACCCCTTAAAAACTATTTTAACCGGCTAAAGACCTATAGAAGAACAGTCCTTAAAAAATCCAATCATTTGAGGTCCCTAACGCTACTCTCTGCCAACTTTTTGTTTCGAAAGAGATAGAGTTTGAAAATATGGAGACAGAGAGATGGACAAACAGACATATAACCTTTTATATTTTAGGAGATAATTTTATTGGTTGGTGTTAAGATTAGTTCCTATAGAAGTGCACACAAATGCTCGTTGATTCCTTGCAAATGCCGAGTGATTCAATTTACAGGACATTCATTTCAATTAATCTCATTTTACTTGTACATCTTTTGATGGTGAGGACATCCCTGGGAGTCTCCTCCACTCACTCCTACAATTAAATATTATAAAATATTTTTAAAAAATAAAAATCATAGGGAAACGTCCTATTTTTTCTTATTCAATCACGGAAACTATTTTTGTTATTCTTGTTTTAATATAATCGCCATTCGTTAAAGAACAAAAACACACAAAAAAGAATTAAATTATTTCAGCGTAGAAATCTTTGAGCTGACTTATTGGCAAAGATTTGAAGTCTAATCTAAATGCTTAACCAACTAGTAAATTGCACGTACACATATGTAGACATATAAACATAATTAACTTAAGATGTCTCTTTCGTAGCTTCTGATTATATATATTACCTACAGGAGTGAAATGCAGATGGTGTAGTTTTACTGCCATATATATATATATATATATATATATATATATATATATATATATATATATATATATATATAGAGAGAGAGAGAGAGAGAGAGAGAGAGAGAGAGAGAGAGAATTAGACCTGGAGTTTAAAGAACAAAATTTATTTTATTGTATTAATACTTTAAAAAGAACAGTGCTCATAATAATGTAGATATATAATAATCTCAATGAATATATTTATCCTAGAGCTATATTAATATTGAGTATAAAGATTGATAATTGTAAATCAGTTTCAAAAGGAAAAACAAACAAAATCAAATTGAGTGTACGATCGTTTCAGAGACGATATTCATTTTATTAAAATTGAGAAATTTAAAATAATTGACAAATACTTTTGTTTTCGAATATGATCTCCTCATGCTGCTTATTTTGGTGCTTTAAACTCCCCCCCTCTTGTGCTGATGAGATTATATTCGAAACCTTCACAAAATTCATAATGATTGATTAATTAGTTTAGGAGTGAATCCTGAACATAAAGATATATAAACGTTTATATGGTAGATTAATTATCTATTATATATAAATATTTAGATTAATATCCGGTTTAGTAAAGTTATATAAAAGAAATGTAAAGGATATCATTTTGAACATAATTATAACCCCTCATCTGGTATAGTATTGTTTTCTGATTTTAGTGAAAAGGTGTATTCATGTCGGTGCTAAAGTTTTTGCCGGTTAATAGAAGGGGCATTTTAAACCAATGTAATTTATTTATACGGCACAATCAGGTTGACACCGGTTCTCGCCAGATCACCGAAGTTAAACAACGTCAAGCCTGGCCAGTACCAGATGGGTGACCATTTGGGAAGGCGAGGCATTGTATATACCGCAAGGTAAAATACCAGGTTGAGAAACTGGCATGGTCTATCCTTCTCTCAACGGTAGATGGGACTCTCTTAAGACGTGGTAGGCACCGTCTAGTGATGACGTCATGATAAAAAATACTCTTGATAGCCTTGGTGAAGCATCAAGTATTCAGCTACCGAAAAGATTTGAATTACACTAGAACCTCGTGTAAGGAGTTCAATCTCAGCTGCAGCCACGCTGGAATTTGTTATATATATATATATATATATATTATATTGTTATTACTTAAAAATATCACCAGGATTTATTTATAATTTTTTCTTTCAGATTATTAAAGCACCATTCATATTATTTTGCAATATTCTCGCCAGTGTTGATACGAAAACGACCTTCTGTAGTCAATAGTAAGGGAGTCATCTTCCATCGTGATAATGCTCGTCCTCACACAGCATTACTAACCAAACATCTAGGAATTTGGTTGAAAAAATCTTGTCCCATCCTGCATATTCTTCTGACCCAGTTCCCTCAGATTCTCACTTACTATCGGGGGGGGGGTGCTTAACACAGGCGTAAAATACGCTTAAATATAATTTAATTTGTCCAAATTTCGTATATATTATTATTATTATTATTATTATTATTATTATAGAGTCGTGATTTCAAAAATAAAATAAAGTATTTGGGTGCCATCAGCTAGAATCGAAACCGAAAGTAAAACTGTAGCATTCAAAGCTGGTGACGTTACCACTGTACCAACATGACACGCATATGAACTGATTAAAAATAAACCAAGATGAATGTAAATAATGTTTAACGATTTTTTTTTCCAATTTTTATCCATTTTTGACCCCTTTATAAACAATTTTAACCGGCTAAAGACCCATAAAAGAACGGCCGGTAAAATATTCAATCATTTGAGGTCCTTAGCGCCGCCGCTCTGTAACTATTAGTTTCTGAAGAGACAGAGTTTTAAAATATGGAGACAGACAGATATATCTGTCTGTCTCTATATATACAGACAGACATATAACCGTTTATATATTAGATTATCGAGGATTAAAAAATCATTTAGATGGCCTGAGATTGATTAATAGTTAGATCCATAGTTTACAGTAAAACCTAACGAATTTTACAAGCGAGGCATTTATAAGCTTATAGACAGATGGAATCTAGTTATAGCGAGTAAAGGTCGTTATTGTTATGAATAAAGATTTTCAAAATTGAATTTTGAATCGGCAAAAACTTTTGTGTCAACCCGATATCAATCAACACATTATGGACACATTTCTCTTCTCAATACATTTATTCTTGTCTATTAAAGCTGGTAAACATGCGATAAAACAAACCAAAGAAAGAATAACAACTAAGAAAGGTGATACTTCCTTCTGTCATTCATTCTTGACTGTTTCAATCAGGATGAGCAATGGACAAGTAATATTGATCCAAGGCGGAAATAGGCACGAATGAGAAAATCATGTTGACAGAAAGAACTGTAACCTTTCATCCGACACCAACGATTCAGTTTCGAGAGGAGAGAATGAAAAGGTCAGCTATGGAAGAAGACAAGCACAAGTATTGAAAGAAGATAAAATAAATAAATAAAACAAAGCACTTTTGCTCCGATAAAGTTGACAGGCTATCGTAATGCAGACGACACAACATATATAATTCCGGTCGTAAAATACGCTTAAATGATATTTTAATTCGTCCAGATATATATTATTATAGAGCAGTGGTTTCAAAAATGTAAAAAAAAGAAAGAAAAAAATATGTGGGTGCTATCAGCTTGAATCGAAACGAAAGCAAAACTTGTAGCATTCAAAGCTGGTGACGTTACCACTGCACCAACGTGACACGCATTTTTTTTTACAAAGGAAACCCCACTTATCAAGGCCCAGCGGCCACTCGAGGATAAGGATTAAAGAGTGTACAGTAGTCTAAAGGACAATAGCATAGTAATCGTTAGAAATGTAAATTTGGTCAATTGGATTACTTAAGGGGAACGCCTCATCAAGAACTTGTTTACATTGGACTTGAAGACGGTGTTTACATTGGACTTGAAGACGGCCATATTGTAGTCAGCTAGAAAGCAGGTAAGAGGAAGAGAGTTCCACAAGTGTGCAGTTCTTAGAAAGAAGCTTTGTTCATGGAAGCTACGTTTATGTTTAGGCACAGATAAAGAGTGGAGGAAGTAAAAAAAATGTATAACGATTTTTTTTTTTTTAAATTTTTACCGATTTTTGACCCCTTAAAAAGTATTTTGACCGGCTAAAGACCCAGAAAAAAAAAACAGATAGACAGGCATATAGCCTTTTATATACTAGATTTATCAGAAGGAAAAATAGGTTTGAAAATAAACTGCTCGCAAACCAAATGCATTATAAGTAAAAACCAATATATAAAATAATCCGACAAGTTGATGCATTTATCTACTTAGGACAAGTGATTTATGCTACAAATAATCCAGGTAAAACGTTCCGCACTGCATCCAGAGTTGAAGATTTTGGAAGCAGTCGGTGTCAGATATTTTTTTTTTTTTTAATCTATGAACAATCAATAGACAGCTTTAATAAAGTAAACTTTAAAATAAACTCTGCAACCCTGATTACAACACGACAGATTTCAATAAAAACTGATTAGTTTTCTCTAAACCACAAAAAAATTGGATGAAAGCAAAAATTATCAACACATATGTACTGTCAGTAGTATTATATAGTCTCGTGTGTGTCAAAGAGACAGAAGACAATAAAAAAAAAAAAAAACACTAAAACAAGTTAAGCATGCATGGTCCCCCGTGAGTGCACAGTGAACGAGACACAAAAAAAATGACTAAGTTTAGCATTTGTTCTCCCCTCCATTTAGCCCCAAATGTCCCCAGACACAAGCTCAGGTGTGGTGAGCTAGGTTTAGTCCATCTCCGTTAACTACTTAGTCACCATCTATATGGAGAAAACATTTGATGAACCAGAGTTTAGGAATTCGAGTTGAACATTAAAAATAAAAATTGACCTAAAACTCCCTAAATTTGTAGCTTTTTGTTTTGTTTTTATTTTAATTAAAACATTTTTAATTAAATTTTATTTTTTTTGTCTTATTTTTATTTTATTACGAAACAATTAACAAATGTTTGTTTACATAGTTTATTTTAGAAATATTAGCAAAAATATGCAACCCTCATCCTGAATTTAACACTAAAAGATAGTACAACAGTACACTAAACAGAATAATATAACTGGCTCCAAACAGACGGTTATCAAATCTCCATCAGTAATAATATAGATCATTTGCATTGACCAGGCTCAACACTGCTTAACTTCTGTGATTCAAAGTGAACCAGTGTGCCAACGTGATTATGTTGTATATATTGTAGAATAATCATACTGACACACCTATTCGCATTAGATCACCAAAGTAATGCATCTTTGAGCCTGGTCAGTACCAGATAGGTAGTCATTTTGAAATATTAAGCACTATATATGGGAGGACAGTGACACCTCCCCGTCAAACCTAACATTGTCAAAATTGATTTGCAGGCGACATCTGCAAAATATAGGTTATCCTCTATCTAATATCTGGTTTTCAATGCAGAGAGAAAAATGAAAAACTTAAATAAAATACTTTAAAGTTTGGAAATCCTAAACAAGGAGAGCACAAATACTATACTTGAACCGGGCAAAGAGCAGGCAGGTGCTCTGCCGAAACCGGGCAAAGAGCAGGCAGGTGCTCTGCCGAAACCGGGCAAAGAGCAGGCAGGTGCTCTGCTGAAACCGGACAAAGAGCAGGCAGGTGTTCTGCTGGCACCTGACAAACAAAACATGTAGGTGCCATGCAACACTGATCATAAGCAGAAGTATTGATCCATGCCTAAATAATCTTGTAATTTTTCATGGTATTAGGCTAATCTTTATTTAAAGTTAGGCATGTGCATATCTATATACATATAAAAATGGCCTTGTCCGTCTATGTGTCAAACAATCTCTACCAAATTATTCTGTCAATTTTTGATCTACAGACTTGAAACTTGATATGTAGTCGATTTGGACTCATGGAACAAATTTGATTTGGCTTTTAACTGGTAAAACAGCTAAGGGGTCAAAATTGAAAAATTGGAACTTGGCAGGCATGAGTCAACTTACTGTGAATCCTCTACGAATGCACAAATATAAATTTATACATTCAACTGTGTTAATTCGTAAAATTTTGATATGCAAGTATCCTTAGATCAGATGGCAGTGAATACCACTAGAGAGTTAAGTATTTTGATTTCGATTCTAGCTTATCGCACTCAAGTATTTATTTTTTTTAACTTTTGAAATCACTAAACACCTGATGAGTATGTGACTAAATATGCAGCAAAGACACAATCTTGCAGACTTGTTAGTTGCAATACAAAACAATATTTTAATGGCTACCGCTAGAAAAGTAATCAATGACCAACTGAGAAAACTTGATATTTAGAACTTGGAAGATTATTAAATTACACCAGCAGGGGGAGGGGGCTTTGCCCGTCATAAAATACGCTTAAATATGATATTTAAATTTATCCCGATTTCGTATATACTATTATAGAGTCGTGCTTTCAAAAGTAAAAAAAAAAAGTATTTGGGTGCCATCAGCTAGAATCAAAACCGAAAGCAAAACTATAGCATTCAAAGCTGGTGACGTTACCACTGTACCAACATGACATGCACATGAACTGATTAAAAATAAACTAAGACGAATGCACAAAACGTACAACGATTTTTTCAATTTTGACCTCCTTAAAAACTATTTTAATTAGTTAAAGACCGATAAGAGAATGGTCTATAAAAAAATCAAATCATTATTTGAGGCCATAGCAACGCTCTGCGACTTTTAGTTTCAGAAGAGATAGAGTTTGAAAATATGGAAACAGACAGACATAGCGAGTTTTATCTATAACACGTTTTTGTCTTTATTGTTTTGTTTTGACGAGGTATTCATCGACTCTAATTTTGGATTTGTTTTTGTTTCCAAAATTGGAACAGATTCCTTTCTTTAGGTATCCACTTCTTCCCCATGCAATGAGTAGCTTCAATAAACAGGTTAAAAATTCAAAAAAAATTTCTGACAGTTTTTTTTTTTTTTTCAAAATAAATCGCATCGCACATACTTTATGATTCTCAAATTGTTAGTGACCATAGATTTTAAGACTAGAAAAAGAAAAAAGAAAAAAATATGAAGGAAAAAAAAATGAAAGGGTAACCCACTAAACCACGTTCTTCCCCAACTCTCATTCAAAGTGGATTTGCTTGTTCTAATTTACAGAATGTGGGAAAGGTAAGCTAAAAAGAAAACACAATGAAGAACACAAGATTTATTTAACTAAAAGCCCCTCCCACTCACTATTGCTTCACAATTGCTTTTTGTTACTTGAAATCGTTGAAACGAAACTAATCAAGAAAAGAAAACTCTCTTAGTTCTATTTTATTACTTTTTTTTTTTTTTTTTTTTTTTATTACATTTTCACCCCAAACAAGGCAAATTGCCACTTTGGTGTAGGGGGCTACTATCAGGGGCAACAACTACTGGGGTACTATGTACGGATTTGGGCAGCAAGGTGTCGGTTCACGTTACACTTGAACTTCTGCACGTCAGTACTGTTGGGGAAGCAGGGACCTGGAATGGAATTCCAGAGTCTTGCGGTTCTGGGGAAGAAACTATTGGAGTAAAAAGATCTTTTACATCTCGGGATCTCTACAGTGTGGGGGTGGGATCTAGTAGCCTGTCGGGTTTGTCGAGGGTGCTCGCGTCGTGGGGGCACAAGTGATTGCAGTTCGTCAGAGCATTCACCACTAAAATACTTGTAGAAAAGGCAGAGGGATGCAACATTTCGTCGATGGGACAGAGGCTGAAGCTTAGATGCCAGTTCAGGGCCTATCAGGTTTGCGACTCTCTTTTGAACCTTGTCAAGGAGCGAGAGACTAGTAGCAGATGCACCAGCCCAGATGTGGCAGCAATACTCCATACATGGGCGAATGGTGGCCTTATAGAGGTACAGGATACTTTCGGGTGTTAGTAGTTTTCTAGCACGGTAGAGAGAGCCTACCTTTCTTGCAGCGGCCCTGGCAATGCCTTCAATGTAATTGTTCCAACTCATGTTTCCTGTGAACGTTAGGCCAAGGAGTTTAAAAGATGGACTCTCAGATAAAGAGTCGTTGGCCATTGCTATGGGTGGTAGAGAGGGTTTCTTGTAATTATTGAATGAAACTAGTTTAGTGAATAGTTTTGTGACTATATTAAAAGCTTTTTCTTTTTATTATCATCATCAACTATTATTAAGATTAAGTATCTCCTCCTTTACTGATAGTTTGTTTGCATATGTGATTATTATTTTTATTCTTATCAATTATTAGAATTAAGCCTCCCCTACTTTGCCCATAAAATAGAACTTGCATGTGATTATAGAAGCGAGCAGTATGTTCACTTTCAACATATCAATTACTAAGAGGAAGACCTGGCGTTGCTCAGGAATGAATGAAGGTAACTATGTATATTTTTCTACTATGATCATTATACCATATTATTTTCTTAGGTTTTTTATTGCTTACCTCCATTTCCGGATTCAGCTCCTTTCAATAAAGTTGAAGTTTTGGAAAACTAATAATTGGTATTTTATACATACAGTTTTTTTCTTTATTTTTTTATTTTATTTATTTATTTATTTATTTTTTTTTTTTTACACGGTGGTCACCACTTATCAAGGCCCGGAAGCCACTCAGAGATAAGGGTTATTGCTAGTACAGTACATTAATGTAGAGATTTAATGAAGTGTTTACTTAAGGAGGCGGTTCATCCGAAATTTGTTTACGTTGGACTTGAAGACATCCAGGTTGTAGTCAGGTGGGAAGCAGGCAGACGGAACAGAGTTCCACAGGCGTGCAGTTCTAAGAAAGAAGCTTTGTTCATGGAATCTACGTTTTGATTTAGGCACAGATAAAGAGTGGGGAAAATTTTTGACAGTGGATTCAGCTAGATGGGTGTTTTTCGTAAATGATTGGCGAGGGGGACCAGAGATTGGAGTTCAGACGAGTACCTGCCATGGAAATAACGATAAAACAAAGACAGGCTCGCAACGTCTCTTCTGTGGGAGAGAGGTTGCAGGGAAGAGAAAAGGGCATCCCCCACTAAGCCACGAAGTCTATTTTGTACTCTGTCAATACTGCTAAATCACATTGACACACCAGTTCCCGTCAGATCACCAAAGTTAAGCAATGATGAGCCTGGCAAGTACCAGATAGGTGACGATTTGGGAAAGCTAGGTGCTGTATGTGCCGCACAGAAATTTCCAGGTTGCTATCAAGGAAGGGATGCACCTCTGTCTCTGCTTTATCGTTATTTTCATGACAAGTGCTCATCTGAGTTCCAATCTATGGTTCCCACCTCGACAAACTTTCATGAGAAACACTCGTCTAGCTGAAAGCACTAATAATTTTCCCCACTCTTTATCTGTGCCTAAACCTAAACGTAGATTCCATGAACAAAGTTTCTTTGTTAGAACTGCATGCCTGTGGAACTGTCTTCCGTTTGGCTGCTTTCCAGCTGAGACTACAATATGGTTGTCTTCAAGTCCAACGTAAACAAGTTCTTGATGAGCCGTTCCACTTAAGTTAACAAATTTACCGAATTTCCATTACTAACAATTACTATATTGTCCAATTGACTACTGTGCACTCTTTAACCTTTATCCTCGAGTGGCTTCTGGGCCTTGATAAGTGGTGATGCCTATGTAAAAAAAAAAAAAAAAAAAGCAAGATGAAAAGCAACAGGAAACTACCGTCTTTACTTATCTTCCTGAAATTATCATGTCTCTACAATTTGAAGAGCCTTAGTCGCTGTTGCATGCATGCACGCACATACAGTTTAAATCACAATAAAATCGATATATGTATTGACAGTTTTAGCAGTGTTCTGTCCACATTATTAGTAACTTAGAAGTGGAGGCACATAGATATTTGACACAGGATTGAATGGAGAGATATAGAACTACTTTCATTGCCTCCTCTGGAGAAATTTTATACATCTTCTATTATATAAATCTCACCTGTCTGTTTTAATGTATGTATGTATGTACGTATGTATGTATGCTTGCATGTCTGCCTAAAACTTTTAACAGAGACGACAGATTTTCATGTGATCAGTATAGTTTTGAAGCTTGTCTCTTTGGATGATAAATATTGAAAAATTGGCTAAAATCATTAATTCCTTCACCTTTAACTGGGCAGTTTTCTACAAGGAAGGTCGGGGGGGGCCACTTTTGCCATATTTGTCACCGTATCAGTTGGAATGACTACTAATTTCAACGTTCCGAACTTCCGGTCGCGTCATGGAGTAAGGGTAAGATGTCATGTTTTTTTGTTTTTTTTTACTTTCTTTTCTGTTACTTCTATTGTAATTTAGTTTTTCCATCATCATTTACGAGATGGTCAGGTTTTGCATCCAACTGATAATCCCATTAATTTTATCTTCGAGTGGCTTTTGGCCTTGGTAAATGACATATTAGTAACAAAAGAAACTAACCACCAATATCGCCTATTCCACAGGCCATGACAGAATCACTGGGATTAATCACACGACCCAATGAATTCAAAATGAAAGATAAATAAATGAAAATAAGATAAACTCCTCACATTAATGGCGTGAGTCACTATTTATTGTTGTAACAAAAATGAGTACTTCCGTTACCAATACCCCTCCCTTCCACTACAGACAGGTGAAAAAAATCTATTTTTCCTTTTTCATTCAAGTCTGGAAATGTTAATCGATATGCTTGAATGAACCGAAAGACTATGAAGCTAGGTCACACACACACACATTATATATATATATATATATATATATATATATATATATATATATATATATATATATAATGTATATTAGCAGGGAGACCCGACGTTGCTCGGGATCAAATGATGATCAACTGTTTCACACTCCCATATTTCATTATCTTCAAAATCAACTGATTGCCTGCTCTAGTCAGGGACCCACCACGGTGCACCAAGAGGATACTTCACATGCCTCCCTACAGTGACTTAATCCACAATACATTGTAGTTTACATTGCACTGTAGAGAACCTCATGTTGATTTTATAATATTTATTATATATAATGGCTTCAATTAAAGTTTAAAATGCAAAACTAAAGTATTATACTTCAATTGTGCTCTAAACAGAAACTCATTTCAAATGTGCCCCTGTTATATCAAAGAACTTATTGTTGATTTTATATGCCGGGCCTTTCTGCTGGTGCAGTAATAAGACTTCTCAAATGTACTTGTGATGTTAAGCTGTATAAGGCACTAACTTTGGTCGAAATCAGATGTTCCTCCTTTCATCGGACTGGACCATCTTGCATGAATCAAGCATCAGTTTTTGAGTGGCATAAGAGATTCAAGGAAGGCAGGGAGTCTGAGGGATGATGAGGTGTGAGAGGAGTAAGGAAGTCAGAACACCATAGTTGATTGGCCAAATAAAGAATTTCATGGATAAGGACTGTCGTGTGTCTATAGAGACAATAAGTACACAGTTTGATGTCAGTGTGGGAACTGTGCCCACAATTATTCACAAGGAACTAAGGATGTCGAATATTTGCGCAAAGTTTGTCCCAAGGGTGCTCAGAGAAGATCTGAACTATTTAATCAAGATGGGCATCAAGACAGTTTCTCACTCCCTCTACCTTGCCCCCCACCCGTGAGTTTTGGTTATTCCCTAAGTTCAAGGAGAACCTTAGAGGCTGTCGTTATGAGATAATTGAGAAGATGAAAGAGGCTGTGACGAGGGTCACTGACAAGCTCACACAAGAGGATTTCCATGGGACCTTCCAGAAGTTGTTGGAACAGCACAAGTGCACTGCAGCCGGAGGAGATTACTTCGAAGGGAACTAGAGTGTCATGTGTCTACTATCAATAAAAGTGCCATACGAAAAAGGTCTGGAAACTTATTGAAGGCACCTCGTACAATGCAAACACTGGCAAAGCATAATTTTTTTTCAATCATTTAACTTTATACTTTCTAAATAACCAATGGAAGTCCCTATAATTACACATCAACTTTAGAGGCACACAATGATCTGGACTACAGAGGTTAAAAAGAAATAGAACCGCTTTTAAATGTTTTACCTTTTTTATTTAAAAAAGTCGTTAAGAGTTAGAGACTTAGGATGTAACGGTATCATCATCATCAAAATGTAGGAAACCTTTTAAACACACTGATAGCATTAGAACACCTGAATTGTACACAAGTACAGCACACCGTTGGTGGTAATCCTAGAAAATCCAAGAGGTCAATTGCCAAAGAACAGCGTGTCAGACAGAACAATCAGAAACAAAAATCATGTTACAAGTAGTGTTGGGAAAGATTAATCAGAACCAGGAATCAGTATTTGTGAAATATCAGGATCAGTATCAGAAAACTTTGTGCCAATTTTCCGATACCAAAAACGATTCTTTTTTAAACAAACCTTTCCATTGCTGGTACAAATGATAAATATTTATTGATTTTAAACTACCAGTAAAACTAAAATATATAGCCCCCTCGTGCACACACACACACACACACTTTTACAAATGTTGGGACGATTAATTGGAATCAGAAAAAATTGGAATATATGAGGGTAGCAGAATCGGGATCGGAAAAATTTGTACCGATTTTCCGATGCAAAAACAATTCTTTTAATTGTCTTTTTTTATTTGATTTTGTTTAAAGCCATTGCTGATAATAATGATAAAATAATAAATATTGATTGTAAACCACCAGTGAAACTAAACTCCAAAGATCGTCTGCCACAAGTGTAATTTTACGCTTAGGAAAATATCTGCACATTTAACATGTGTTTTTACAGTAATCGCAGAAAAAAAATACAACTATATGGTTAAATATTTGGAGATTTATAAAGAATCAAAATCAGAATCGGGAATTTAGTACGGAATCGGTAAGTGTATCAGAATCAATAAAAATATTGGAACCATCCCATCACTAATTTTTACATTTAAGAAAATATATACACATATCATATGGTAATCCAAAAATTAAATAAATAAAACTCTATGGCTAAATATTTAGAAGTTTAAAAAGAATCGGAATTGGTAATTGGATTGGAATTGCATGTACTCACATGCAGAATAGTAATGTGAACAGCTATCTTGCTGCTCAACTCCCTACATAGTATCCCGGTATATTTGGTCCCAATTAGTAGCCTCTTACAACAAAGTGGCACTGTGCATTGCTTGAGGTAAAATAACAGTAAATAAATAAATTGGAAATTTAGAACGGAATCAGGAATTGTATTGGAATTGGAGAAATCATTGGTGTCGTCCCATCACTAGTTATGAGTGAATACCATTTTACATCAGAAAAATTAAAGTAACCATCACAAAAGGTTCACACAATGTAGAAATAGATGGTCGAAAGTTTCATGATCACATGACCAACATTTCCTAGAAGTGAGTATACATTAGTTTGCAAAAATCTATAATAGAAAAGGCAAAATGGGGACGCACATTTTTGTATGTCCAAGAAAGGCTTTTTTCATGGGGTTTCTCGACAAGGTTACTATTTTGGAGAACTTTCCTTGTATTCCCTAGATGATAATATCTCAGATTTCGAAAACGGACGTTGTCTCTATCTTTCATTTGATCGAGTTCTAAAAAAAATCCCTCGTTTCCAGTATTTGTTTGCCTTCTTCGTAGGAATAAAGTGAAACGAAATCAAAATAAAGGCAACCGCTTCTCAGTCTTCCAGCCGGGACGTCCAAAACGGCAATCAGCTTTGATCAACGTGAGGGGGAAACCCTTCATATCAGACAATTGCTATTCATTTGGATACTACCAGAGTTCCCTCTTTTGGGGGGGAACTGGTTTTCCTCAACATCGTGGGGAAACAAGTACGAAGCTGAAAGCTGAACTGGCCTACAGCCAGACATTCATTTCTCCGCCTACATTTACTATCGATTTCTGCAAGTAAAGTTTTTGATTGACATCGCTAAATTTGAACGCTTTTCACTTTCTTTTGCTTCATAGCGTAGCGGTAAGATGTCAGGTTTTCTTTCACTTTTTCACGTTCGCGTCACGGGTTTGAGCCTGCTTGCCTACTAACACCTTTTTTTTGGAGCTCAACACTCACCTTCAAACATCCGGGCAACGCCGGGCACCCCTGCTAGTATATGTAGAAAAGTGAGAATGTGTGTGTGTAAGGACAACTCACAACCTATATACTCAACAAATTTTTTATCTACAGACTTGAAATTTGGTATATAGGGTATTCAGACATGTGGAAAACTTTTTAATCAGTTTTATCCAAAAAACGAGCTGCTAAGGGGTTAAAATTGAAAAATTGGTACTGGGAGTATCAGAGTTTTATCTGTCAGCTGTTTCATGACTGCACATGCACAAAACATTCACATGACAGCTTCTTTATGTTAAGAATAAGTAGTTTTGAAAACACTTTTTAAAGATCATGGCTAGCTGGCCTATCATACTTGACGGACTGTCTTTAGGTTTTGGTTTCGACCTCAACTAGAGTATTTGTTTTCTTACAAGAAGTGAACTCTTAAAAAAAACATAAAAAAACAAAAAAAAACATAATACACGCATGCACAAGTCTCAGTTTCCTTCCGTTTTTTTTTTTTTTGTTTGTTACTTCATTATTTTTTTTAAGAAATTTAACGTTACATTTAATGCCGAGCAACGCCAGGTACATCTGCTAGCAAAAAAATAAATAAATAAATAAAAAAATTATGAGATAATCCTGCCAATATATAACAATGGCAAGAGTTTTAAAATTCCGAGTTACAAATATTTATAAGAAAATAAACATTTAACAATTATTTTATATATATATATAAAGATTACTTTATTGGTTAATGCAATTCCACAGGTCGTTGTCAGGAAGACAAAAGAAGAAAAATAAAATCGGCTTTGTCCCGGCTCAATTCTAAAGATTCCCTACTTAAACCAGATTTTATGTTTATGTACAGAAGGCAGCCATTAATAACAATGGTTATAAAACCCTAAATGTCCGATGGGAAACCGAATAGAATAGAGTTCACAATCTTTTACTTTAAATATTATGTCTGTGTTGCAGAAAGACGCTATGGGAACAACGACACGGTAACCACAAAGTATGAAAAACATTTGAGGCTTGAAGTGAGCAGTGAGAAATGTTACCGGCTTAGTATTTGGATATTAGATTATTGGTTGAGGTGAAAAAATAAATAAAATAGAACAAGCGCAGAAACCAACAAGTCATATTCTCCTGCTCAAATCAGTAATCATCTAAGAGGTTCACACTGAACTCTTTAATTCATTGAAATGGATTCTTGTTCAAAGTCTTTCATAACCTACATTTTTTTCTTATGTTTCTTCAACAGAATTGAACTCATAATGTTTTATTCATTAGTATTTTTAATAGTCGTTCCATTTTGCAGCCGGAAGGTCTCTTAGGTCCAATACATATCCTTGTTCAGGGCAACTACACTATAATAGCAAATTCGAAATTTTTAATATTGAATTTCAAGGCAAGCCAATAATCTCAACTTTATTGTGATATTATGGTAACGAATATATCCAAAAATTGCGAAAAACGATAAAGTAGAAAAAAATTATTAAAAACATTTTATGAAAATTAGCAAAAATAAAATATTTGGCTAAAAAAACACCAGAGTTTCAAGGGGAGGTAATTAGCATGTAACTATTGCCAATTTTTTTATAAATATAAATTGTGTGTTAACAATCATAAATATGACTTAATTGCTTTGTTTTTAGCATAACTGAATTAGTTCCTTAGCTATTATGTCAGGTCTCGTGTATGATATGAAAAGAAATTATTATAGTTATTATAGGTGCCACAGGGTTTATGAAGAAGAACTTGAACTCCTATCTAACTAATATTCCTGGTGAACTAAGTGCAAAAGAGATCCAGACAATTGCATTAAGGGAACAACGAGGATACTAAAAAGAGCTCTCAGTTGGTTTTAATAAAAAGCAGGGCAATGTTGGCAGCTGGTTTGGCTGCCCCATGCCCAGCATTACAATCTTCAAAGGAAGAAAATTGAAAAAAAAGAAATATGAAATTTTTTTATGATAAAGATCGAAAACTCATGTTTTTTTAAAATAATGTGGTAATATCTCAGTACTTTTGACATACCAATTAAGTAGATATCACTGCTTTTAGTTTAAATTGACAAAAAAAAAGGTCAATAGATGCCATTGTTTTGTTTAAATCGATATTTTCATTTTCTGAATTTCGCTATTATAATGTAGTTGCACCGTTCATATTTATAGTGTTAAGTAGAACAGATAGCCTGAATTTTTTCTGCAGCTGGATACTAGATTAAAACAAATTTTTTTTTTTAATCTAGTGTCATTGTTTAACGTCTTGTTTAAATAGAACTAGATGATCTACCCGCATCGGCTGGTAATGAACGAGAACCTCTGCAAACTATTGCTTCCAACTTTGAACCTTATATTATCATTAGTGTTGGGACGATTCGTAAATTTTTTCCGATTCCAGGAAAATGTTGATTAATGATTCTGATTCCCATGGAATTGGTGTTTTGAAATATACCATTATATAATAATAAAAAGTTTTTGTGTAGCAAAAAAATTTGGTACAGCGAAAAAGTGGAAATACAATTAAGGGAATTTCGAAAATGATTTGATTTTTATAATAACACACACGCGCTATCGTATTAATATACAGATTATCAAATGAGGAATCATTTCAAGTTAAAATTTGAGTTTATTTTTACATAAACACAACATCAGGTCAAATTCGGTGGTCATTTTGTTTCCCTTATTATCCTCGAGTGTATTAAGGTCTCTCTGTACAGGAATTTGTCAGGAATACTTTTGGAGGATACTTATCCCTACAAGTAAACCCTGACTAAAAATTAAAAATCAGTCTTTGCAGCCCAAATATAATCGCCTCAGTATGGCTAACTAAAATTGGCTTTTATGAGGAATGATGCACCTTCTCTGAGTGATGTTACCTCAAGTAACAGCACAAAGCTGGATACTCAACCAGACTAAATTAATTCGTGCCCGGGAATCCAGTAAGGCGAAAAGACCACAAGAAAGACATACTAACATATTTAAATGGTCAATTGAGGAGAGGAAATCTATATTCTTAACTTTTTTACTTAGTGTTTGAAAGGTAAACGAAGATAACTTTAATGGAATATTCAAATATTTATGTATCTCGTATAGAGATCAAGTGTTAGACCCTAGGAAGGGCGCCTCTTGATTTCTGAGAACTTTGAAAATTGGGATATGAAAAAAAAAAAAAAAAAAAAAAAAAAAAAAAATCACTCGCAAATGTGACTGTTTCACTTGCAACGTAAAACCCTGGATATCAAAATCCTCATTTCATTATTATGTTGTGGTCATTTATTTTTTTAAAGATTAAATAATAGCACAAAGATTTGGATATTTCAGAGAGGGAGGATATTTCTCCTTACATATATATATATATATATATATATATGTATCACTTTTCTTTGAGTTAAAGTCAACCATATCCTTGATAGGATTTTAATTCGGTATAATTGATTCCATCATCTGTGACAACATCAATTAGGCCAATCAACCACACCCTTTAAGTTTGTTGTACCAATATAGGGAATCAACTGGCAATGAGTCATCTATGTAAAAAGGATTATATTAGTGATTCATACGTGACCAATAGTTTGGAAGGAAAACAGCAGAGTGGCGATATTGACGCAGTCTCTGCTCAGAAAAGCCCAATTCAGTGCATATGAATCTAGGGCAGAAATTTAGATAATATTAATCTAATCATATAGCAGGTTGCAGCTTTCATTAATAAAAAAAAAAAAAAAAAAAAAAAAACGGGGAGGGGGGGAAGAAGGTGGGGGTCTGAAATACCGATTATAATCTATTAGCTTGATGCAAAAATAATGTAGTTTTTTGATGTTCAACTTCATGTCAAAAAAACGACAATTTTTGCACCAACCTAATATTAAACAAAATATATACCATAGATATTAGAAACGTATGTGTCTATTTGTCTACAAACTACTTTTAGACTATTGTGGACTATTATCTTCATCTTTCTTAGTTGTTGTTTCACAACGTTTCGGACAACTATTCCTCTGGCCTTCGTCAGGTGGTAACCATGACGGAATAGGAACTCCAAATCTCCTAACTGCATTCTCAGCAATTACCGAGATTCAGAGTTCCTATTCCGTCACAGTTACCACTTGATGAAGGCCAGAGGAATAGTTGACCAAAACGTCATGAAACAACATCTAAGAAAGATGAGGAGAATAAGTCCGCAATAAATAAATTAATAAATAATACTCATCTCGATAACGAATTCCAATTAAATAATATATATACTTTTAAACTATTAGACCTAGGAAGATGAAATTTCATAAAATTTTGCAGATTCTTAAAATTTGAGTAAATTTGGATCATTTTTTTTTTTTTTTTTTAAATGCTTAAAATAGAAAATCTTTTCTAAGCTAATATCTTCAATTGCGCAAGCTTTGTTTTCATATACTTTTCACACATTGCTTTAAAGTGTTTTAGATTCTAACTTCTTGCACTTATTAAAGGATACAATCATATCTCAATATTATGAAGCATCCTGGAAAGCGTATTGTTGCAAATATATACCTGTGTGTGTGTGTGTGTGTGTGTGTGTGTGTGTGTGTGTGTGTGTGTGTGTGTGTGTGTGTGTGTGTGACTGATAATATAAGAAATAGTTATATACAGTAGCGTCCAAAACTAAGGGACAAAATTTAGAAAAAAAAATTTGTTAGAAATAACTGTGAAAAGCTGAAATTTTTGACAACTGGTAGTCATTATCATCCATAATAACATTCTAAAATTTGAATCATTTGCAAAGAATAGAAAAAGAATTATAACAATTATTTATTTATTATATATGTAATGATAGTTATTATATGTTATTATGGACGATAACGACTACCAGTTGTCAAAATTTCAGCTTTTCACAGTTGTTATTTCTAACAAATATTAGGTTTAAAAATTTTGTCCCTTAGTTTTGGACGCTACTGTAGCTTAGATTCTTATGATAATCAATTTCCAAAGAGAAACGAAGCTCAATATTTAAAGGTTTAAATATTAGGTTGGTGCAAAAATAATGTCGTTTTTTGACATTCAACTTATATATAAAGAACATTATTTTTGCACCAACCTAATACCATATATTTCAGCATATAAGGCGACCGTCAGATAAGACGAGGTACAAAATTGGAGCAAATTCATAAATTTCTCATATATCGGTTGTATAAGATGACTGCTAAATCACGAAACCGTCTTTGTTTAGCCTAGGCTAGAGATTGCAAGACCCAGTATCTTAGGAAATATTGGTTTTTAAAGATGATTTTTTAACTTTAAGGGCTGTCTTATACGTTGAAATATACGGTAGGAATTTAAAAAATTGCAATTCTTCTTTCCACCACGACTAAGATTTTGTTTGCTTTTTAATTTGGGTAGAATTCTATGCAAATACCTTATTTTCTTATTTAAGGGTAATTTATCTTGCCTTTCATAACAGTAATGTGTTGTACACTATTTTTATTTGTAAGAAAAACACTTTAAAATAAATTAAAACATAACTTATTTATGTAAGTAGGAAAGTAACTTATCTTGCCTTCGACACACATGTAATAATGTTTTCACCTGAAATGTGTTGGTTTAAAAGATCACCAATCTACACAAAGAGACCTCCAGAGCACTAATAAAACCAAGTTTCTAACTCTTCATCTGCTTTATTAGATATCAAATTATGTCCTCACACTTCTGATGCTACACTTCACCTTTTCTGTCCTCAGTCATTGGAGGAGAAATCCTTCATAACGAGACAATTTTTTTTTTTTCTATCTAGAGTGCTCCTTTTGAGGGGGATGGATTTCCCCACGTTAAAAACCGACCTTGTGTCTAACTCTGCCCTTGTGGGGAGGCAAGTAAATGGGAACAAACAAACATCGTGACAAGCAGATACAGAGTTTTAGTATAACAGATTTTTTTCACTTTCTATTGATATATAAGAGTCTCTTCATCTGTATCCCCCCCACTGCCACTATACAATATCCCATCTATAATATAAATCTCACCTGTCTGTTTAAATGTATTTATGTTTGTATGTCTTGCAAAAACTTGACAGAGGTGATGGATTTTCACGAGATCAGAATCATTCTGAAGCTTGACCCTTCAGACGACAAATATCGAAAAATTGGCCAAAAAATTAGATTCGAGCCTGCTTATTACTCCTATTTTTCACTCGCAATTTTCCTTCTTTTTTTTTTTTTTTGCTCAACCAACACCCTTACACACACCTCCACTTTCTTTTCCGCTTTTACGTCACGGGTTTGAGCCTGCTTGCCTACTACAACTTTTTTTGCATTTTTTTTTTTTTTGCTCAACACACATCTCCAAACACCTGGGCAATGCCAGGCACCCAGGCTAGTTCTATATAAGGTCTTAAAAATAAATTAAATTTTTAAAACAAAAACTTAAATAACTTTCTTAAAATGCAAATTTGTTTAATTCTCTAAGAAACAAAAGTGTTTAGAATGAAATAAGGAACATAATTTATATAGGTTCCATTAACAAATATTAAGTAGATAGTGCTAAAAATTACGATAAAAATTTTAAATACCCAAAAACAAGAGAGAATTAAGAGACGAAGAATGTCCTTGCAAAGCAAAACGTCTATAAGATTAGACAGCAGTAGTAGAAAACATTTTGTGTCCTGGCGCTTTCCTGCGAAAAAAATATATATCTTCATGTATCAGGTCTGTTTTTGCAGATATTGATAATCATGACTCTAGTCCCTTCTGCTTTCTGCCCTTCCATTGAGGTATATGGTTGCGCATCTCGTGATCTTGTTGAGACAACCGTGAACTTTGCCTTCCCCTGCCTTTCTTGCTGACGATTTTTTTTCTGACATCAAATATTTTTCCATTCCGTCTGCTACATTATATGTCCAAAGAACTTCAACTGTCTGAGATATATATATATATATATATATATACATATACATACATACACACCCTTCACCAGACTATCCATTCACATAAAATCACTTTTCTTCACCCTATTTCCTTTGCTTCACTTTTTGTTATCAAGTAAGATCTTTGACTTACTTGTAGTTTCATCAAATACTTTTGCAAGCAAAATCCGATCCTGCATTTTGCTAAATCCCACCCTCTGATGAGAAGGAAAGTATTTCTTCAAAACTCCGCGGAATAAGGACTATCCACTTATTTAGTGTTTCCTTTTCAAATTAAATGTTTTTAACTCTTTTTCAAAGTGTTTTTTTAACATGTTTTTTAACTTACTTGCTCTTATATATATATATATATATGAGCCAATCACAGGCAGTGTTTTGCTGTATCACAGCTCCTCAGTGTGGCTAGACAGGCAACTGCATAAAGTCAGGATCGAACCATTCAATCATCAGGGAGAGAGTGAAATCTAAATGCTTGTATAAACATTTACAATTACCGAAGAGTGTTTCATCTGTGTTCAAAGATCTTAGCATTATCGCTAATGATTTTTGGTGATATCATTTACCATAGTGCTTAACCCAAGAAGAGGATATACCTTGATTTTCAAGCAACAGATTTTGGGTAAAATGATACATCTATGATCAAAAATTACTGAATATATACAAATTATAAAAGTAAAGGCTTCCTTCAGTCTTTAACAGACTATGGATACCCACCGTAGGGGTGCCTGCGCGTGAAATTTTTGTGGAAGAAGGTGCGCAATCTCCAACCACACCTTTCCTGAGTCGACATTGTTTAAATACCAGTGGCAAGTGAAGTGCATGTACAGGATGACTGGAAACAAATGCTGAGATAAGCGGAGAGCACATACAGTGCTTAGAATTCCCAAATGGTCACCCATCTGGTATTAACCAGGCTCAACGGTGCTTAACTTCGGTGATCTGACGAGAACCGGTGTGTCAACGCGATTATGCCGTATTTATAAAATTACAATCACCCTAAAATGGCTATTTCATCATCTACAACTCATCGGTGTGGCTAGACGTATAAATCATACAGGGATCAAAACAACATTAACAAAATTAGTTATGGTTTTTATAATAATTTGATTCAGTTAATCATTTAAATGATCAAACAATACTGTGGTAAATATAGACGAAATTAGAGTAACATTTTGGAGCCTACGTTTAGAGGAATTTGATCTGTATATCTTTATATATTCTGTAACAAGTTTTTGTTGTTTTGTTTTCAAGTTGGGTAATTAATTGAAACAAGATATAATAAATGGTTTTGAATATCATTTTGGATTGGAATATTTGATAGGGTTTTCGAAAATACTGAATGAATGTTAATATTGATTAAAATGATATGTCCAAAGGATCATTCTTTTTTAAGGAGTCACTACTTATAAAGGTCCGGAGGCCACTCGAGGATAACGGTTAATGAATGAACAGTGGTCAATGGGACAATATCGTGGTAATCGTTAGTAGTGGAAATCTGGTAAATTGGATTACTTAAGGGGACTGCTCATCAAGAACTTGTTCCGTTGGACTTAAAGACGGCCATATTGTAGTCAGTTGGAAAGCAGGCAAACGGAAGAGAATTCCACAGGTGTGCAGTTCTAAGAAAGAAACTTTGTTCATGGAATCTATGTTTAGGTTTAGGCACAGATAAAGAGTGGGGGAAATTATTGATAGTAGTTTCAGCAAGACGAGTATTTTCTGTGAAGGTTTGGCAAGAGGGGAACCACAGATAGGAGCTCAGACGAGCACTTTCATGAAAATAATGGAATAGAGACAGGCTCGCAACGTCTCTTCTATGGGAAAGAGGTTGAAGGAAAGAGAAAATAAAGGTTATAGTAATATCCTCATCGAAATAAGCCTACCGCCCAAAAAATATGATATTCGACTTTTATTTTCAGGTGATTTACGTGAAAATTGAAAAATTTGTCAAGAAAGAGAAAAAAGTGTTTTAGAATTTAAAGTGAGGGATCAATTTTGCATATAAATTTAACACAATGATTCTCTATTTCCGAGCCATTTTAGAGCAGTTAACCTTTCATATTTTTGCAATGAAAGATAAATTCTGTGCTTTTTTTTTTTTTTTTTTTTTTTTTTGATGGGAGCACTTTTTGTTGAAGCGATTGTGTGTGGTTTTACACCCTTGGTGAGAATAAAAAATAATTAACTGCCCTAAAAAGTAAGAATTGTCTGGAAATGGGGGATCATTTTACTTTAATTTTACGTACGAAACTGATCCCTCTCTTTAAACTCTAAATTTTTCTTTTTTTCTTTGATAGGATGTTCCCACGTAATCGCGTAAAAAAAAAAAAAAAAAAAAAAAAAAAAATAGAATATCATTCTACGAGGAGTGGAGGACTGAGGGTGTGTGTTTTTTATGAAATCGCTCCAGACAAGACATGAAACTACTTGACGTAAAAAATTTAAAAAATGCTACTTCGAAGTAAAAAATGAGCCAACGATACGTTTTACTGTTAGATGGATTCCAACCCAGAAAAGAGCAATTATTCCCCCCCCCCTTTGTAAGAAACATCGCTCATGGAATGTGAGGATTAACACAAAAAAGAAAAAAAATTGTTCAGTTCTTTCCCCATTGCAAGACACTTGGACACCAGAGTCGGAAAGTGAGATTGAGGTCAGCGCCCTCGAGGAGGGGGTACTCTGACGTGCAAAAAGTGCCTCGGCAGCCCCGTCGACATTCCCAGTAAGGTCGCCTTAGGCGATTAGCGATAAACTAACCTTTTCTCAAAGAGAGAAGGATAAGCCTGGGAGGGAGGACCTCCTAGAACCGCACAGAACTAAACTCTCACCGCAAAATAGAGGCCAGGGATAAAAATCCCAAGCTGGAGAGTTACGAGGCCGCCAAAAGCAAACCACATGTCTACTTTTTATACTCTCTTTAGAAAGTGTCACTCTACAAATTTGCCAGGTGCTTGTTAAGATAGAGTCGACAGATAGATTTTTTAACTGTGTCGTTTTGAGCAGTACTTAATTGTCGTGTCGAAAATAGTAATATATCCAAAAAATTACGAAAATTCCTCGCGTAGAACAACTGCTATTGTGTTTTTAGTAAAAGTCTATCGTTATAAGGCTAAAAAATGTTGGTAGCCATGGAAGAGGCGAAAAGAGAGATGCCCCTCTGTATTTGCAATCTTCAAGGTGTTCAAATCTAGATAAAATGCAATTTCACCCAATTTTCCGTAAAAATTAATTTTAACTATAAATAATTTTCTACTCGATGAATTTTCGTAATTTTGGAATACATTACTATTTTCGACATGACAAGTATTTTTTATTTATTTTTTTTTTTTGCTTAAAACAACATATTTAAAAAAAAAAAAAAATCGCTGTCGACTCTTAAAACATTTGCCAAAACAAACTTAAATATATGTTAATATGTACAGCATTAAAAGACAATCAAAATTAGGAACAAGTTGACTCAAAGAAAAAAAAGGGGGGAGGGCTTAGTTTTCCCAAAAATAATAGACACACAAAAACACGACAAGAATGTTAATTTGAAACGTAACCAAAACAAAAGATCTTAACTGTAAAAATAAAAATCCATTTCAATTAAAAAGAAACATCTGTCGTCAGGTTTTTCTTTCTCACGCCTTTTTTAATTGATTTTATTTTATCTTCGACAAAAGCTCGTTTTTATTTATATTATTACTTATATTATCTTTCTTTTTCTCTTTGTTCTTATTAACGATTTGATTTCATAAAAGGGGGGGGGGCGGCAGTGAAAACAAAGACGTTGTTGCGCGAGGGGGGGGGTTATATGCCAAGAGGGGAGCGGAAAGGGATTAGTATGAAGACACGCAAACGAAGGTATGCGGTTTAACATTCCTGAATCCCAGACAAAATAACCGATAAAAATAAATAAATAAAAATATCACGGAAGTGTCTCGGTGTGGGTGGAGTTTTGAATGGCAGGTGAAAAAATAGAGAAAAGGACGAAGAACGAAAAAAAAAACAAGGTGACAAAAACGTCGGTTAGGTATGAACCTGTCGGGGGGACCTGTATTGGAATGTTATATTGTCAAACAGAAAAGTATATATATATATATATATATATATATATATATATATATATATATATATATATATATAAAGTAATAGGATTAAGAATCTATTTCTTTATGTGAAATCTTGCGTGTGCGTGAGAGATATGAGACAGAGAAAGGGTGGGTAAAGAGAGAAAGAGATAGAGGCACAAAGACAAACAAAGGGAGAAAAAAGATGGAAAGAGGAAAAGAAGCAAAGAGAGGGGGAGAAAGGGAAAGAGGAGGGGTAAAGGGAAAGAGAAAAAAGGGAAAGAGAAAAAAAGGGAAAGAGAAAAAAAGGGAAAGAGAAAAAAAGGGAAAGAGAAAAAAAGGGAAAGAGAAAAAAAGGGAAAGAGAAAAAAAGGGAAAGAGAAAAAAGGAAAAGAGAAAAAAGGAAAAGAGAAAAAAGGAAAAGAGAAAAAAGGAAAAGAGAAAAAAGGAAAAGAGAAAAAAGGAAAAGAGAAAAAAGGAAAAGAGAAAAAAGGAAAAGAGAAAAAAGGAAAAGAGAAAAAAGGAAAAGAGAAAAAAGGAAAAGAGAAAAAAGGAAAAGAGAAAAAAGGAAAAGAGAAAAAAGGGAAAAAAAAGAAAAAAGAAAAAAGAGAAAAGGGAAAAAAGAGAAAAGGATAAAAGAAAAGAGAAAAGGATAAAAGAAAACGAAAAAAAAAAGAGGGTAGCTCAGTTTTAGCAGTGATGAAACCTCAGAAACCTTTCATTCATAAATTAAAAAATAAAGCGTTCGGCTTTAACGATCTTTTTTTTTATGTTTAAAATCTGCATTCTCACGAAATGGCAAGACAAACAAATAACATTAAAACAAAAAGGTTTTGTATTTATTTCTTAAATGAATCGCTTGATTTCGTGTTCACCGTTAAAATCTTTTAAATGAGCAAAAAAAGTGCTCGGTCAAAAAATGCATTTTGTTTTTTTGTTTGTTTTTTTCGAAATAGACAAAAGTAACACATAACCGTTATCCCACCCATGTGTGCGTGTCTTTCTCGCCTAAAGGTAACTTTGATAAATACACAGCGAATTATGCAAAATACGACACTGCTATTTTTATTCATTTATTTATTATTTTGGATAGGATTTTCAAGTTAAATTCCATTTTAAAGCATCTTTCTTAAATTGCAGGTTTTAAAAGACCCCCACCTCCGCATGTTAAGAATGGGTTTCTAAATAATATTATTTCAGCACAGTCCGTATTCTGCATAAGTACGATTTTTTATTTATTACATCTTTAATTATTTATTCAATTGGATTTTTAAAAAGGGAAAAGAAAAAATTAAAACTTAAACGATCTTTTAAAAATTCTATTTTTGGCTAAGAGTAAAGTGCAGTATATGTTCTTCATACTACACTTTATCTTTTGTCTTCGGTTAGTGAAGAAAAAAAAAACTTTATTTTTTTAAATTTTATCCTAATCCAGAGTGCTTCTTTTTGGAGAAGCTGTTTCCTACTTATCAATATAAGAAAAACGACACAGATGAAATATGACAGTTTAAAATAAGAAAACTCGTGCCAAAAATTACGGAAAATTATCGAGTAGAATTTTAAATAAATCTAACGTAGTATTCGAAGTCCACGAACTCCAAGAAGCGGCAATCGCTAGAATCGTAGAAGAGTAAAGATGACACGCTGGCTTGTCGTTCGGTCAGAGACTCCGAATAAATTCATTTTATTTAGGCGATTACGTGTGATCGCCCATGAAAAAGATTCTTGAAAAAAAAAAAAAAAAAAAAAAAAAAAAAAGATAATTTAGAATTTAGAGTGGGGGATCAATTTCGTATATAAATTTATTATAAAATGATACTTCTTTCTCGATCATTCTAACTTTCTAAAGTAATTTAGAAAATTTGTTAATAATACTAACTCTAAATCCGACTGGTAAGGTCGTAAAAACACATAATCGCCGAGTATTACCAAGACCGTCTTACCTTCCTCAATAAAAAGACACAGAATTAGTACTTTTACAGAATTTGAACTTAACTCCTTTTTTATCCTAACCTAAATTTTAGATTTAGTCCGACAAAGTCGGTTTGGTTCAGTTCAAATTCTGTAGAAGTACCAATTTATCGCTGATAGAAAAAACATGGTTAACTGTCCTAAAATGCTAGAATGACATGGAAATGGGGAATTATTTTACGTTAAATTTATACGTGAAGCTGACTCCCTACTGTTAATTCAATTCTTTTTTTTTTTTTTCGGTAAAATTGTTCCCAGGTAAATGCCTAAAAAAGTAGAATCTTTTTTTTTCTTTTTGTATCTGAGGGCGTTAATCTGCAAGCTATAATATCGATTTTATTACTTATACAGAATTCAGACCGTGCTATATTTTAGATGGGCTTTTCAAGTTGAATTCAATTTTTTGTGATATCTTTTGTTTATTAAATTGTTAAGGTGAAAATAGAGAATAGTTACAAAGCGTTCGACTTTGTCTATAACAGAATTATTTCAGTCCGTAATATTCTGCTCAATGATTTCCGTACCACGATTTTTTCTTTTTTTTAAATATTAAAAAAAAAATAAATGAATAAATAAAATAATACATACCCATTCCCATGATACATAACATGATGGTGATCGAAATTTTCGATCGTACAGCTTCTGATATGAAGATACTTCCCAAAGAAAACATGATGAGTCCCACACAGGCGGCACTTACGAATCCAATGACCATTTGTCGCCATAATTTCGGACCGCCGGGTTCTTCGATTTTCCAGCCTCGACATCTTTGTCCGCAATTGTCACCACGACAACATCGACTTGGGGGACGACACGGGCCATTCGTCGTACCCCCACTAGTATTATTATTCGTGTTTAGATTACTAGCACCACTTGATCGACTGTTGTTAATAACATTATTGACGTTATTAGGAGTACCGTTTGTGTTGTTATTGGCGTAAAGGTTAGGGTTATTACCAATGGGATTGTTAAGCTGGTGATGAGAGTTCGATCCTGACGAAGGTGAATATACAGGAGGTGAAGAAATTGTCGGATTCATTTTTTTTTTTTTTTTTTTTTTGTAATATATTTTCTCTCGTAATGATCTATTCGAAACTAGTAAATCCGTTAATAATTGTTATAATGACAAGATTTCAATGTGTGTTGTCAGGACGATACTATTTGGAAAATAACTAGCCATATTTTGGTAGTTCTTCAATGTTCGTACGTAATATTTAAAAAAAAAAAACAAAAAAAAAACACGAGAAATAATTTACGATATGTATTCCTTTGAGGAGGATAATAAATAAATACACAAACGTAAGCTTAAAATCCAGTTGATCACAGACGAAAATTAATAATAATAATCTTCAATCGAAAAATAAAAATTATTTTTTCTTTAAATATTTCTTTTTGATTTCATCGAAATTTCTTGTTCGTATGAAAGAGTTCTCTAAAGAAAAATGTCAACATGATTCCCGTATCGTAACACCTGGACGTCTGTCGCTTACACACGAGACTGTTTTCCTCTTGGTAGGTAAATTGGGTAGGTAGAGAGTAAGTAAGTAAGCAAGCTCGACCAGTACCAGTTCCCCTGCCTCCCGTCAAACTGATTATGACGCGGTTGCTATGAGGACTTTAAAGCGAGTCGCCACAGACACGGCTTTCCCATTGGCATCCATATTACGACTAGAGCATCACGGGAATTTTTTTTTCTCCCTTCTTTTTGTCCGGGTCGTTTTAAGTTCTTACTATTTTATTATTATTTTTTTTTTTTTAATTACAATTAATTCAATATTTCTCTAAAAATAGATTCGCTTTCTAAATAAAACTGCAAAACTAAGTCAATATAAACAAAAAGTGATTGACGCAAAATATTTCAATAAATCTCTGGCTGCTGACAGTGACGATGATGATGACGACGACGATGATGATGACGATGATGACGTTAATAAAAAAAAAAAAAAAAAAAAAGGAGAAAGGAATTTTTCTAATATAGTCTGCGTAGAGAACGTACCCCTTTTTTCCCCCACATAAAAAAAATGAATTTAAATAATTGAAAGGAGGTAAAATATATATTTTTTTTAAATAATCATTTTAAAATGTAAAGAATGTGCTGTTTACTTGAACTTTTGCTTGTAAACAAAAACATTTGTTTATTATTTAAACATATTCAGCAGTTCAGCACATTGTCCAATGTCCATGAGTTGAGTTCCATCCAAAATTCGACAGACAGACAGAAAACAAGCAAATTAATAACGTTAGATTTGGTATGTATTGTTGTAGATTAACAGTAGCACCTTCCACTAAATTACCTCCCCACAGATTCTACTTTTTTACGCGTTAACATCCAGAAAGAAAAAAAAAGAAAAGAAAGAACTTCACAGGAAAAAGAAAATTTAGAAGTTAGAAGAGGGGATCAATTTCGCATACAAATTTAATATAAATTGATCCCTCATTTCCGGGCCGTTTCAGGGTTGGGGGCAATTAACCTTTTTATTTATTTATATATTTTTTTAAAGTAAATTCTGTGCGATTTGTTTTTCTTCTCCTTTGTTTTCATTATTTTTTATTTTATATATTTTTTGTGAGGGTGGTGTCTACACTTTTAGGAGATTACATATGGTTTACGACCTTGCCACTCGGACGTAAAGAATCTTTGTATTGAACTAGGAAAGAGAAAATCATTAATTGCTTAAATAACATGTGGTTGTGTGTTCAATAGGTAACAGCAGTTCGAAATAGCTTGTTGAAAGGAATTAATTCTCGTTCGATATGGTACTTTTCCATGCTGAGAATTTATGTGTATGACACGCGCGAAGTCATGTTAGTGGTTTAACATCACACAAGAACGGAGTCGGCAGCGATGTTGTTCACTCCTAAAACTGCATCCTGAACTGGTTTGAGTTATGTGCACAAAAGCTTATATAGGAGAGTTCTAGAACATTCCGGACCATTTGTTGTATCACTGAGCACGAAGCATAACGTAGTTCCTTTATTGCATGTGTGCGGATGGACAAATTACGACATTGTGTCTTTACGCGTTCTTCAAACATGCGCGTGTTGAAAACGGTGATTGCTAAGAAATGTCTCTGCTGAAGACTTGTTCCGGCCATATATAGCAGATGCTACAACTTCTATCAGTCATGACTGATGAAACAAGAGCTTGCTACCCCTATAGATGTCTGTTTGAAATTCAGTATAGATTCCCAAGTCCAACAAAAAAATTTCCGAGTGCAACAGGATACACCTAAAGAAAATTGGTGGAAACATCAACTGAAATGTTGTGCAAATAACGCTCAAGACGAGAACAATAGTCGAAAGAATTCAAATAATGTGAATAATCAATCCTCATCTCAAAAGGTCAGAATTCTAAAAATTCTCATTTGCAAGTTTGTTGTTCAGTAAACAAAACAAACTTTATTGTAACCTAAAAAAAAAAACCCAAAAAATGTATTTGTTTTAAACTGGAGGTGCAAATTTATTCGAAAGGATGATTATTAAAGTTGTTGGAATCAAGTAACAACTTTGCACTAACACAACAAGTGGATGATCACAGCCTGTGCAGTGAACGCACACAGAACATGTTCCTACTAACCACCATATGTAGAAATAGAACACCAAATATTTAAAATTGTTCATCACAAATAAATATTTGAAGATGTTGGGAATTTGATGCATAAAACTGTTACCGAATTGACTAGATTTTACATCTAATAACTCCAAAATAGGTTGATATGCCATAAAATAAAACAACCATTTGCATATATACATAATTACTTCCATAATCAAACCCAACAAGATCATAGCTTATATAAACACCTCTGAACTCGAAACCCAAATCTCTTGCACGCAAGGCAAGTTCTCTGCCACCTGGGCAACCATGCCGAACACAAGAAAGTCTATTAACCAACACAGATGAAGCAAATTATATCATCTCTCACATTCTGAAAATTCTAACATATATACATGTACATTTCCAAGAAGTTTTATTATCTGTCGTTGTTTCAGATATAAAATTGGTTTGCTTTGGCATATATTTTTGGCCCATATAATTTTTATTATTTGAATTTTTATGGGAAGTATTTATGAGAACAGTTTAAAGAAAGCTACCAGATTGTCTGACTGTTGGAGGTGGTGTGGGGAGTGGCGTACAGAGATTAAGATTGTTCTTTTTTGTTTTGTTTTGTTTTTTGTTTTTTTTGTGAAGTGATGGTCTCCATAAACCTTTGTCTACCTATTTCCGGTAGACATTTTCTTTTCTTACTAAATGCAAATACGTTTTAGACTGTCTGCACTGACTGTGTAAGACATTAACTTTTAAAGCTTAAAGAAATTGAATATAATATGAACCTCAAAATACTCTGTGTCATTATCTACTCACTGGAAGTTCTCACGAGTCATTGCCAATGATCGTTCACTGACAGCAACAGGTGGTGTTCCCTGGAGTCTGGGTGATAATAAGTCTACCCAAATGTTTTAATACTTTCTAATCCTATCGGTAATAATTATAAATCACTTTGTGTTCTCACAACATCTGTTTACCATTTATTTCTTGCTGGTCATAACGATTGTCTTTCTTTGGAATTTGAATGGTAATAAGCTTCCTCGGGATTTAATTACTTTCTGTACTCTTTGTAAGGGACTGAAAAGAATATCTGAGAAGGGAGAAGAGATTTGTAGACCGTGGATATAGGGTTTATTAACTAACAAAGAATACACGTGCTGTGATTCTTGTACAGTGTTGTAATGGTGGAAGGGCTTCTTCCGGCCAATGGGGATAACCTATGTTATTTTATTACCGCTAAGTGTCCTTGGAAAGAATAGAGCCAAAAGGGCAGGGGCACAAGGGTAATTTAAAGCTTTAACACTCGTCCAGTAGATATCTAGACCATGCTCTCCTTTCTCAGTCTTTTAATTTGGGTCACCAATTGTTGGAGACTTGCATAAATCCCTTGAAATAAATAAATAAAAAGAAATACGTTACAAAGTAACAAAAATAAACTTTTTTTTTTTTTTTTTGTTAAAAGAAAAGGAATTACTTTTTAGTGTGCGCCAAGGTGGCATCCGCAAAATAGGTTTTTTTTTTTTTTACCTCTTTTTCCTCGGGTGCGTTATGGATTTGAGCTTGCTTACCACTATTTTTTTTTTGCGCTCGCAATTTTCCTTCTTTTTTTTTTGCGCTCGCAATTTTCCTTTTTTTTTTTTTGCGTTCGCAATTTTCCTTTTTTTTTTTTTTTTGCGCTCGCAATTTTCCTTCTTTTTTTTTTGCGTTCGCAATTTTCCTTCTTTTTTTTTTTGCGCTCGCATATATATATATATATGTATGTATATAATAATTATTCATTTATACCTACATTAGTGTTTCATTCTTATGCAATCATCAGTGTAAAGTAACAATTCTTGCCAATCATGAGATTCGAACCCAGCTGCAAAGCCACTTTTTGCTCCATTTGCTGAGCTTCTACCTCATGGCTACAAAACAATTGCCACAGGAATAAAGGAAATTAAGAACTATTAAACGCCATATTCAGGCAAGTACAATGACAATCTAGAGTGTTCACACAAATGAAACAAGAACAATTTTCCACAGGATACTCTGGATTTGTCATTTCATACTTGTAAAATGAACTAAGTGTAGAAAGAGGATGTCTGCCTTGAGATTCATGAATGGCAATTTCTGACTGTCTCAGGCAATAGGTTTTGAAGAAACTTCACTAACGTTGAAACTAATCGTAAAATTAAGATGAAGACCCTTGCCCGCAATTATTGTAGCATGTTGAAGGTGCATATACGCAACCGCACACATGACAGCTGGTAGCCAAACGCAATGAATGATGGGATCAGGATATCATCGGTGGTGAAAGGTTAACTATTTGATGCATGCAGCTGTCAAGGTGAGTACATCTGCAGAAGAGCAGGTCACATATATAGCCCAGAGCAAAAGACAAAAAAAAAGAAAAGAAGCCTACAGTCAGCCTGCAAGCAATATTTGCACAAGCTTATGATTCCATCCACCCACCTCCCCTGTCTACACTCCATCTTGAGCTGAACCCACCCACATGTGGCAATAAAGAAAGAAACAGAAACTAAAAGTTTTTATATTTTTATACAAAAACAAAGTGTTATGAGTTTTTTCTGGCTGATGAAAAATCGACTACGCAACATTAGTGGCCTGGGATAGATGTCAATTTCGAAGAAAGACTGAACCACTACTACTTGCGTCATTAGTCCAGGGGCTTACCTGCTAAGACATCGCTACATCCTTGAGAGTGATCAACAAGACCTTAGCATCGGGTTCATGGTGACTGTGCAGATTATAATGGCCAAAACTTGTTTGTTGTTCTGAATGCTTATTCAAAATGGATTCATATACAAATAACAGGCACAGCTTTATCAACAACAAGAGTAGAAAATAGGTGAGGAGCTGTTTTTGTGACTCACAAGTTCTAGTTAGCAACAATTGTCAATGTTTCACCAGTTTGGAATTCAAATAGTTCACAAAACGATATGGCATCTAACACAAACTTGTCAGCTCACATCAGGCATCAAATGAACTAGATGGATATTCAGGAGAACAGGTTTTAAATGATATCAAGAGGAAGTCTGCAAAAATATCCTGTTGTCTGGTGACATACCGAACAATACAACAGGCAACTTTTTCTTCTTTTCTCCACCCTCTCTTTCACAGACGAAACTTTACTATAAATAGAAGAGGCGTTAAAAAAGTAATGCCTCCTGTTTTTTATTCCGCCCGAATGGATCAGAGGGGATTGCAAATTGCATTGTTATGATGATGTCCTGAAAATTTCATTTCTCCGTTGCAGATATTGATGGTGTGAAACTCTAAGAAAGCAACCCCTGTCATGGACGTGCGTCAGAAACAGATATGCATCATTCAATTCTGTGTGCATTGATGTGCATTGAGACTTGTGGTGACTATGTAGGAAAATAGACGAAACTTTACTATAAATAGAAGAGGCGTTAAAAAAGTAATGCCTCCTGTTTTTTATTCCGTCCGAATGGATCAGAGGGGATTGCAAATTGCATTGTTATGATGACTGAACTTATGCCTTCATGTCCTGAAAGTTTCATTTCTCCGTTGCAGATATTGATGGTGTGAAACTCTAAGAAAGCAACCCCTGTCATGGACGTGCGTCAGAAACAGAGATGCATCATTCAATTCCTTGAAAATGTGCATTGAGACTTGTGTAGGAAAATAAATTCTGGAGCAAAAAAATGGTCGCTTGTTTTAATGGTATCATTCCCGTCTTGTAGCTCTTCAACATTTTGAGTTAAAAAACAATAGGGGGCTTTACTTTTGGAATTACCCTTGTACTATTATAGTACGTGTTCTTCAGAATTGTCTCATCTATTCCTTGCTCCCTTTGTTCCAACTTCTTTGTCTCCTTGGTCTAGTGGTTTCCATCAATTCTGTTTTGATACCTCTTTGTAATGCAGCTTCCTATTCCAATATTCCAAGAACTGCAAGGTTGTGGAACTCTCTTCCTGCTGACTGTTTTCCTCCTACGGTCTTTTCAAGATTAACTCCAACCGACATCTCCTGTCTTTGTGATAATCATCTTTCATTCTTATTAGCTTCTTACATCAAGTGGCATCACACCTTGTCTGGAGCAATTTCCATTAAAAAAAATAACCCGGATAATACCACACACAACTATAAGGACTACCAAAGTTGCTGATGAAATGAAGATTGTACACCAATCTGGATCGCCTAAGGTTTGCTACTTTGACCATTGTACACCACAATCAATTAAACCATAAATTCCACCATAACAGATCTATTTTTTCTTACTCATATTCATGCCAAACAAGGTAAACTCCTTGGCCTAACCTTTACAGGGAACATGAACTGGAATATATACATTGAGAGCATTGCCAAAGCTGCTGCAAAGAAAGAGGGCTCTCTCTACCGTGCTAAGAAACTACTTACGCCTGAAAGTATCGTGTACCTCTATAAAGCCACCATTCGCCCATGTAGGGAGTACTGTTGTCACATTTGGGATGGTGCATCTGCTACTTGTCAGGGTTCAAAAGAGAGTCGCCAACCTGATAGGTCCTGAACCGTCATCTAGGCTTCAGCCTCTGTCCCTTCAACAAAATCTTGCATACCTCTGCCTGTTCTACAAGTACTTTAATGGTGAATGCTCTGACCAACTACAAGCACTTGTACCCCACCCCCGACGTGACTACCCTGACAAGTAGCTAAATCCCACCCCTTCACAGTAGTGATCCCTAGGTGTAAGAAGGCCTTCTACTCCAGTAGTTTCTTCCCCAGAACTGCTAGATTTTGGAACTCCCTTCTGGGATACTGCTTTCCCAACTGTATTGACATGCAGAAGTTCAAGTGTAATGTGAACAAATATCTTGCCACCCATCTCTCTTCATAATACCCTCGTAACTTATGCCCTCAATAGTAGCCCCCTACTTCAAAGTAGCACTGTGCCTTGTTTGGGGTGAAAATTGATTAAAAAAAAAAATTGCCACCGAGATGTAAGGGACTACCGTAGATTAGGTATCTAAGTGAGGAGTTGAGCAATGAGTTGTATATCCACATCACACTTAAACTTTTGCATGCCAGTACAGTTGGGTAAGTAAGATACAGAGAAGGAATTCTAGAGTCTAGCAGTTCCAGGTAAAAAAAAACAAAACTTTTAGAATAGAAGACCCTCCTGCATTAGGAGTACCCCTCCAGTGAAGGCATGGGACTTTATCCGTTTAAATACATCTATTTTATGAAAATCAGTCTTTGCAAAAAACTTTGTGATTAGATGGCCGTGTTGTGGAAAGAGTATCTCCCCAATAATTCGGAATCAGACTGGAAGATATCTTTTGATTTTGGCTAGACGAGTGTTTTTTGTGAAAGATTGCCGAGGGTGGGGCCATAGATTTAAGCTCAATTGAACACTTGTCATGAAAATAGCGATAAAACAACGTCTCTTCTGTGGAAAAGAGGTTTCAGAGAAAAGAGCATCATCTACTGGTTACGAAGTATGTCTTGAACTCTGTTGAGGTAGGATATGGAAACAGTACTCCATCCTAGGACGTAATTGGCAGGTAGAGAATTTCATCGGCAGTGAGGTATCTAGTGGAGCGGTTGAATGATCCAACCATTTTTTCAGCGACCTTGAGAACAGATTTTATGTATGTGCTCCATTTCAGATCAGGGGTAAAGGTCAGATTCAAGAAATTCATTTAGAGACGATTTTTAAGCTTTTTCACTGCAAACTGGCTTCAGATGGTCAAAACTTGACATACTGACATCAAGTTCCTTGAATATTTCTCTGGCACTCTCAGCATGTTTTGTCACAAATTTACATTCAGTCATTGTTTATCAAAAGTGCAGGACCATATTCTACCATCATCATCAATGCTTTTATTAGCAATTTCTGAAACCACCTTTTTTTTGTCAAGTTAGACCTCATTTTTGTGTCATAGGAGTCAACATCTTAACCCTTAACAGAAAGTAAAAGCAAACCAGAATTTGTGAAATGGAATGGAATCTGGTTTCAGAAGCGGCACCTCAAAACATAACAGGTCCACAAACTTCACTTGCACATGAAAATTCATCTGACTATTGTTTAGAGATCTGAGTAAACGTTTCTGCAATTTTAAGATAAGGATTAATATTTTGTAATATTTGGTTGCTTTGGACTACTGTTTTCATCTAAATTCAAATATGTGAAAATATTGAAAATTCAGGTATGGTTGACTACCTATAGAGGAAAACGGAATCTACCTATCCTTATGAGATGAAGTAAAAATTATAGACAGAGAAGAGTGGTAGAAAATAAAATGACTCAAAGAAGCAGCACATGTGTTAAGTAATGATGAGCTACTACACAGACTTAGTATAAAATTTAATACAATATGGAACCATTAATTATAAATAATACATCAGGTGACCATTAATATATATATATATATATAATATAAAGCTGCGTGGGGGGGTCACGAATAGGCTCCTATATGGTTGACTATTTTAAAAAACTAATTACATATAATGATAGAAGATGTATCGAGACACAGGAATGGGTATGTTTGATCTGGCAGAATGGTGGTTCATTAAAATTGTGGGGGTTGCGTTCGCATCTGGTCCACAAAGTATGGAAATAATACTTTGATAAGTATGTTTTAACTTAAATAGGGATGGTATAATAAAATTGTGGGGTCTGCGTTTGCACCTGGCCTCCATAGAATGGAAATAGGCACAAACTTTAATAAAGACTTTTCATATCTATCTGTGTAAGTATACTTTGATAATTATGTTTTAGTTTGAAAAAATATGGCATAATAAAATTATGGGGTGTTCGTTCGCGCCTGACCTTCATAGAATGGAAATATGTCACAAAGTTTAACAAGGTTTTTTTAATATAGATCCACAGAATATTGTGATAAGTGTTTCAGTGTGAACAGGAATGGTATAATGAATTATGGGGTTTATCTATTTTATTTTTACTTTCATCATATTTTGCTTTGGTCTTGATACCCCCAATTCGAAGCTATCTCTTTACAACCCTTCCTTTTCATAATCTATCATACTTTCATAAATCAGAGTCCATTTTCTGTAGGCTGCTTTTGAACCCAGTCAACGACGGGTACTTTTGCTAGTATATATATATATATATATATATATATATATATATATATATGTAAATAAATGATTAGCGTAATTGTTAGGAGCCTTGACTGTCGTACAGATGGTCGGGTTTCAATCCTGGCTTGAGGTAGTTGCCTGTCTAGCTGCACTGATGAGCTGTGAAACAGCGAAACAGTACTGCATGTGGATGACTATAATGCTCTTCATCTTGAGTTGAGCATATTGAGAAGTGATACACGAATTACCATTAGCGTATAAAGCGATGCTCTTTGTGTAAACAAATCGAGCTTAGGTATTTCGGACGATGTCGAAATATCGTTAATTCACAACTCACACAGCAGTCACCGATTAGTGTAATGGTTAGGAGACTTGACTGTCATACAGGCAGTTGGTTTTCAATCCTGGCTTGAGGTAGTTGCTTGTCTAGCCACACTGATGAGCTTTGAAACAGCAAAACAATACTGTATGTGGATGACTATATATATATATATATATATATATATATATATATATATATGTTATGTATACTTTTTATTTGTTTTTGCACAGTCATGAGCATGTTTCAGTCAACTAGTTATAAATAACTAGAGACATCACCAGGAGATATTGCATTTCCAAAAGTTCAGTCCTTCATGGATTTTAGAGACAGTTCACAGAAGTTCTGGTCTGGAGAGCAGTCACATGGTATTAAAAACATATTAAATAAAATAAATTACTATAACAATGCTTAATGAGTGAAAAAATATAAGACAATACAGTAAGACAAAAAAAATATAGATATATATATATTAGTGATGGGATAATTCTAATATTTTTCCTGATTAAGATACAATTCCCAATTCCATACTAAATTCCTGATTCCAATACAGTTACCAATTATTGTAAAGTCACATGTCAAATATTCAGATATTTTCTCAAACGTAAAAACACACTTGTGAGGGATGATCTATCAATTTTAGTTTAAGTTTAGTTTAATATCAACAGATATTCATTATTTTATTATTAGGAAACATGAGTTGGAACAATTACATTGAAGGCATTGCCAGGGCCGCTGCAAGAAAGGTGGGCTCTCTCTACCGTGCTAGAAAACTACTAACACCCGAAAGTATCCTGTACCTCTATAAGGCCACCATTCGCCCATGTATGGAGTATTGCTGCCACATCTGGGCTGGTGCATCTGCTACTAGTCTCTCGCTCCTTGACAAGGTTCAAAAGAGAGTCGCAAACCTGATAGGCCCTGAACTGGCATCTAAGCTTCAGCCTCTGTCCCATCGACGAAATGTTGCATCCCTCTGCCTTTTCTACAAGTATTTTAGTGGTGAATGATCTGACGAACTGCAATCACTTGTGCCTCCACGACGTGAGCACACTCGACAAACCCGACAGGCTGCTAAATCCCACCCCCACACTGTAGAGATCCCTAGATGTAAAAGATCTTTTTACTCCAATAGTTTCTTCCCCAGATCCGCTAGACTCTGGAATTTCATTCCAGGTCCCTGCTTCCCCAACAGTACTGACGTGCAGAAGTTCAAGTGTAACGTGAACCGACACCTTGCTGCCCAAATCCCTTCATAGTACCCCAGTAGTTGTTGCCCCTGATAGTAGCCCCCTACACCAAAGTGGCAATTTGCCTTGTTTGGGGTGAAAATGTAATAAAAAAAATAAAAAAAATAAAAAAATTACTATCAGAAGTGAAAGATTTTGTTTTAAGCAAAATCAAATCAGAAAGATAATTAAAAGAATCATTTTTTGGCATTGGAAAATAAGCACAGATTTTTCAATTCCGATACTGATCCCGATAACTCAAAAAGTTCTGATTTTTCAAGAATAGTTTTAATGGTCCAAAAATGTGTACTAAAATTGCCCACAAGGATCCATAGTGTAAAAGACAAAATGCTAAGTAAAATTCAATTCTAAGTGACACTCTTCTGGAGGTAGAAGGTTCAATTCTCAGTGCAGGCAATATAAAGCATACAACTCAAGACGTCTACCTGGTCATGACTGATGAACAAGAGCATGCTACCCCTGTAATTATTTTTTATTGTATTTTCACCCCATACAAGGCATAGTGCCACTTTAATACCTGGGACATAATTGCAGGGACACTATATAGGGAGTTTAGCAGCAAGATGTCTATTCAGATTGCACTTGAATTTCTGCATGTCAGTACAGTCTGGGAAACAGGAACCCAGAAGGGAATTCCAAAGTCTAGCAGTTCTTGGGAAGAAACTATTAGAGTAGAAGGCTTAAATGAATAGTTCCATTCAAAATGTCTTGTAGATTCCTGAGTTTGACAGGAAGATTCCCGAGTGCAACAAGATACATCTAAATAAAGTCTGAGGTTACATTGACTAAAACGTTGTGAGAATAACACTCAAGATGAGAGCAGTAGTCCGACGAATCCAAATATTACAAGTGAACATTGGCTTCCTTCTTAATTAAAAATAAATTTTTTTTAAAATTCTTTTTGAATTTTGATCTCACAGATACAGAATGATTCTCGACCATATTAAAGGGGTCATAGGGGCAGTCTACCTCACTATCCTTCACGAACAATGGAATTTAAGGAAGAGAAAAATAATGTACGTTCACAGGATACATGAATTAGCAGTTGGATCTAAATAGCATTTAGACAAATCAAAATTTAATTCTGATTAGCCAATTTTCATTTGTTATATTTGTATCATGTTAACATACTTCCTGTAATGTGTCTATATATATATATATATATATATATATATATATATATATATATAGTCATCCACATACAGTACTTTCACTGTTTGACAGCTCATCAGTGCGGCTAGACAGGCAACTGCCTCAAGCCAGGATTAAAACCCGACCATCTGTACGACAGTCAAGGCTCCTAACCACTACGCTATTGGTGGCTGCTGCGTGAGTCATGAGTTTAACGATATTTTGACATCGTCCGAACTACCTCTGCTCGATTTGTTTACACAAAGAGCATCGCTTTATACGCTAATGGTAATTCGTGTATCACTTCTCAATATGCTCAACTCAAGATAAGGAGCATTATAGTCATCCACATACAGTACTGTTTCGCTGTTTCACAGCTCATCAGTGCAGCTAGACAGGCAACTACCTCAAGCCAGGATTGAAACCCGACCGTCTGTACGACAGTCAAGGCTCCTAACCACTACACTATTGGCGGCTGCTGCGTGAGTCATGAGTTTAACGATGTTTTGACATCATTCGAACTACATATATATATATATATATATATATATATATATATATATTCATTTAAATGCATAATCTTGTTCATCATCAGTTTGTTAAATTTAGATATACTTAAATAAACACCTAAAAAGAAAAATCAGCTAAGGGAAATAACTCTTATTTTTTAAGTATTTTCCTTATTTGTATTTCTAGCTTAACACATCACTGAATATTTCCCAGGACTAACTAATAAAACAGCTTTTAGACAAAATTCGACATAATGCCTTTCTAAAGTGATACACTAATTCCAATGCTTCTCTAACTATTCAATGTTTTTTTTTTCTAGAACAATTTATCTTTGACCTCCAGATAAACCTCAGTTTCTGATATTTGTTTTTACATTGGAGCCAAATTTCTTTCTCTGGAGCATTCTTCTGAGGTTTGCAAACAACCAGATCTGAAAGATAGGATCGATGTGGAAGAAATTTTAAGTGTAACTCATGTAGTTTTGCCATGATGATATTATACATTGTTTTAGCGAAAGAGCATTGTTTTCATCTTCATTTGCAATGGTAGCTTCACTTAAATAACTGTAACTTGTAAACTAATTATCCAATTAGGCTCAATTTTTGACACATGTCATTTGAAGGTTAGTACTTCGTAAAAATCGTATGGACTTTTAATTAGTGGCGCCATCTGGAACTTATTGAATGATGTGTTAAATACTGAAAAAAAAAAGATGTTTTACCGAACAAAACAAATTTTTATGTAATCGATCTCGGGCAATGCCAGGTCGGTAAAGCTAGTTCACTGTACAACAAAAAATTAACAAATTACAACAAAAGAAGCAACAAGTTACAAATAATTGTATTGACATGACACAAGACAAACTTTTTCTAATTTTATTTCAATGCTTTTTTTTTACTGCATTATTTTTGTTATGTTATAGTCGTGATCCTGCTTACAAAGTATGTATGATTAAATTTTTTGTGTTCAGCTTTCCCAAGATGATGTTATGCTTAATGGCTTCCAAGACAGCCTTAGCAGCACATTCAACAGCCAGCATCTGTTTCTTTTCCGTGCAGGTCTTTTCAATGCCTGTTGTCTTCTCACTTACGACAGCTGTGCATTTTGCGTGTTTCCCAACTGAAAATAAATAATATTATTAGCCAATTGGGTTACACAAAAATATTACAAAAATCAATCATAACTAGATTGTCATTCAGTAGCGAAAACGGAAATGGATCTAAATTCAGAAAGGGATCGTTTATTGTACCCCTGCCCCCCCCCAATAAAACAAAAAAGAAATCTAATGTACAAATGTGGGAGATTAGACATTGAGATGCGATTTGATTTGAACGAATGCTAAAATGCAAATGGTTCTAATTGTTTACCCTCTTTTTTTTCTTTGGTTCATTTTGATACACTCTCTTCGTCACTTCCTGTTATAGAGGAGTGAGTGGAGTTGTAAATGGCAGAGTAAATTCTGAAGAGCACATTTGGCTTTCTGGGCTTGCAAAGATGACGTCAATAGAGGCCGAACCCAGGAAAGTCAGAGTCAGGACAACGATCCTAGATCAAGGTAGGCCAGCAAAATGCAGAATTCCTGGGGATTTGGTATCAGTGGTATTGATCAACATTTCAGACAATAAACAGAAAAGGCATGGAGGAACGTTCTGATGTCATCTTTCCCTATACAAAGAGAGATAACCAGACAACAGCAGAAAAGAAGCGGCTGCAAGAGGAAAGCGGACATATTATACCTCTGCTATTTTGCATACACACCACCGCCACCCTGTTACCCCTATTTGCTGTCAGTATTGCCACTGGTGGATAAACATTGTTTCTAATCATTCAACTTACTTGTTATTAAAAATATGCAGGAGACTTTCTTTTGCTTACGTCTGATTGTGGAGGCACACATAATTGTATGGATTCAGACAACCCACGACCAGGTAATTTTATGAATAGCACTACATTTCTAAAGCAAGAAGGTTTTAACAGCAAGGTGTTAATTTAAAAAATTTTTCACCATTGGAAATGTAAAAAAAAAAGCAACACCTATATGTGAACGTAGTAAGACCTAGTTAAAAAAATCAGTTTTGGAAAGATTTTACTAGCTAGCCGAAGAAAGGAAAATATTCTCTACAGACCACCCTATGCTCTTTAAGGCCAAGGATGATGAAAAGAAAAGAACTCAATGACTCACAGTCCAGCTTAATTCATACATGCACTAATAAGTAAAACGAACACACAATGCCACACAGCTAAAATACTCACATGTATATATTCACACAAATTACTCATGCTTTGAACATATTGTGACTATTATTTTATTTATTGTGGACTATTATCCTCATCTTTTTTTTAATTGTTGTTTCACAACGTTTCGGCCCAGGTAACTGCGACGGGATAGGAACTCTAAATCTCCTAACTGTATTCTTAGCAATTACTGCCTTCCATAGTTGTTGTCGTCTCACCACTCTGGCCGGCTTTGGGTAGGATTGAAACCGCTATCTTCAGACCATGCTCACCTGGAACCATAGAGATTCAACATCTCTATCCATTGCTCCACGGACCCTGAAGGGCGATCAAGGTTGGATTTCTTGGTCTTATAAATCCACGTTTATTTATTATCTGATCTTCCATTGTTATGTCCGTACTGAATGGTATATATTATTTATTTAATTGGAATTCATTGTTGAGATGAGTATTATTTATTAATTTTATTTATTGTGGACTATTATTCTCATCTTTATTAGTTGTTGTTTTATGATGTTTCGGCCAACTATTCCTCTGGCCTTCGTCAGGTGGTAACCACGACGGGATAGGAACAGTAATTGAGTGAATAATAATCATAATATATTATTTATTTAATTGGAATTCATTGTTGAGATGAGTATTATTTATTAATTTTATTTATTGTGGACTATTATTCTCATCTTTATTAGTTGTTGTTTTATGATGTTTCGGCCAACTATTCCTCTGGCCTTCGTCAGGTGGTAACCACAACGGGATAGGAACAGTAATTGAGTGAATAATAATCATAATATATTATTTATTTAATTGGAATTCATTGTTGAGATGAGTATTATTTATTAATTTTATTTATTGTGGACTATTATTCTCATCTTTATTAGTTGTTGTTTTATGATGTTTCGGCCAACTATTCCTCTGGCCTTCGTCAGGTGGTGACGAATAGTTGGCTGAAAAGTTGTGAAACAACAACTAAAAAAGATGAGAATAATAGTCCACAATAAATAAAATTAATAAATAATACTCATCTCAACAATGAATTCCAATTAAATAAATAATATATTGTGATTATTATTCACTCAATTTTCTTTATTCAAACATGTGTTTGTTCTATGAACATTTACTAACATAAAAGTAAATTTTATATTCTTATTTCTTATATAAAAATGTTTTCTTTTAAACTTTCATATTTCTCCATTTTTTTTTTTTTTTTTTACAAAACTGTTTATATGTTAGGTAGCACTTACTTCTTGGTGGCCCTTCTATTATTTTAATGTTTCATTAATCATTCAAACATTACCGTGTTTTAATATATGGTTAAATGTTAGTCTTACTCATTTAGAACTGCTTTAAAGCTTCACCGCTCACTCATTTTGCGACCAAATTGCAAACAATTTTTACAGTTCATAGGTCACCTTCTCAGCTATATTTTGAAATAAAAAATTTTCAACTTTCATCCATTAAAACAAAAGTTATACTAAAATTACTGGTGTTCGGAAGTCCTTAGAATTAATAAGGAATGTGAGAGATGGTTTCTTCTGATTGGTCGTTGGTTACCATAGCAACTTTTTCAACATTGACATTTTAGAGACAATTTCTTCTGATTGGTTGGTGGTTACCATAGCAACTTTTTCGTCATTGACACCTCCATAAATCATAGTGGGAATGTGGCTCGCATGCCATTTTATTTGAGCTATATAGAGTTAACTCTTTGTCGTGATGGGGCTGATAATATTTTGCTTATGACGTCTTTTATTTGTTTTTTATTTAGTCAATTTAAGAAGTTGGTAATCATTTTTTATGGATTGTTGACAATGCGTATGATATCGAGCACAAAAATGAAAATATTATTTCAAAGCAAAGCCTGGAAAAATCATGGATTACATAGAAAATGCGAGCATGAAAAGTAATATGGTTAAGATTAAGCTTAGAAAAGTAAAAGCACTAGTTGTTAAAACTGGAAAAGAAAAAGACAAGATATTCTCGTAAAAAAAAATATAAATTTCTAACTTAAAATTTTGCAGTATTAAGAATTTATATATAATGTTAAATTAAATTTTTAAAAAAATTCTTAATGAAGAAATAACCTTTTTTTACCCCAATTCATATTAAATGTCAGTGTGGTTCTTAAATATACATAAGGACACTCCAAAATGGCCTTTACTATGGCCAGTGACTACAACACACAAAGACAACTATTTTTGGTATTTTCACAATGTATATTTGTTTATTTTTAAATCTAATGGAGGAGGGATATGTTAAATATTTATATTTTAATGTAGTTTTGTTTTTTTTATTTATATGGTTTTTGTTTTTTTTGCCAGAAAGTCGGCTTTTAATATAAAGAAATATTTATTTCAAAAAAGAATGGGGAGATATATTAAATATTTATTTTTTTTATATAGGGTGCATGTTTTTTTTTTATTTACAAAACTTTTTATTAAGGATAATTATTTTACATCTTAGTTAATAAAACCCAAATAAAAAAAAGCATAATTAATAAAAAATGCACACAAAATGAAAAAATGAATATTTAATATATTTCCCCACTTTTTTAAAAATAAATCTTTCTCTATATTAAAAATAGAATTATTTCTGACAAATAAAAAAAACAAAAAAACAAACAAACAAACAACTCAGTTTAATTTTTTCATTTTTTTAGAGATGCTTGTGCAAATGTATCAACCGGTGTTGACTAGAAGTTGTTCCTATGTTTCTTTTATTTGATGGGGTCTTTAAATCCTAAGTGATCCTTATATTGTAGTATTCCGTGTATTCAAACATTATTATTTGCTTCTTTAATCACTTATTCATTTCTAAATTGTAATGAAAGATTTCTTTTAAAAAAGAATGGGAAGATATATTAAATATTTAGTTTTTAATATAGGGTGCATGTTTTTTTTTATTAACAAAACATTTTATTAAGGATAATTATTTTACATCTTAGTTAATAAAAACCTACATAAAATAAAGACATAATTAATAAAATAAAAAAAAGCACACAAAATGAAAAAATAAATATTTAATATATTTCCCCATTTTTTTTAAAATAAATCTTTCCCTATATTAAAAATGGAATTTTTTACACTCCCCCCCCCCAAAAAAAAACAAAGTTTTAATCTTTTTATGCTTGTTTAAAGATGCTTGTACACAGGTATCAACCGGTGTTGACCAGAAGCTGTTCCTATGTTTCTCTTATTTGATGGGGGTCTTTAAATCCTAATTGATCCTTATATCGTAGCATTCCGTGTATTCTTTGTCTCTTTAATCACTTGTTCATTTCTAAACTGTAATGGAAAAGATGTATTTCTTATTTTAGAATTATTCATATTTTTGTATGCTAGTCTTTGTTGTTTCATATTCATATGCTGCAAATTAATTTTGTACGCAGTGTACCATCAATTTGTTTGTTTACACTGCACCTGCAGGTGGTAGTCTCCTTTTATTTTAAGATTATATCTTATTTTACTTAAATTTAACTCTAGTTATGTTTTTACAATCAAAATCAAGCGGAAGACATAAATTTGAGCTTTTAATAATCTCTAGCAGTTTACAGAGACAGTATAGGTGTATAATAACAATTAATTTTTTTTTTTTACTCTTATAAACCTCAAACAAGACACACTACCACTTGAGTGTAAGGGACTATTATGTGAGTATATGCCTACAGAGGCATTATGTAGGGAGTTGAGCAGCAAGATGTTTGTTTTATATTTAAATTTTTGCAAATTAGCACAATCAGTTAAGCAGGAAACAGGGACAGAATTCCAAAGTCTAGCTGTCAGGGAAGAAACTATTAGAGTAGAAGGCTTTCCAACATCTAGGGACCTCAACAGTGAAGAGGTGAAATTTTGCTGCTTGTGGGGTTAATCAGGAGTATTTATGTTGAGAGGCTACAAGTGCTGTAAGTTTCTCAGAGCATATTCCATTAAAGTACTTGTAAAAGAGGTTTGTTGATGAATTATCTATATATATAAAAGGCAAAATGGGGGCGAGCGTTTGTGTATGTTCACAAAAGGATTTTTGTGTCGAGCTTCTTGCGTTCGTAATATTCAGGGAGAAGTTTTCTTATACTTCCTAGATCGTAATATCTCAGATTTGCAAACGGACATTGTCTCTATCTATTTTTGATTGAGTTTTTAAAAATTCCCACTGTGCGATCATCTCTGCTGTTTGTTTGCCTTTTCGTATAAATAAAGTGAAACTAATCGAACGCTGATGTCAACTCCCAGCCTTTGCCCGAGTAGTATCTGTTCTGTAATTGGTCCTTAGTCAATGTAGGGGAAACCCTTCATACTGAGACAATTACTATTTATTTGGATACTGACAGAGTGCCTCTGTTTTTGCAGGGGCTGCTTTTCCTCCGCATTAAAAACGACCTTCGTGGGAGGTTTAAAAGCAACGTCATTTCTGTAAGTCATCTTTTTGATTAACATCGCTAAATTTGAGCGTTTTACACTTCTGGTTGTGTGATGGCGTAGTTTTCTTTCACTTTCTTTTCCGCCTTCGCGTCATGGGTTCGAACCTGCCTACCTACTACCACTTTGTTTTTTACACCTCCAAGCACTCGGGCAATGCCTGGCACCCCCGCTAGTTTATTATTAAGGTGAATTCAGATTGTCTAGCAAAACAGTTTATCCAATAAGTCAGTGTTGTGCCTGCATAAGTGTTGCAGAGCTACGAGGTCTATAATGATGGATTTTCCTCTCCACTTGGCGCGATCACAGGCTTGGTCCAGGCGGAGGCTGATTTTATAGAGCTCTTTTGTATGGGGAGTTTGTCTATCTCATCACCAGCCTTCCTCTCAGTCCAGAATCTTTTTTTAATCTTGTCAAAATCACAAAAGAAAACTTGATTATCCAGCTGCAGCCAGACTAGTTTACTTGCTGGCCAACAGATAGCTTTGTATGCAGCAAAATCAATTGGAAGCCATAGTGTTAAATGTTTATGCTGGTAAATTTCCATCAAAGAAAACGCTGAATGAGTATTTAAGTTTATAGAAATCCCTGGCAGCTTAGAGACAGTGTATAATTAGTTGGTTAAGGATGTTTTGATGAAGTACAATTAAGATGAAAGTCGATTGTTTGGGGCAAAACAGTTAATTTGTCAAGGGTCTGGAGGCAAGGAGGTCAGTAAATGCGTGTTTCACCTGCATTAATGTTGAATTAAAATATTTGAAAAATAGAAATTATTATTTTTTTTTTTGTATCTATGAATCAGTAAAGATTCTACTTTTTATGGAGATTACAATTCAGATATCCCCAAAAATATTTTCTTGCATTGTGGTATTTTTTTTTTTTTTACACAATTGAATTTTCGCATTTTCGAAAACAAAGCAAAGAATTGATGTGGCAATTAGACTCTCAGATTTCGATGATTTTTAATTCCAGGAAAATTTTGAAATAAAAAATGCCCCCCCCCTCTCTCTCTCTCTCTCTCTCTCTCTCTCTCTCTCTCTCTCTCTCTCTCTCTCTCTCAGATAGTGGCATACAGAGGTCTAGTGATGCCCTGATAATGTCATTGTTTGATTGTATGCCCCAAAGACTCATGTATGAGTCCTAGTGCTGAGAAATATTATAAGAAAATGGGATATTTGAATATGGTTAGGTACCCACTCACATCAATTTGGATGCCTGGGGCTACTGCCTCGTTAATTCCGCCTTTCGCTTCAGCATGCAACTGCCTTTGGATAGCATGAGAAAAAATACTTACGTAACATTCGCTTCCTTCCTATTTTGATTTTACAACTGTGCGCATGGAATTTAAGAACCAATGGTGTGCCTTCAATTGTAAACTGCAAATGAAAAATAAGATATAAATAATTGCTTTAATTCTTTTATTATTAAGTTAATTATAATGATACTAGTGGGAGTACTTACGATGAAAACTGTGTGAAAATAGACATTGCATTTAAGCCCCTCCCCTATTATCTGACTGTCATGAGAGGACATTTTCGTCTTTAAAATATGAAGAAATTACAATTTCTTACATAAATAATAATATAGAATATGATATAAATATAAAATATATAAATACATATAATAATATAAAATATATAATATATAATAATATAAAACTTTTATAATACATTACATTACAATTAGAAAATAAAAAAGATTCTTTTTAAACATTCCTGGAGAGTTCTAAAAATAGAACAGAAAAGTATTCTTTTTCCGAGGGTTCCAAAAAATTGCAGTGTTCTATTTGAGAAATTCTAGAATGATCGACTATAAATAGATGCTAATAGCGTCATAACTTCAGTTATTAAATCAGCTCTGAGAGGGAACACTGTTTTGGGGTGACCTTTTAACTATTTATGATCCCGGCCTATTTTTCCTGGGATAAAATCCAGTCATAAGGAATTCTTGAAACAAGCCAATTGCAAACACCCTTACAAAGAACTGGACTCTTGGTAAATATTGATTTTCTGAGCTTATATTCTGACCAAAGTAATATATTATTATTTCTCAAACCTGATTATTATTTATATAGTGTAAGAGCTAGATTTATCTCCCTTACAGCTTTTTTTCTTGTAAATATTTGTTTTCACTGTTAATCTGTTCAATAAATTCTTTTATTTTTCTCTTTTAATTTTTTTTTTCAATATATGTTGTGTGTCTTCCCCTAGACATTTCCTAGCATGTAACACTGACACAAAAAATTAAGTTGGTTGGATTTTACAAGTCAGACCAAAATACATACACAGCTCACAAATTAATATTTGATTCTAACTGACCAATTCATATTCATAATTTCTC